>NC_137458.1:118892694-119101958 GCF_964235325.1 Thermobia domestica
GCTCTGGAATTACGGAAGTGGTGCATTAAAGCAGGATTACCACTGGAATGTTGACTTCTGTTATTGTCGCAGTTGGCTGCAAGGTAATGTGTTACCCTTTCTGTCTTTCTTGTTTGCTTTTCAGGCCAGAAGCTGGGTCTATCAATGGATCGTAATTGCGATAAGCATATTGTGGGTATCTTTCTCATACAGGATGGGTGTTAAAACCATAGGAACCTGTAAGTTAGAGTTTCATGCTTAGTAGGAATCTTATTTATTTTTTTTTTCAAAATTTTAACTTTTATTCATTCTAAGACTCTACCGACTGACTAAATTCACTAAATTAACTTTGTGGCTGGAGGTTACAGTAATTTTAAAGTCAATATTAGTTTAAATATTCAGATTCCTCCCTTATTTGCATTTTTGCATATTAATGATTTTAGTAATTTATTCATATTATGCAAACTCACACTCCTCCGCTCACACTAGGCTTATAACCACCATCACGGTTTACCCAGTCCTGAAGGTTTCTGAATTTTTAACGACAGGAATTCAACTTTTTTGAGGGAAAAAAAAAAAACTATGGAATACATTTAAGAAGAGTCGAAAGAATCAATCACTGTTTGAATTCACAAGAAAGGCGACAAAATTTATTACAATAATTAGCGAGGCATTTCTCTTAACATTATATTAACAAGATTGATTCCGTACGCAAATGAAATTATTGGAGGTTATCAATACGGATTTAGGGAAATCAATCAACTATCGACCAGATATTTACTATTCGATAAATACTCGAAAAGAAATGGGAATATATTACCCAGTACATCAGCTGTTCATTGATATTAAAAAGGTTTACGACTCACATAGGAGGGAAATATTGTACAATTCTTACAGAATTCGGAATACCGAAAAAGTTAGTTAGATTAATTAAAATGTGTTTAAATGAATCCCAGAGTAAAGTCAGAGTAGAAAAATTCTTGTCCATGAGCTTCAACGTCGAAAATAGTCTGAAACAAGGAGATGCGTTATAGCCATTATTATTCAGCATTGTTCTGAAGTATGCTATAAGGAAAATTAAAGATAGCAACCAGGCTCTAGAGCTGAATGGTATTCACCAGGTTATGGCGTATGCTGATGATGTAAATTTAATAGGGGATGATAGGAGAACAATAGAAAGAAATGCACAGGCTTTACTAAACGCTTGCAGCGACATTGGTTTAGAAGTAAATGCAGAGAAAACTAAATACATGGAAGTTCACCGGGATCGTAATACGGCAAATTGTGGATGCGTTAAAATATTAAATAATAATTTCGACAAAGTGGGTACTTTCAAATATCTAAAATCAATATTACCAGACCAAAATCATATCCACAAAGAAATTACATGTCGACTGAAATCAGGAAATTCGTGTTATTATTCAGTTCAAAATATTTTGTCGTCGCGAATTCTATCGAGGAATTTAAAGTTTAAAATATATAAAACGATAATTATGCCTGTTGTTCTGTATGGTTGCGAAACATGGTCGTTTGCGATGAGGAAAGAACGCAGACTGAAAGTATTTAAAAATAAAATCCCGAGATGAATATTCGGACACAAGAGGAACGGGAATGATGGAAACTTCATAACGAAGAACTACATAATTTATACGGTTTACTAAAAATCGTTACGGTCATCAAGTCTAGGAGGCTCAGGTGGGCAGGTCATGCAGCCAGAATGGAAGAAAATAGGAAAACTTTCAAAGTTTTAACTGGAAATCCAATCGGAAAACGTCCATTAGGAAAACCTAGGGGCAGATGGGAGGACAATATTAAGATGGATCTCGCAGAAATAGGAATACAAAGTAAAAACTGGATCCAGTTGCCTAAGGATAGAAGTCAGTGGAGAGCTTTTGTGAACGCGGCATTGAACCTTTGCATTCCATAAGCCATAGAGAGAGAGAATATATTTAAGTTAAGCACAACTGCATAACAACCATGAGTGAGTGGTTAGTTTTTGCACTTCTATCGGGAAGTAAGGGATTCAATCCCGAATTCGAGCATTTTGACAAAAGTTTTTCTTAATTCCATCTGTGAATGTAGAGATAGTGCATGTACTATGAATCCTGGCCAACTTACTTTATCGTTTTTAAATCGTTGTTATTACTAATTACCAGCAGTGACGGATTTGCGAAGGGGGTTAGTGTGGGGATATCTTACAGATTGAAGCCTGTATCCCGAAATTACGGAATTTCTAAAACAATAGAAATATTTGTTATGCCTTTACTCATAAACTTCAAGCTCTCCTCAAATAAAAATTAGGTATTTTTAGAAAAACTAAACATTAATATGGAAAAGCCTCCCAAAACATTTTTCTAAATCCGCTACTGATTATCAGTATAAAATGGTCTTCAAGGTAGTATCCGGAAGATTATTGCTAAATCATTGCACAGCTACAGTATAACAAAAATGTGGAAGTACGCTTTGACAGATATACTGACAAACGTACGCTCTGACGGATATATTGAACAACGTAAGTTTAACTTATGTGCTAGAAGCTAGAGTAGGCCTACTAATCTCTAAGAAATGAAACACGGATGACTAAAAAAGAAATGACGTAGAGAAGAAAAAAATGTCGATAACTCAGAAGTTAAAATAAAGTTAAATATCCTCTACAATTGCCCTCAAATACTACGTACTGTATGTTTACTTTAATTCATAAAACATGTGCTCCATCCATCATGATGGTGAATTCCAGAGCGAAATATGGTATTTAGGTCATGAAATCTTGTTTAATTTTAGAGTATATTATAAGAAAGCTTTCAAATAGAAAAATCATGAAAATGAAAAAAGCCAAAATTTCCAATATTCTCGTTTTTCTTTCTTCAAAAAAGCAGGCTTTTTATGTGCAAAAAAACATCGATTCAAAAAAGCCGGCGTTTTTGCATCTCTAATTGAGACATTGGGCAGGCACAGACCCTCATGAACCGTAGCTCCAAGGAGTCAGTTTAGTACATATCTATATTTTCTAGCTAATTTCCTCACTATTTCAATATGCATTTATTATTTTATATACCAACGTCCTAGGCACACTGGAATATCACTCCCCATGAGATCAGCGAAGTCAAGCAGTCCTGGGTCTGGTCAGAGAAAAGATTCGTACTCACCAGACGGTGTTGGCGCTGCTGCGTTCACCCAGCGTCGAGAGGACAATTGGAAGATACTTGAAAAAGAAAGTAGCGAACTGCAGTCCAGGAAGCCAGCATTAACGGCGAGGGTAGCCGATCTGCTGACAACACACTTTCTAAGGGCTGTTGCGCCAGGAATTTAGTTATCATTATTATTATTACTGCTAATAATAAGATTAGTAATAGGTTTAATAAAGATTCTGCCTATAATAATAAAGAAATAATAATAAAAATAATAATAACTACATTTTCCGAAAGCCAAAAACGACTTCATTGAATACCTGTTACCGGTCGCACTCTACCCCCCCCCCCTTTCTTTTTGGTAGGGGGGATTCGAAAGTTGTCGATTTCAGTTCCTGGCAACAAACCGAGAGTAATGCCCGGAGTTTGTACTAAAAATACTCACGAATTCTTCTGCAGTCTTAATAATGTGTGTCTGTTTTTGCCTAAGATTATGCCGCGTTACAACACCATTGCAGGGACTCTGGCATTACCGCCGTAGCAGGGACCCGATTTTACTAAAAATCCAATGCTTTATCGGTCCTGTCTGTATCTCGGACATCTGTAAGCGATTTTTAAAGTGGGATGCAGCAGCATCAGAAATCACTGACACGGTTTGGGAAATTGTAGACACGTGTCATTTTTCTTCGAGTTTTAGAATCTTGAACTATAGCTATGAGTACATGGGCCGAATCGTGTATTTTGCCATCGCTCCCGATGGCAGAACTTTCTTTGTCTTTCTGCGATGAGCTTTAGTAAGTCAAAAATTTTCTGCAGCAATTCCAAAATAAAAAATCAAGATGATATCATGTTTTTATTACAGCGTTACATGAGGTACGGACGGTAAACAGTTTTCAGCGGTATCCCTAGTTCGAGTTACAAACTGTCAAGTTGTTGAAAGAGTTTTGCTAAAAGAACGAAATTTAAAATATGATACGATACACGGTATTTTGTCTTTTTTTTTTTTCCTCTGGCAATTTTCTGCACTGGCGCGGCAAATTTTCTGCGATCACATCGCAGATCGCAGCATGTTCTGCTATGGGACCATCGCTTATTACAGCAAAACTATCCGTTGTTTTATAATAATATACCACTGCCGTAAAGATTGAGATTTATTTGTTTTTCCAGTGATACTCTGAATTTCACTTTGCAGAATAACAATTCAGTTTTCAGCCAAGTCCACGCGCAGTAAAATAGAATTTTATCTTGAAATTTTACATGATACTTTTCGGCAGCAATTAATTCTCTTTAGATTTTCTTGATGTATAGTAGTCATGAGTTAACTTCTTACAGTTAAACCAGCAATGTACGATACGAAAACAGAAAGTGGCGTATTTTTTAATGAGATCATTGTTTTCATTGTTTTTAATCAGATCGTTGTTTTTAATGAGATCATCATGTAACACTTTCACTTTCATCAGTATCAATAATTAAAGACTCCACACCTATTCCTTCCACTTTAGGACATTCACCACATTTATTATTCATGTAAAGCTAAACCATCTGACAAAATTTCAGAATTTTAAAGAATGGTGTTTTCGAGAAAATGGAACTCAAAAATGGCGATTTTTGAAAATCTGACAATTTCTCGAATTTTTTTGCGACAAAACGGTTGCACACAGAAGTGATACAAAACCCTTTTCGGAAAGCAGTTAAGTAGATCTTACCAACCGTGAAAACAGAATTTTAAAATTCGAACCGGAAGTGCTCCAAAAGAAATTCGCGAACTTCGACTTTTCAGATAAACTGACGTTCATTTGGCAATTTATGTGCAAAAAGATACGTGTGCGCAAACAAAACTATAATTAAATATAGTTTATTTATATCCCTATGCACATAACACAACAAGAATTATAACTCGATCTGTCTCCACTGCTGAATGGTAAGGCTCCGAAGTTGACCATTTTCCAGGCTTTCTACAACTCAATGAATCGTACTCCGCCTTTGATGGCCCATTACTTGGGGGGATTTTTTTTTTTTTTTCGACAAAACAAAAAAGTTTCAACAACATCTGAGATGTTGATGGTACATGCTCTGCCTGAACTGAAATGGAAGGCACGACATACACTTCTAACAATTGTCATACAACATAAATTTCACATTTTCAAGTTCATAAATAATTTCTTGAATATTTCTAGAATTTTTATCATTTTTCTGTTTTCCGTGATTTTTCTAGGGTGTTTCCACGACACATTTTTATTTCCAGATTTTCCAAAACGCGTATTGTGTACAGCAATATTGGAAGGCGTTGGAATATGTTGGTAAATACCAACACACCTAAATACCTAGCCAATACTGCTGCACACACTAGTGAAAGAAAATGCTAACACAGTTTGGTTATAAGAAACTGGTGCATGGCAAGGTTCCTCAGCTAAGCTTCATTGGGGAAGAATAAGCCACATAGGAAACAAAGAAAAAAACAGTGGACATGGGAGGACAGGAAAAAGCATATTAAAAAAATAATAGTGAGGATTAGTGACTAGTCCCTCAGTCACTGAAACTGCAATTGGCTTGTATTTTTAATAATTCGATCATTGAATAATATAGGAAATGAAGGACAAGATTAAAATATAGGACAAATATACACAAATTTACAACACACAGGAAAAAATAGGAGTTATGTTCTTATTCGATGCCTTACGTGTCAGAAGGCTTTAGAGTTAGGGATCATGGCTTTTTTATCGACTATTATTTACTTAGAAGCTTACACTATAAATTATGCTTTTTATTATTACTATTATTAGGAAGATCAGAGGTGCGACTTTCACATATTTTGATTATGTATGTATTCCCCTTTTGAATTAATGTTAGATACTTCTTCAGTAAATTTTACAAATTACTATTTCCGTAAAATTTACAGAAATAATCCACCTAAGTTTATTTCTAAACTATCTCTTTTTATTTTTACTTCCATTCTCTATGAATAAAATTTATTTGGAATCTGTCTCTTAGAATATATCTGCTTAAAAAAAAAAAAAAAAAAAAAAAAAAAAAAAAAAAAAAAAACAGATCTCGTCATGCACTCCCAACTGCAGGAATTAAATGCTGAAGGGTACGTCCAGAAATGTGAAAATACGTAAAATTTACAAGAAATGGTGAATCTTTAGATTTTGCCGTAATTTCTAGGAAACTAACCTAAGCTAACTCAATAACAAAGGAACACAACGTAAACTGAGTAACTAATAAACCAAACACAACTCAGGAACAGAATATTTAACTTTAAATCCTAGTCTCTTTCAGCAGCGAGCCCATACGAGACGTAGACCTAGAGCTTAACGTGGGGTCCGAACCAAATTAGCTCCCGCCAGGAATCGAACCCAGGTCCCCCACGACAAAGGTGAGTACGCTAACCGCTTAGCTACAAGGACGCTCAAATTCCAAGTAACAGAAGAAATAACAAGATTTTTACGTTTCAAAGACGTAATATTTTTTACCTACACTTAGGTACAGTTCCCCCGCACAAAAAAAAAAAAAAGAAAAAGAAAAAAAGAAAAACTTAAGGGTGCTACCAATGAAAGCTGAAGAGCTTAAGTTATAGTTTATACCGATTAACTGCAGAATCTCCGGACCAATTTTACAAATTTTTCCAGATGAATTGGAAAATTTATTTTGGTTTGTGAGGAAGAGTGAGTGAAAGTCAGGTAAGGGGAATAGTTGAAGTTATGAAGTTAAGTGTTGTTGTTAGTTGTTTTTGATGTTGTGAGCGACACCATATGTGGAGGCGGAAGTTACCATTTGGCGAGAGGTACTTGTTAAGATTTATGGGAAAGGCAGTGTGGAAATGGTGCGTAAATGTCAAGATTGTCACATATCATGTGTAAGTTTTACGGAATTGTACAAACATAAGAAGTATCAGTTGCTGAAATTGTGTGAAAGACATGGTTTACTAAACGGGCGCACAGTTTGTCGTAAGTGTAGGAACCAACTGAAACTACATAAACGTGGAACATCAAACGAAATCTAATCTAATTCAGTACATTTTGGTACTCTTTTGTATGGCATTTAATATCTATCTTAAAGCTGTGGAACACTTTAAGTCAAGCATCTTATGACATAAAAATGTGCTTTTCCATTATCCGTATACCCAACGCCACCGATGCGCCTGCTCCCTGCGGACTCCCCTGTTGCTTTTTAGTGGCCACTTAGCACAAGTTGGTTCGTATTTTATGCACTAGTTGTTATGCCATACGTCCACATTGTATTTCGAACAATAATCGCTACCAAGTGACCTAGGCTCACGTCCTAGTATTTTGAGGGAGAATCTAAATATAATCTTTTTTTCTTTTCAATTTCCGTGTGGTCCGGCGATACAGCAGTAATGCTGTTTAATCAACGGGGGTTAATTTCCAAAGTTGGGCGTCCGTTTCCAGCGAAATTTTTAAAATTTACAGGAAATACATGGATAATTTGATCGTTTGTGTGCTTGATAATATATAGGAATCTCGAAAAATCTGTTTATTTGTTATATATAAACGGTTATAAACATGGGACTATATGGCGAGCGGAGGGAACTACTTGACGCAAGGTAACCGAACAGTTGCATTGTGGGAAAGAAACGAGCAGTTATGTTACAAAAATGGCGAATGTACAAGGGCAATGAACTAGCAGTTTTAACATTTGTGAAGGAATACATTGATAACGAGCAAAATCTTTTAAAAGTTTGTGAAGAGCACGGATTAATGAACCTAATAACAAATTGCAGAAAGTGTGGAAAGGAGATAACAGTGAAAAAACTTGACGAAAGCGGACGCCCAACTTCGGAATATATGCCATCAACGGGGTTCACACGAAGAGATGATTCCGCCAAACAGAAAATTTATAGGTAAAATACGATGTGAAATACTTTTCGTGAAGGAATGAGAGTACGAATACAAGTGATTACTGTCGGTGCACAGCACATTGACATGAATTTTAAGTAATAGTGAAAGTATTGCATATATAAGCGTCCTCTTCCATATCCTTGTTTATATGTATACTCTTTCACTGACGCGCCTGCTCCCTAAGGACGCCATCCTTCGCTAAAGAACGGACCCCCTGACGCGCTCCTGCTCTGACTCAGGTAGCAGTTGTGCTTTTTAGTGACCACCTAGCAGAAATTGGTTCGTTTTATTCACTGTAGTTTTCATGCCATACGTCCACACTGTCTTCATACTGAACCATTCTTAATGGAGCTTCTCATTTAGTGTACGCACTGCTAAAAAAGTTTTTAAAAAAATCTAACCTGACTTGAAAATGTAAGAAATGTGTGAAAATTTGGTAGAACCGTCTGTTCGAGTAATGCCAAACAATATTTGGTTGCCGCTGCAAGAATATTTTTCATCTTTGATTATTTAGCAATTTCTGTTTTAAAAAAATATATACCGCCAAAGCTTTGCCGTACGTTCACTTCAGACATTGTTATACAACCTTTTACAAATGTATCAAACGTCTTTAACAGTATAACAAAACGATATTTTGGTTTTAATTCTAACTCCTCTTTAAATATCCAGCCCCGAATAATGAGTTTTTACCCACTGCTACCACTAATATTCAAATCTGACATCCCACTCACTGAAAGTGAGCGTTGTAGCCAAGAAGCCTAGATAGCTGCAATGAATATGTATCAACAAGGTATAAGAAGCAAAGTACAACAAACAAGTAATGAAAGAGAATACTGGAAACGACTAAGAATGAAGGTTATGCAAATATTGTAGAATATCGCCCGGGAAATTTCAGCGGTATACACCAGGACATACGCTACATGCGTTCATCTTAAATGTACATTTCCAAATGCATATTGTATGTGCTTTCAGAGACATATACTGATATCTTGAATACATGCACAATGAATTGTGTGTTTGAACTTGATTTTTAATTCTTACCGAACGTCCCCTTTAGCAGACAAGCCGTAGCAGAAGACTGACGTTTAGTAGCACCACAGACTATTTAATTAATTATCTTCTGTGCATTTCATAGACTACAGGGGCCATCATTCCGTAAGTGAAACCTATAATTTGCTTATCCTACCGCAGCGCAATTTTTCTCAATAATCAATTATAATGCCTATTGTTGCAAAATGTGCGTTTTTGGTGACAATAGGGAAAGCGGTTATAATTGATTTTTGCGATATTTTGCTTGGCTCGTACGGGAAGATTCTTATTCTGTATGGATTTGAGTCAATGCAAAATATTCATTAGTCTGCGATAGTTAGTATAACACATATGATTGTTTAAACACGAACCGCCTTATACAGAGTCGTTTTGAGGTACGACTAGTGACATACTAATGATTTGACTACTGCAGCAAACATATGTTAGTCGAACTCTTTAGTATGGTACTAATCACAGGCCAGACCGATTCTGAAGAGTCGTTTTGACACTTGATTAGTGCCATACAAAAGAGTTCGAGTAACAGAAGATTCCTGCAGTAGTAAGATGTTTAGTATGACTAATTATAATTCAAAACGACTCTGCATAAGGCGGGAACAAACTATTTGCTGACAAGGGACATCACCCAATTGTCCGGCTCCGATTTCAATGAAATTTTTCTAGCTGATAGAGGACATATATGTATTATTTGTGATGACAGAAATTTTTGCCATGGTGCAAGTTTTCTATTTTTCTATAATTTTTAAGAGTTGTGAAGTGGTTATTCGAGATTACTGCAGAAGTCCCTTACTGACCTTTGTAAACGGAGCGTTAATGAAAGAACAACCATGTAGATACATATAAGGCCTAGGGGGAAGTTGTATGGTAGGTATGACCTTGATGGCAGCCATCTTGAAGTCCGCCATTTTGAATTAAGTTCAAGTTTTTAAATAGGAATAGGGTAATATGATACACAATTTCGGGCTAGAATTTAATCAGGAAGACAATGGTGAAGCTAGTTTTGAGATACACCCATTTGGGGAAAAGCTACAGGCATTTAATTGATGGTTTACTACGTGCGAAAGTCCCTTACCTCCGCTTCTAACCCACGTATTATTGATAATAAGTGGATAGAAGTTTCTTTAATACATATTATGCCTAGAGGGTAGTGATACGGTAAGGGTACCCTTGGCAGCAGCCATCTTGAAATCCGCCATTTTCAATTAAAGTGAAGTTTGAAAAATGAAAACCATAGTACGTGACACCTCATTTTAATAGCAAATTTTCCCAAAAAGCCAATGGTATGCTTATTTTTGTTCTATAGTTAACCAGTATGAATTTAAGACTGCTTCTAATGTGCACCAAATGTCCATTATTCGATCTTTCAAATTGGTAACACTCCTAATTTTCACCGCATGTTTTAAGATTCCAACTGGCGCTTTGCAATTGTAGCCATGGCTCGTGTTTTCTAAATTTATTACATTTTTTTAAGAGTTGAAATTTGTCAGTTCATGAATAGTGTTAGGATAAACATCCAGCAATCTTTCTGAATTTTGAAGACTTGCCATGTAATTATTTATTTCCTATACCTGCCCTTCAAAAACTCGTTTACTGACATGAATCATCGCACAACGAAACAACTCCAACTTTGCATTCAGGTAATATCGAAGACGTAGCTTGTATAGTAGATGAGACGAAAAACCAAATGAAAACTCACTTCAAAAAGGAAAACGAAATATGATTGTTGTGTAAATCAAGGGTCTTTTGTTTTGTTTTATATTTATTTCTTTATTGTATTTATTTATTTTCTATGGCACTTTTTTTAGATAGTCAGACAAAAAAGTCATTCGTTTTCTAGGGATTGTCTTCAATGCAGGGATCGGGGATTCAATTAAGTTACACCTCTTTATAAACAAGTTACCTGTTTTCATATTATGTTCGTGGTACAATGTTTTGGGAGCAGTCATATTATGCCTCTTTGATATTTTCTATCATTGCTGCTGTTCCTTTAAAGTTGTATTTATTAACAATATTTTATTGTTTGTCATTTGCGCAACATGTAGGCTACATTTCCTGATAATTTTGTGTTCGTATAACAGCAATTTGTTATAACTTCATTTGTATTTTTTACGTCACATAGGTTCTTCATGTATTCTCGTTTAAAATTAATAATTGCATGGCAAGTGTTCAAAATTCAGAAAGATTGCTGGATGCTTATCCGAACACTATTCATGAACTGACAAATTTCAACTTTTAAAAATATGTAATAAATTTAGAAAACATGAGCCATGGCAACAATTGCAAAGCGCCAGTTGGAATCTTAGAACATGCGGTGAAAATTAGGAATGTTGCCAATTTGAAAGATCGAATAATGGACGTTTGGTGCACATTAGAAGCAGTCTTAAATTCATACTGGTTAACTATAGAACAAAAATAAGCATACCATTGGCTTTTAGGAAAAATTTGCTATTAAAATGAGGTGTCACATACTATGGTTTTCATTTTTCAAACTTCACTTTAATTGAAAATGGCGGGTTTCAAGATGGCTGCTGCCAAGGATACCCTTACCGTGTTACTACCCTCTAGGCATAATATGTATTAAAGAAACTTCTATCCACTTATTATCAATAATACGTGGGTTAGAAGCGGAGGTAAGGGATTTTCGCACGTAGTAAACCATCAATTAAATGCCTGTAACTTTTCCCCAAATGGGTGTATCTCAAAACTAGCTTCACCATTGTCTTCCTGATTAAATTTTAGCCCGAAATTATGTATCATATTACCCTATTCCTATTTAAAAACTTGAACTTAATTCAAAATGGCGGATTTCAAGATGGCTGCCATCAAGGTCATACCTACCATACAACTTCCCCCTAGGCCTTATATGTATCTACATGGTTGTTCTTTCATTAATGCTCCGTTTACAAAGGTTAGTAAGGGACTTCTGCAGTAATCTCGAATAACCACTTCACAACTCTTAAAAATTTAAGAAAAAAAGAAAACTTGCACCATGGCAACAATTTCTGTCATCACAAATAATACATATATGTCCTCTATCAGCTAGAAAAATTTCATTGAAATCGGAGCCGGACAATTGGGTGATGTCCCTTGTGAGCAAAACAATATATTCACATAAAAAAAAAAACTACATACGTGTTACAGTATGATTGTGTTTAAGTACATACAAAGCAAAGCTTCTATATGTAAAACATGATTGCTTGTTTCAGCTTTTGGGTTGCGTTACGATACGCAAAATTATCTAAGACTGGTTCGTGGCAATGTTCAGTATTAATCTTAGCAAAGTTTGCGAAGCAGATCGCATAATACGCAAAGAGTAATTATAACCGCTATGTTGATTGACGTAAACTCGTACAGGATTAGCTATTGGTCACTAATTTAATAATTCATAATATGCTGTGTAGTTTGTGGTGTGTAAACACAAACTTAATATATTACGTGTTTATTAAGAATATCGGGCCAG
This sequence comes from Thermobia domestica, assembly GCF_964235325.1. NCBI lineage: Eukaryota > Metazoa > Arthropoda > Insecta > Zygentoma > Lepismatidae > Thermobia > Thermobia domestica. Next base: position 118,905,168 of record NC_137458.1, read on the forward strand.
TTTTTTCGAAAATTTACAGGTAATACGTATAAATTCATAAAAGAAGAATATTTATGGAACTTAAGTAAGTGGGTAAACAACCTCCAACTCACATTAATCGTGTATTTTGTTCTTAAAAGTTAACGGTTACTAGTCTCAAGCTATTAGATGTGCTACATAACGCTTAAAATGAGTGAATATAAGAGGACTATAAAAGATATTGGGAGCACGGTTTCTCACTAGTAAAGCGATTACCTCTGGTGCATGGGATCCCTGCTTCGATCTCCGGCCAAGTAAGTTTGTGGTGGAGAACATCATGTCCGTGTGTTTCCCCGGGGTACTTCCGTTTCCTTTCACTTTATCATTGCACCAATTCTTCCATCATCATTTATTTGTTTGGAGTGAGAAGAAAGGAAGGTTGGAAGGGGCGAAAGTATCTGTGCATGTAAAATCCCAAATCAATGATTTGCCTCTCTTCCAAGGTATTAAGGTCACCCCATCTGGTCTTTTACCATCAGCTCTACTACATCCATTTGGCTCCCTTATTGCCGGTATACCTGCTGAAATGAGTGCTCTCATTATAATGTCATTGACATTCGAGTGTCGGGGATATCTACCTGTACTTTTTATGCAAGACAGTCCATGCAGTCCTTTTTTATCTACTGGATTCTTACATGACTGACATTTATGAGGTTCACATATATTTGCTCCCAACCGTAACGCAACAGCTATTCGAAAACTCTCATTACTGAGATGAAGGCCTAGAGGGGACGAAGGTAAAGCTTTAAGCCAAGCTCCTCCTTCTATGGATGATGCAGCAATTATTCTAGCCTTGTCTTCTAGGCTGTCTGAAGACCGTAGCAAAAAGGAGAAGTGTGATTTAAAGATAGGTTCTTCCCATGTGGATTGCTTTGCTCTGGTACTAAATTCAGGTAATTCAGATCCAACTAGTAGTGACCAAGTGCAAGAGCAATCTTTTATTTCAGAATCCATGTGGAAGCTTATATCCTGTTGGAGAAGTGACTCTATTAGACATCGGGAACCATAGAATGATGCCAAGAAGGCGGGAATAGCCAAATCTATGGCTCGTCGGATGCCTAATCCACCAAAACCAACTGGCAGAGAAGCCTGAATCCATGTGTTGTCCTCAAGGAAGCAATTTAGGATAGATTCTAAACCAGATTTATATATAAGAATGTCTATCTTTTCTCAGCATAGATACTTCATAGGACGCTCTGGACAGCGGATATTTATATAGTTATAAAAAGTTTTTGGAAACTGATCTAACACAGCACCGATTCCAGTGGAGCTTAAATAAAAGAAGGAAATATTGGGTATTGGGTTAGCAACACCAAAAATTTGTCATAGTGAAAGGGAATGAACTTCAATGAAAATCGAGGAAGTAAATTCTTTCTCTAGTGACATAGTGGCTACCAAGTGTGCTTTACGTGTACATGGTCTCGCATTCAATTTAATATCATTATTTTTACCTTTCAGTAATCATTCGTCTCCTTGCTATAAAGAAATTAAAGAAATACTAATCTCCGGATGTAGGTGAAATTCCACCTCAGTTAATTTCAGCTGGAGGACAAAAATTATGGAAAAGATATACAAACTCATTCTCCTTATCTGGAATAAGGAAGAATTGCCACAAAAGTGGAAACAATCAATCATTTTTGCAATACACAAGAAAGGCGAAAGAACTGATTGTGATAATTATCGAGGCATTTCTCTTCTCTCAATACCCTATAAAATCCTCTCAAACATCGTGTTAACAAGATTGACCCCATATGCGTATGAAATGATTCGAGATTATCAATGCGGCTTTAAGCAAAATCGATCAACTATCGACCAGATATTTACTATTCGACAAATACTCGTAAAGAAATTAGAATACAATACTCCAGTTGACGCCCCTATATAATCTTACTAGAGTTGTAAATACTAGTATTCTTTACAAGATACAACTCGTAACCAAGATTGTAGTTAGCAACACTGTAAGAACATCATGCTCGCGGTAGCGCGAAGGGAATTCTGGGAACCCAATGGAAACATGGCTGTACGTAAGAGCTTAGTGGTGATGGCTCGTCAATTTATTTCCGTAAATCTCAGGTTATAGCTCTCATCTGAATCTGTCCAATGAGTTTAAGACTCTCTACGCTATATAGAGCATTTCTTGACATTTAGTTATGGTGTCCATTGTGAATCGAAGTGGTATCAAGTGGTAAAGGGGGCATATCTTGTTCTTTTTACTCCACCATGTGACTTCGCATTGTGTGATATTGGTTGCATCACTGTATTGTGATTCTATAGAAACTCATCTACGTATTAAGTGTACTATTCGTGCTGTGAACTTTTCGTCATGTCATTTGTAGTGCATAAATTTCAGTTTCAGCAGAATTTAAGTTTCATCATGTGTGAGTAAGCTCTACTCAGCGGCCCCCAATCCATCGACGCTAACCACCAAGGAACACAATGGCTAAGCTATTCATCTTGCCTTCACCTTCAGCCAATACTAATTTTAGTCTCAGTGATAAAACTACAGTGGTCATTTTGTTATCTCAACAGGGACGAGTTGTTCATAGCTAGCGCACTTTTAGTGAACATTCAATGTGGCATATTATACAATCGGTCAGCTTGCATGTAATTTCTTCGTATAACAATTCGAGTATGAACTTGTATCTTAACCGCCTGGTCTCATGCAACTGCAAGAACAACATGAACTCTCCACCGCATTTACGTGAAGTAAAGACTAAGATGAAGTAAGGTAGTACATATTTGAGAAACGGTATTGCGCCCTGAATGTATATACTTCTATAACTTTGGACTTGTTTGGTATCCATATGCATACACTCTTAGTTATCTTTCCAACAATTTTGTTAAAGCAAACAGGATCGATTTTTGTGCTGACAATCTAATTATTAGATTTTCCTGCATGTGTCGAGTGTGGATATTACACCACAAAACCCAGTATGCAGTAACCATTTCATCTGCATCATATAGCACTGTCCAGGATGTGGAGGCGTCACCGGGTTTTCTCTGCCCAGAGGGATTTCTTCACCGTGAGGGTATTTTCATCCGAGCATATGCCAGATATTTACAGTCAAGAGGATCAATAGCTTAGTAGTGATTCTTTCACCAGTTCAAGTTTATTACAGCAGGATACGTGAGTGAAGCCTCAGTCTGTGTGTTTTGTGCATTATTATATTTTCCAAAAGTTTCATTCGATCGAGCAGTAAGTGTATTTGTGAAATAAGAAGTGAAGCATGTTTATTTTAGTGTCTGCAAGTAAGGGTAAGTACCCTAAAGATCGCACAAGCCGCCCTCGTAGCTGGCTAACTGCTCTGCTTCGTACAGAGTTTACAGTATAATCACCGATATTTCCAGTGATTTATTTTCTTGTTTGTGTATGATTTGCACCCGTTTCTGGATATGCGCGTACGCTATCGAAATATTGTCATTGCAGATAATTGTAGTTACCTGACATGCGATCTCATCACTTTGCCAGTATTTTACGAGTGAAATAATGCACAGAGTTATCAATTTGTCTTTCGATTTATCATTCTTTAGCTACGAGTGCTTCTCATTCATTTAAAATTTTGCTTGTTCACCTAGCATAGGTTGGTCCATTTGTTTTGTCCTCTTGTGTCCTGTTAGCTACTTTATAGCTAACCTTGTCCGCCGCTGAAGTCTTTTGCTCTCATTCAAGTTCTTTCTACTTAATCTCTGCCATAGGTGTCCCAGCCACGTTCTTGGTTAGTAACGTCTTAAAGGACAAAATGTTGATTACATGGGTTTATCGTGCATTAAGTCGCAATGTTAACTACAGTCACTTCAGGCATTTGTCCATTTTCTGTCTGTGTTATTAAATTTTATCTCGAATGCGAGTTCTAGTGATAAGCATGATGTTTCTTTCGATGGTAAAGGTTAATTTGTCCTTTTTGTATCAAAACAGAGTCAAGCATAATATCTAATAATAATATCATTCTATTTAATCACATGTCCACCCGACTAGTCGTGGTTTCCAACTACACAGTACTCAAGCTAGCTTATTTAAATGTGTATTAAAACCATGGTAAGTTGATCACTATAATTGAGTGTTTTGTTATTTTATTGGTGGGTCATTGGCACAATTGATTATCCAATCAATACATTTAACATTCTCAACATATAGTATAAAGGTGTTTTTGGTGCATAGATACACAAGATTGATAGTCATGTGAACTTTATTTGATCTTATTTTGAGTGCAAGTAAACAACATTATCTCATTTCCATGCACGCCATAGTTATTGAATATTTTATATGTGAAAATATATAGTTAAATAAATGTTACAACTCATATAATCCCACCATTCTTTATCTCTAAAGAAGCCAAACCTCCTGAGTGTATTTTTAATAATTAGGGTCTTAGTTTGTTATCAGGTAAGAAGATCACGACACAGGAAGAGGGCTGCTTTCTGTACACTCGTAGAGTGTATAGGCAGCAGCCTCGCTTAAGTTGGATTCGTTCATCGTTGCATTTTATTTAGTTTATTCTCAAGTTGTCTTTGTTGCAAGTTTATCCTGTTCTCACTTTCATGTTGCATTTTACTTTATTCCTGTGTTCTTAGCAGTTCACAGGTGGCGACCCCTTTCAGATAATTATTAACTCGGTGCTCCGGCACTGGGCGTTAAACTTAGCTGTGGCTTTCCAGGGATTAGGGCCCTCTGGGGCGCTACACAGTTCACCAAATATAAGGAACAGTCAAATGAAAAGGCCCATTCCTATGTACAGACTTTAGGAATGCGCACGAGTCGAGACACACTTTGTAAAATTCGAGTCGAGTCGAGACAGCTCATAAAAATCTCTACTCGACTAGAATGTCCCGAAAATTTTTCTATAACTTTTAATATTATTTTGAAGAAAGTATTCACTCAGGAATTGATTTGAAACCAATTCCAGCATTTATTACTTTAAAAAGGTACAGAACGCATAAATTTAATTTGTTGTATGAACATATATTTACTGTTATTTTGTTTCTTTTCTTTTTCTTATTTAGTTTATCACCTTCGATGCACCTCTCCTCTAAGCAGTACTTACCTGGAATGTCACTGTATATATTGTATATAAAGGTTCGGGGTTCGATTATAAGTTAGTGTATTTTATAGTTGTTATATTATTTTCGAAGGCAATGTTAATATTGTTTAAAAGACAAATCTTTATTCTTTAAGTTATTAATAATGTGCCAGCCAAGAACAACAGGATGTAGGGTCACTGAAGGGTTACACATATGGGATGATATTATGTGTACTTTCAAAATACTCCCTTTTGTAATGGTTTCTTTTTTAAAGGAAGTATGATAATGTACGCGCGTGTACATCACGCAGTGAGAGCATGGATTACTAAGTCCAATTTCAAAGTCTGTATGATAGGTCTCCACGTGCGTCCACGTGTCGACCTAAGCTCACGTGATGATTTGATCTTTGTGCTTACGATAGTTTTATATACTAGTTGCTATACAAGGTTTGGCACATTCCGGGGAAGAACTGACGTATTATTATTCGCTCTGCGGTCTGTATCTTGGTTTATAATAGGTATCTTAGTAACACGTATCTTGGTACTTAATATATAGCTTTACATCTTCGTATTCGTATGTTCTTGTATTTCATCGTATCTGGTGATTCTATTTTCTACCTAAAGTGGAACTTTAATAGTTTTACTGAAAGAACAGTCAGTAACATTTTGTAATCGTTTGTTGTGGAACTTGTAAACTTTTATTTTTCTTATTAACTTCAATAAACTATTCACGCCTACTAAAGAGAGATCCAATTTTATTTGAAGAAAAAGAAGAACCTGCGCGAGACGAAAACGTCAACCATACAACAGGAAAAGAAAGTGGTGGCAGCGGTGGGATCTCAACCGACGTACTCGAAGTTCGATTCCAGTGCACGTTCCACAGCTACTAAGTTGAACATTCATCATTGTAGTCAGAGTTCGTTTCTTCGACACGAGGCTGATACTTTTTTTAAAAAAATATCGTTTCGTCCAGATACAGACCACATTTCGTCGACAATACTTTTATTACTGAGTGTGCAAGAAACTTGCCTGTTCAAGGTGTAGCGGATACCTCGGCGTACACAACGTTCCAGTGTTCCAGTTTATTGCATCCAGTTCCAGAGGTCCAGTGAGCAGTACCATTCTCAAGTGTGGCTGGTCCCAGTTGAGTAACATTCCAAGCCGAGATCTTGTGGAAATCGAGAGGCCTCACCTTTAAACTAACATAAGGAAAGAACCAGGATCGAAGCCAGCAGCACCCTCATCACAGGAAATTATAGGTTGGTTACAATTTTCATTGCTTGTTTGAACTTCCAAAATTTTCAAGTGTTACTCTTGGAGATAGAAAAGACTTGTCCTTTGGTCACCGCGGTTCTTGTTTACTTGTGAAGTGAATAACGTAAAATCAAGACAAGAACAGTCTAGAATAGAAGGCTCTATTATTCACCGTTCCTCTATGGAAGGATTAAAATATTTCATTCGTTTAATCTTGGGAGTACTTAGCAAAACAGAAGATATAAGAAAGGTATTGTCGTTACCATTTTTTTTGTAAATTTAAATTGTATATTTTAACGTATGTACTAATTGCCATGGCTACCAGCGGTAGTGCTGATTCTTCTGATACGGAAGTAGAGTATTGTAGTGTTTCAGGAGCACTGAAGTTAATTTCGGTACCATTTTCGGGAAAAAGAGAAGCATTAGAAGAATTTCTGTCTAATGTAGATGCTGCTTTTGAATTGGTTGACCCAGCTAAGCATACTACCCTTTTGAAATTTGTTAAAGCCAAAATAACTGGGGATGCTAGATCTAAATTATTAGTTAGAAAAACTACTACTTCGTGGAAAGCTGTTAAACAAATACTAATAGAAAATTATTCCATTAGACGAATTATTGATTTTTATGCTCTCCAGCTTTTTAGTGCTAGACAAACCAAATCTGATTCAATTTCATCATGGGCAAGTAGACACTCTTCAAAGTCAATTACACGAAGCCGTTGCTCGTGTTATAGATGCATCTAAATTGCCAGGAGCTATAGCACTTGTTGAAATTTTAGCTAAAGCTAGTTTTATTCTGGGGCTGACAAATGTTCTAAAAGCGATGATGATACATCCTTAGGATATATTATCGAACTCGCTCTAGAAGAAGAAACACAGATCCCTTCCCATACTTCTCTCCCCTTTCCAAATGTAAATACTAAGAAAGCTCAAAAGAAAGAGTTAGTATGTTACCTATGCCATAAGCCTGGTCACACCAAAGCTCAATGCAAATTACAGAAAAGAAAGGAAAAATGAAATTCTTCTAATCAGTATATGAAAACGGTACATGTTTGTGAAGTTTGTCCTGAGAACGCCGCGAAAGGCACAGGAGGTTTTAATTCTAGTTTTCTGAGAACGCCGCGAGAGGCACAGGAGGGGTTAATTGTAGTTTTTCCGAGAGCGCCGCGCGAGGCACGGAAGGTTGTAGCAATTGTTTGCGTGTTACTAGTAGGGTAAATACTAGTGGAAATGACATATTTTGTAATAAAGAACAAAGTTCTCTGAATTTTAATGATGTAAAAGCCTGCAGTAGTCAGATGTGCTCAAATTGTAGTGGTCAGGGAAACCGCAAATGGATGTAAATGAGCGACCTGTTTGCATCTCAGATAACACAAAGGGTTGCATAGTAACAAATCAAGAAGAAGGTACTATTACGACATTCATTAAAGAATTGCACGCTGATGCAACTTTTCTCTTAGATACAAGTAGTGACTTAAGTCTTTGGCAAATCCATGCACTTCCATGCAGATTTAGAAATAATATCGATACAACACAAACTGTGACATTGAAAGGACTAAACAATGTTAAAACTAGGTCACTAGATACTATTTATCTTACGTTAGTGATAAAAGGAGTAGAATTCTCACATAAATTTCATATTATTTCGGAAAGATGCTTATCAGAAGGCAGACACATTCTTGGTCGTGATTTTTTGAAACAAAAAAATTGTTTGTTAGAATTCCATCCTCCCCCTCCTTCTCCCTTGTCAACACTTGCCAGTAACTTGACCTTAAGGGCAGCGATAAGCTTATACTACAGTTGACATATAGTATTCCAGCTCGATGGCAGAAGTTAGTTTTTGTTCCCACAAACAGCAGAGGAATTGCAATTGTAGAAAAACGAGAGATTAAACCGGGTGTTTTCTTTCTTCTTGTTTGATAGTAGCGAAAGAAAATAAATGTATAGCTAGTGTGTTAAATGTGAATTCTTCAGTAGAGAATATTACTTTAGATCCGATATACTTAGAGAAATTAGAAGAAAACCATGTTTTGAATATTCAGTGTGAGAATGACAGAGTTCCACAGAAGCCAAATTCAGAAAGTTTAACTGAACGTTTAAAATTATTATTAAGGCAAGCTATTAAGGCTAGGTCATTTACCACCCAAAGAAAAAGAAAGTATACTTGAACTTTGTGACGAATTCAATGATGTTTTCTTTCTACCAGGAGACAAACTAACTGCTACAAATGTTCATGAACATGAAATTATTATTGATCCTAAACATGTAGGCAAAATTGTTAACAAAAATAATTACCGAGTGCCAGAATGTCATAAGGAAGAATTAAATAGACAAATAGAAGAGTTGTTAAAACAAGACATTATAAAAGTTTCAACTGCTCCTTGGAACAGTTCTATTTTCCTTATTCCAAAGAAACTCGATGCATCAGGAAAACAGAAATATAGACTAATCGTTGATTATCGTTCTGTCAATGATTTGTGTGTGTATTCGTCCTTTCTGTTGCCTAACATAGACGACATTTTGAGAAATTTAGCGAATGCGCATTTCTTTTCCAGTTGAGATCTCCATAGCAGGTACCATCAATGCTATATTAGGGAAAAGGATAGACCTATAACTGCGTTCAGTACACCTGAAAATCATTCAATTCAAGCGACTTGCTTTCGGTCTGGCGACAGCACCGGCCACCTTTCAAAGATTGATGAAGACAGTGTTAGCAGGGCTGACAGGTACGAGTTGCTTCATTTATCTTGATGATTTAGTGGTCTTTTCTAGTTCTTTAGAAGAGCATAATAGTAGACTACGTGAGATTTTGGGAAGATTTCGCAAAAGCAACTTGCAGTTAAGTGTAGATAAGACTGAATTCTTGAAACCAGAACTAACATACTTAGGGCACGTCATTATACCTAACGGAGTAAAACCAGATCCAAGATTAGTGGAGAAAGTTCAGAACTTTCCTGTTCCTCAGAATAAGAAACAAATCAAGGGATTTCTAGGACTTACTGGGTATTATAGGAAATTTCTAAAAGGCTACAGTAAAATTGCTTTACCCTTAACATCCTTATTAAAAGAAAACGTCCAGTTCTCTCGGGGAGTCAAACAACCAGTTGCATTTGATTCTCTTAAAGATAAATTGACAACTCCTCCAATTTTGCAGTATCCTGGTTTTTAAAAGCCTTTTATAATCACATCGAATGCTTTGGCATTTGCCTGCGGAGCTACTCTCTTTCTGGATGAAATAAACAAAGGTCTTCCAAATGCGTATGCTAGTAGAGTTTTCAATAAAGCAGAGAGATCGTATTCAGCAACAGAACGGGAATTAGCGACTCTAGTGTGGGCTAGCAAAGTTTTTAGACTATACATTTATGGAACAAAAGTAACTTTTGTCACAGATTGCAAGCCACTAAAGTGGGTTTTGAGAGTGCAAAATCCAACATCTAGACTTTTGAAATGGAGAATACTTTTAGAGGAATATCAATACGAAATTGTGTATAAGAAAGGAAGCTTAAATACAAATTCTGACGCTTTGTCACGAATGTTTTCTCTAGACGTTATTGAAGAAGATAGGGTATCAAATTGTGATTCACTACAGAAAGAAAAAGCTGAAGCTTTAGACTTAGAAACGAAAAACAAAATTTTAGAAGAGTTTCATACTCAAATTCTAGGTGGACATATAGGAATGAATAGGTGTTATGAAAAGATTAGGAAGTACCTTTCCTTAAATAATATTTACATTAAAGAATGGCCAAAACTGAAGGAAGATGAAGATTACATAAAAGGGTGTGAAATCTGTCACAAGAATAGGAACACACAGCAAAAGGTAAAAATGAAGATGGTAATAACTGACACTCCCAGTACAGTTTTTGAAAAGGTCTCTTTAGATTTAGTTGGGCCCCTTCCAGAAACCTTAAAACACAGAAAAAATATTTATTGACTGTACAAGATAACCTTTCAAAATTTGTTATTGCAATTCCCATCCCTTCTCAAGATGCTGATACAATCAGCAAAGCGTTTGTCGAGAATGTAGTGCTAAAATTTGGCATTCCACACAGTATATTGTCCGATTGCGGAAGTAATTTCTTAAGTGATGTCCTCACGCGTATTTGTAAATTGCTACATATAGAAAAACTGCATACTACCGCATACCATCCTGCATCTAATGGCGGTATAGAAAAATTCCATCAGTCTTTGAAATTTTTCTTGCAATGTTATGTGGCAGAAAATCAGAATAATTGGGATGAATTAGCATCATATGCTACTTTCTGCTATAATACTACTCCTCATAGTTCCACTCAATACACTCCCTCCGAACTGTTATTCGGGAAACCTGTAAATGTACCAGGTGTATTACAAAGAAAACCTTCTGAAGTTGTATACAATTACGATGACTACGTAAAACATTTGAAACACAAATTGCAAGAGATTCACGGATTAGCTAGAGGAAATCTCATCGACAAAACGGAGAAAAGTAAAGAATATTATGATAGAAACGAAAATTAATGCATTTTTCAGAAAGGAGATAAAGTGTTATTATATGATGAGTCAGTCCGCCGCGGCAGATCAAAGAAACTTGACAGTCTGTGGCGCGGACCATACGATATAATTCGAACAAAAGGTGTAAACTGTACCCTAAAGGTTGGCAAACAAGAAATGACTGTGCATGCCAATAGATTAAAGATGTTATTTTAAGTAAATCGAATTCTTCCTGTTATCTTGGAAAAAAAATGAAGGAAAGTAAAAGAACGTTTTTATATTTACAGGTTGTTCAAAATGATAGGAGTTAAAGCTATTCTACTGGTTTCTCTTATATGTAGTAGTCTGGAGTTTGGAGCACGCATAAAGAAATTTAAAAATACGGCAGGTATTTATTATGACTCCTTAGGAGAGGTTCATTTATATAATACTCACTGGTAATTGGTCTCTTACGTTAACTTAACTAAGCTAGATATAAGTTTTCATGACTTGGAAACTTACGTAGATAGGACACAAAACCTGTGTAGACACTCAGTGGTGAAATCAAATAAAACAAGTTGTGCTACAGTGTTCGTAAATCAAGTTTTGACTAAGGTATTTGATATCAAGGAGGTTAAGGAAATAATTAAAGAAATAACAAAAATTTCTTTTCAAGAAAGTCGAAGAAAACGAGGGTTAATAGATGGTATTGGTCACCTTGCTAAATTTCTATTTGACACCTTGGACGATGAAGATATCAATTATTACACTCAAAAAATCAATACATTAGAAAAAGAACAATTAGATTTCTTGAAATTGAGTAAAGAGCAGATGACTATTGTTAAATCTACCCTACAAGGTATTAATAACACTCTTCACACAGTAGGACTAACGAAAATATTTTGAGTCAAGGTTTAGAGCATATAACTAAAGAGATATCAAAAAGAGAGACATTTAAATGAAGCATTTTTGGGTTTAAATTTAAATTATACAATAAATGAGCATATCGCAAAAGTTGAAAGATATTTAAGAGATCTAAAGGATCAGTATGAAATTGTTTTGCAAGCAATTTTAAATACACAGAAAGCTATATTACAGCCTCACATAATCACTCCTTATCAAATAATCCAACATTGGAAGGCTAGTCAAAGTGACCTCCATAGTGGGTTATCTTTACCAATTGGGACAAGTACTAGGAATAGTTACTTGTTGTTGAAAATAATAAACTTAGACGTGTTTATCAATAATGGAATATTAGCCTATGTAATTCGTCTCCCTTTGACAGATTCCCTTCGTTATCTAGTATATAAGTTAACTCCTTTCCCTATTAAAATAAAGAATACAAAAAAATAAATTTGTTTTTATTCAACCTGAGAAACCTTACCTTTTGGTCGATTCAATTAAACAATATTACGCAAAAATGATTGAAATTGAGTTCAATAAATGTAAGATTCTTAAACAAGATTGGTTTTTGTGTAAACAAACGTTTCCTATCTTGTCTAGCCATATAAATCAAGAGTGTGAAATGAAATTATTGCAATATGTTCATTATGTTCCCATGGATTGTAATAAACATGTAATACAAATCGAACATTGTATATTCGTAACCTTAAATAACAATGAGTGGATTTTTGCTGCTCCACAGGAAGAGAAAATGACAATATTATGTAATCGATTTGAACCTTATGATTTAATTCTGACAAATTCAGGTATTATTCATGTAGATAATAATTGTAAAGCTTATGGTTTGAAGGCGATCCTCCAAACACAAATGTAGTATGAAACCAATGTTACAGGTAAAGACTTTACTCCGAAATTAAATCTTACTGATAATTGTTGTGAAATATTAAATTCTCATATATACCTGGAAGATATGCAAATTAACCTACTAGTCCAGGAAATCTAGAGAAATTTTACCCTCAACCTGGGGAAAATTGCAACACAAGCTTTTTAAACAGTTTTCGATTCAGGAATTACTACTGAATAACATATTCAAAATCGGACCACGGGAACACCCCCAAAAACGGCTTCAAAATGGCTGACCATCGTTTTTCGAAAAAATCGTAGACCTTTACGTTGGCGGCTCTAGTAACCTTCTTAATTGACACAGAGACATAAATAATACCTCGTTAAAACGCTCATAGACCACAAAATCCAACGAAGTGACTTTTGTACCCATCATGCCCAACCCGTAGAAGAAGAAGAAGAAAATCGATTTTGTTATTTTAATTGATATTTCTTGGGCCCTGGCAACACTGTGCGTCCTCATACGCCGGCAGAAAAATTCCTGCGCGTAGACCAGACATTGGTAACAATAATATAAAAAATTAAGGACGTAGGTTCAACAGTAAGGGAGATAAAAATTCGAAACCGCGGACCAAGGAGGGTCACTGTGTATTTTTTACTATGGTCTAACTTCTGTTTCTTAGATCTACCATCCTCCCTAATTGTCACAGAGACATGAAGCATACCGCGTTGGAAACCTTATGGAACCGCCTTGCGAACGACGTATCGTTTGTGCCCCCTGTGCCCAACCTGTAGAAAAAGAAGAAGAAGAATCCTTTAAAAAATTGGGAAAATCTACACTTTTACCTTTCTTGGGCTCTGGCAACCCTGATAATCATTGGGTATAGGGAGCACAAACGATACGTCGTTGGAAATGGGGTTAGATAAGCTTTTCTACATATCATAATCTTGCATGAACCTAGGCACTGAAGAACCATGGCTGATTCCCATACACGTCTGTATATCATCTGCAGAAGCCTAGATCCTGACGATAACCTCATCACACTTCAAGAAAAGGGAGGTGAAGGAGTGAACAATGCCAGTAAGGCTCGCGGTAGTAACATTCTCGTCGCTACAAGTATGGTGGTTCATGTCTCTTGTCGCAAACGTTATATTCATAAAAAAGATATCGCGATTGCCCTAAAAAGAAAAACGTCATCGCCGATTCAAAAACGAGTTACTCGCTTGTCGGATTGGTCCTTCAACAGCAACAGTGACTGTCTGTTTTGCGGAACGCCTGTCTTATTTGATGACCGTCACGTGTTGAAATCAGAAAATGTGCGAGTGAAAACACAAGTATTGCCACACAGCTTTTTAAAGTGTTGCAATAAACGAAACGATACCGGGTCACAAACTGTGCAATGTCGAATTGAATACTTCTCATCTGATCTTCATGCAGGAGATTGTGTCTATCACAGATCCTGTAGTATCAACTTTCGAACAGGTAAAGCAATTCCTCATCAATACTGCACCGATAATCAGTCAGCGTCAAAAAAAATTCCGGGCTGGCCGACCTACAAATGATGAGAGAATCCGAGCATTTCAGCGCATCTGTAGTTATTTGGAAGAGCACGATGATGAGCAACTAACTACGGGAGAACTTGTTACAAAAATGGGCACATTTCTTGTAGGGACTGATCACATTGCATATGACAGACGGCACATGATGCGTCAACTAATGGAGTACTTCGATGAAAAAATTATAATTTCTAGTGACAGTGGAGAAAACGACTTCATTACACTTCGAGAAACTGCCAATCACATTCTACGGGCATATCGTGATTTACCACGAGAGTATGATGAAGAAAAGGAAAAAAAGAATAATAGAAACCGTAGCTCGACTGATCAAAAGCGACATAAAATCCAAACTACAAACTGGAAGTGATACATATCCTCACCCAGCGACTTGACCATTCAGGAATTCCTTCAGCACCTAGCCTTAAACTATTCTATGCCACACTTTTTGCCGGAAAGGACAATGAAACCAAAATAGCATAGATTGGCCAGTGTTTGATGCAAGCAGCAAAACCAAGAGATATGATAGCAGCTGCACCACCACTATCGATCGAAACACCTGATTGACACGCTGCATCACCTGGGATTTTGCTCTTTATACGCGCAAGTTCAGCTGTTTGAACGCTGTGCTGCAAGTACATTTGGTAATCGTGTGATCGAAATGCCAGCAGACCAGACTCTCCTCTTTGCAGAGTCTCCAAACGTAGACCATAATCTCCAAAAGCTGAGTGGCTTAGGAACATTCCATGGTGTTGGAAAAGTTGGCGGCCATTACTCCATCCATTACTACCAGTCTAACCATTCCTGGGAAGCCTGTCTCTGATGCTAATGTGAAGTCCCTTGCCAGTGTTACCATTCACGCATACACTGAAGCCAGGGCTATTCTTGAAAAGGTCAACTGTGAAATGGTAACAGCACCATCCCCGAACGAAAACTCCTTGGATATTTTGTGGAAACTTTCCTGACACTTTCCGTCACGCACACCAAACTGGTCAGGAATGACGCAGACCATTCATGCAGATGCATTTCTTCATCATTCAGGGAAATCCACTGTTCTTTGCTTAACGATTATTCACCTCCATCCATCTGAAATGTCATGCATCTATTCCACTTTAGTGTACCTGAATAATCTTTCGAGAAAATATAAATTCACACCAGTCATCACCTTAGACAACCACTGTTTCGGAAAGCTTCACGTATCCTGAATGGCAGAGCACATAACACAAGTATTAAGGACACGGTTCTCCTGTTGGGCTCATTTCATACTCTGATGACCCTTCTAGGAGCAATTGGTTCCCTGATGGATGGTTCAGGCTTACGTGAAATCTTGCATGAGGTTTATGGAAAAAATTCGGTTGTACATATGTTAAGTGGCAAGTCCGTAGCAAGAGCCTTCCGTGCGCACATGATGGCTGACCTCGCATTAAGTGCATTGCTTGTGGAGAATGTTTTTCTGGAGACCGACAACGGAACACACAAAATGGGTTCTGAGTTATTAGAAGAAGCAACCGTTATTGGACTGGGTTGTCCTCTGATCTAGTCCTAGAGCAGGTTGTGATGAGATCGCGAAAGTCCACTGGAGGTCTAACCCTTGGGAGTGGAATGTCGGAGATGCAAAGATTTTTGTGGGTGCTCTCAATGCCAGAATGCTCCGAGTACAATCTGGCGATGCAAACTCTTACTCATACAGCATATGTCACTAGCGAACAACATAAAGAAGCCGAAACGTCAAGAATGTCAGTGATATCAGTGATACACGTCGCATACTTGCAGGACTGCAGCCCATTTCACCACTTGACGGAGACAAATCGTTGAGAAACATTGCCACTGGCGTCACAGCGGATTCCTCGGTCAACATCCAGAATTTATTTTCAGTTGGAGAAGAGCATGCGAAGAAACTATCTAGCAAAGACCTGTTCACTGTGAAGTGGAAACGTGCAGATAAAGTCAAAACTCTAGCATCCCCGAGTAGTGTTAAAATCAGCAGCGATATCTCCGTCGATTCGAATCTTTTGTTTCAGAGACTGTTAGTTGTCGCTAATGCAGGCAGCACATCTTTAGACGAGACCTTAACGCATGAATTATGCGCCTACCCACCAGCTTTATTTGAGTCACCCAGCATGATGCGTAAGGCAGACAAAGCCCCACTGGCCCATGTGATACTAGAGTTCAGCAAGCAGCAGACCGCACAGTTTGAGGAAACGGAGCCAGACAATATTCTGTATGTCTTAGACGGAGGATCTCAGTTCAGAGTTGCCAGATCTACTGATTTTGCAGGAGATCTCCTGCTTTTTCTACGTTCTACTGATCTACTGCGAAAGAAAATGAAAAGTTAACAATCTCCTGCTTTTTCGTTACTTCGAGAAGTTGAAAAATTATATTATTAATAATATTAAATTTTCAATGTTTCCTCTCATAAAAAGACGGAATTTCTGTTATAACACACAAAGCTCTATAGAGCATATAGTTATAGAGCTTTGCTGTATATAATATGAATCCAAAGAATACAACTGTACGTCATCTTCTATATGTATTATGGTTAGCGTTTTTATGACTTTCTGTAAGATTTGCAAATAAGTGTTGTTTAGATTGGGACTTGGGTTGGAAGAGTGGCTTAGATCGTTTCTCCACGATCGTCAGCAAGAAATCGTCTTACGCCATGGTCACGTGTGACTGCACCATGTAGCTACGTTATCGCTACGTGCATGAAAAGACATTTTCCCACTCCACTTTGCTCTTTCACTACGTTTTACTTCACACATGTGTGTATCAAATAATATTGATATAAATCGGGACTTTTCCCTTTCATTTGCTCAACGTACTTCATCGGAAATGAATTCTGGACTGCTTGTTTTGACTACTGCCCCCTTAATAATAGCAAATGTTATTACTCCCCCTCCCGGATTCACATTCAAACGCCACCACTGTATGTGTCTACTGCTTTCTCCTGTTTTTTATCTTCGAATCTCCTGCTTTTCCAACTGACTCGTCTGGCAACACTGTCTCAGTTACATAGACTACCATGGTGTAAAGGCAGTTCGTACGACAATATCGCTGCATCATTTGTTGAGTATGCGGTTCGTAAATATGGCACATCAACCATCGTGTTTGATGGGTATGGAATTTGCTCACTATTGTTCATTGCAACTGCGCTACCGGGTGTGCAAGAACGTATTGTACTTGCAGAAAGCATGCCCTTCCATATACTATTGCTTGTGATGTGTGCCAAGAAACTTAATGTTTTAACTGTTTAAATGAATAGGGTGAGGACAGTGTTAGCGTAGGTGATGACGATGTAGATGTGTAATTTGCCTCCCAAAGTCTTTGGTCTTCCCATTCTTTTGCTTTAGAATGTTTTTGCTTTATATATAGGTGTTATGTTTCTATAAAACGCATTGTCTTGTACACTGTATTATGGTATGACCTTCTATTCACTATTGCTTGTGGTGTATGCCAAGAAACTGAATGTTTAAACGAATATGGTGAGGACAGTGTTAGCGTAGGCAATGACGATGTAGATGTGTAATTTGCCTCCCAAAATATTTCGTTATTAGCATTCTTTTGCTTAAGAATATTTATGTTTTATGTATAGTACTTATATTAAAGCGACCTTTGATTTAAAGAAAGAAACAAGATTTTTTCATGCGTAGAACGATTATCAGGGTTGCCAGAGTCCAAGAAAGGTAAAAGTGTAGATTTTCCCAATTTTTTAAAAGGATTCTTCTTCTTCTTTTCCTACAGTTGGGCACAGGGGGCACAAACGATACGTCGTTGGCAAGGTGGTTCCATAAGGTTTCCAACGCCGTATGCTTCATGTCTCTGTGACAATTAGGGAGGATGCTAGATCTAAGAAACAGAAGTTAGACCACAGGAAAAAATATACAGTGACCCTCCTTTGTCCGCGGTTTCGAATTTTTATCTCCCTTACTGTTGAACCTACGTCCTTCATTTTTTTAATATTATTGTTACCAATGTCTGGTCTACGCGTAGGAATTTTTCTGCCTGCGTATGAAGATGTACAGTATTCCCAGGGTCCAAGAAATATCAATTAAAAAAACAAAAAATCGACTTTCTTATACTTCTTCTTCTACGGATTGGGCATGATGGGTACAAAAGTCACTTCGTTGGAATTTGTGGTCTATGACCGTTTCAACGAGGTATCATTTATGTCTCTGTGTCAATTAAGAGGGCTACTAGAGCCGCCAACGTAAAGGTCTACGATTTTTTCGAAAAACCATTGTCCGCCATTTTGAAAACCGTTTTAGGGGGTGTTCCCGTGGTCGGATTTTGGATATTTCCATCAGGGGAGGTACCTAAACAAAATACAGGTGTAAAACTAAAGGTTGCAATTTTGCCCAGGTCAAACCGTATTTTGACTCGACTATACCTATTCAGCATGTAATTAATTCAGTTAGTCACTTAAAGGTAGCAAACCATAAAATTCAGGAAATAGAAAAGAAAATAGATGATGAACAATGGAAACTACTTCATTCTGAAAAGATAACTCATCTCTTGTGGTTTTCATATTTTGGTACAGTTCTGATCTAATATTAATATTTTGTTGTTGTAACCGATGTAAATGTTTTCGCTTTTTCAAAAGGTATTTTGATGATGATAGCTGTTGTAAACAAATAAGTATTAAACATTTTATTATTACCAAAATAAATCAAAAACAAGATACCACTGAGCCTGTAGTCATGTCAAGGATTGCTGAGCAGCTTACTGAGATTACAAATGAGTTACAGGTAGCTGTCCCATCTAAGAAAAGTCCTAATCTACGTAAGGAAAGGTAAAAATCTTTTTTATGTTTCATATCAGACTGTGAATTTTCAGTATCCAAATTCGCAATTTGATATGAAAATTCAAAAAAGGAGGGAGCACATATGTATGAACACATATTTACTGTTATTTTTTCTTTTCTTTTTCTTATTTAGTTTATCACCTTCGATGCACCTCCCCTCTTAGCAGTACTTACCTGGAATGTCACTGTATATATTGTATATAAAGGTTCGGGGTTCGATTATAAGTTAGTGTATTTTATAGTTGTTATATTATTTTTGAAGGCAATGTTAATATTGTTTAAAAGACGAATCTTTATTCTTTAAGCTATTAATAATGTGCCAGCCAAGAACAACAGGATGTAGGGTCACTGAAGGGTCACACATATGGGATGATATTATATGTACTTTCAAAATACTCCCTTTTGTAATGGTTTCTTTTTTAAAGGAGGTATGATAATGTACGCGCGTGTACATCACGCAGTGAGAGCATGGATTACTAAGTCCAATTTCAAAGTCTGTATGATAGGTCTCCACGTGCGTCCACGTGTCGACCTAAGCTCATGTGATGATTTGATCTTTGTGCTTACGATAGTTTTATATACTAGTTGCTATACAAGGTTTGGCACATTCCGGGGAAGAACTGACGTATTATTATTCGCTCTGCGGTCTGTATCTTGGTTTATAATAGGTATCTTAGTAACACGTATCTTGGTACTTAATATATAGCTTTACATCTTCGTATTCGTATGTTCTTGTATTTCATCGTATCTGGTGATTCTATTTTCTACCTAAAGTGGAACTTTAATAGTTTTACTGAAAGAACAGTCAGTAACATTTTGTAATCGTTTGTTGTGGAACTTGTAAACTTTTATTTTTCTTATTAACTTCAATAAACTATTCACACCTACCAAAGAGAGATCCAATTTTATTTGAAGAAAAAGAACCTGCGCGAGACGAAAACGTCAATCATACAACAAATTGTTAATTTTTCGAGATTAAGATTTATTTTTCAGCTCAATTCAGTTAATTAAAACTAATAATTAATGTCGTGATATTTGATTGTACTTCAAATATAATAATAATAATAATTTTTTATCTAGTTTCTATAAAACCATTGCAATAAAGTGAACATCATAAATTCTCTGAATGAGCAATTGGCAGTCTATAGTAATTTAGCATAGTTATATCTATTGTGTTTTTATTTTCATGAAAGCAATAGACTACAATAACTTCTGGATTATTCGCTTCCCCAATAACGTGTTACGGATAATATATAGTGAAACATTTATTGAACATCACATATTATGATACGAGACTATTTTACATAGTATATTGGAATAAATAGACTGCTTGGATGTCAAGAACTAGTACAGGTACCTTTCACTTCTATTGATAGGTATTTTTAAAAGGAGCTTTTTAAACGCTAAATAAAACAATTTTGGTTCCCAACATAAAAGAAATATGGATTGTTCATGATATATTTAACTTAAACTTTCACTCTTGGAAAATTTAAATTTTGAGTAAGACCACTTGGCTTTAAAGCAGTTCACTGTGAGATAAATACACTTCTCACTTTACTCTTCTGGTTGCAACGCTATTTTCTTTTCTTTTTTTTTTCATGACAATTCCATATAGTTTTGTTTTGTGCTGGGAGTATATTTTATATTCACCTAATAAAATTACGTATTCATTTTGTAATCACTTTTAAATTTACAGAAACTATTGATATAAGTTCACAATCAAATCGAGCTAATTGTTTAATGCATTTCGAAGGCTTCATAATCGTAACATTTATATGCTACGAAACAATGAGCGTAAAGTGGACTCGACCTAGCCCCGGATTGGCTGTGACTCAGGGGCACAGCTTTCACCCTTGGTGTGTGAGAACTCTGATTTGGTGCCCAGTGGACTTTGTGGCACAGAAATACCCTGTATGTGGACTTTTTCGTGGTTCTCTAGTTTCCTCCCACTTACTTCTTTCCAACATTTCATTCATTCTCAACGTCACTGTTTCCTTTAGCTTACAGGGCAAAATCGTGTGACGTGAAGTAATACTGAAAGATTTCATTTCGAGTTAGCCGCCCAAAATTATCTTGCCCTCCCCTGTTTTAAGTTATGGTTGGAGGTCTGAGTTGGAGGTGTGAAATACAGGATGCAAACACTTCGCTCATGAAATAAGAAACAGTAATTCATATACTGCTCTAACTTCAGATCTTATAAGCACATAATGTTGAATGTGAGGATTCACTTAAGTCGGAGACGTGAATTATTGGTTATAAACTCCTCAATAAGAATGAGCAAACACGTATTCCAGCTTTCCCATTTTTAAAGGAGGAAAGAAGTTATTTCGTATAACACTGAAATTTTATTCATTAAACTTTATTCTTCGTCACGTAACTCGGACACTTCTGCTAGTATATGTACACCCAGCCACAAAAGTATCTGCCCCCTAAGTACTCAAATTCCATTACTTAAGGTCCAGGTCTTTTGCAGTTGTGAAAACGTCTAGAGAGATGCAACCCAAGTTACACGTAACTTTTCTCAGCACTGACAGCAGTTGGTAGCCCTGAGTCAAGTCTGTATGGAAGTAAAATTGCGACTAGATGACGCACGAAACATCTCTCCATACTGAGATCAATCTCTCTAGTTCAGAGCGTGTTATCCAATGAACATCATATGTTAATCTCAATATTGCTGTGTATGTAATGCATATTTCATTATATACTGTATATTCAAAGAAATAAAAACATTGATCACATATGAATCAGAAAATGCTTGAAAGTAGCTGAAAATATCAAATTTAGAACAACTGCTAGAAATAACTTTGTAAATGAATGCCTCCATTGAGAGACCTTCTCCAATTCCCCTCATTCCAACATCTTATTCTTTCTGGAGGAGAGAAGATCTTGCTTGTCACACTGAGTATGCATTGAAATTGAAATTGAAACAGAAAACTTGAAAAAGTTTCAGTGTGGTCGGAATTCGAACCCGGGTCCACCAAAAAGAAGTTCAATGCGCTAACCGTTCACCTACCGCGCCATTTAAACTTCCACCACAAACTAATACTTGGTTAAGGTCGTTTCATGGGAAACTATAAACAAGATACTCAAATATAACAAAAGCAAACAAATATAAACAAAATATAAATAAAAATATAAACAAATTGTGTGTCTTATGGACTTAGTCGAGATTTCCTTGTTTAACTCAAAAACAAGTTATATAGACGTTCCTCAATGAGGAAAATATCACGAAACTTTCTTCAAGTTGAGACTAGGCCATCGGGAGAGCCATAACTTGTGGAGGGCAGGGGCAACTGCCCCACTAGAGAAGCTCCCCGCCGTTGGAGGGGGCACGTTTTCAGACAAAATTTTCTTACTCCATATACGATAGTAACATTTAATTAGAAATGAACATTAAATAGGGTCGCTACATTACATAAACAAAACAGCACACAAAAAGTAAGTAGAACAAAAATAAGTCGTGGACCCATTTCAGCAAAAAATGTCACTATCAGGAGGCTCTAGAAATAATATTTATTCGTATGGGAGGGCCCACAAAGATTAAGTTGAAGAGAGGGGCCCAATAATTAGAAAAACAACTTTTTCTAGGGGGCCCAAATAAACTTATTAATGCTTGCCCCCCAGAAAAGAATCTAAGTTACGGCGCTGGTCATGGTTTGCAGGGATGGTCCCGATTTACATTACATTTCATTTTTGCCATAACTTCTAATTTCCAAGGAAGAGAAGACGACAGAAATTATTTTCACATTCTTTGAATTGTATCAACACGTGTAGAAATAGACAGTTCTATGTTTATGTTCCATAACTACTAGTTTATTTTCTTATATTCATATCAGCAGTTTTTGGCAAATTGAACCGTTGGCACTAGCCGAGTGATCCCGGGCGTTTGGCTTCTGATCATGAAGGGCAATCCACTAGGGGTTCGAATTTCTCTCAAGAGCAAGATCGGAATTTTAATTGTTCTCAGTATTTCTGTTTTCGTGTTCCTGTAGTGTTTGGACTACGTCGAAAGGACGTAAGGTGCCAGCGGCGAACAATACTCCGGTTGGGGCGATTTATTTTTAAAAAAAATTGTTAAAGCAGGAAACTCCCATTGCAGCTACTTCGGTTCATATCTCGTCGTGGTAAATAGTATTTTTTCTGAATGAAAATATAATTTTTATGTAATTGGTATTGTAGTTATGTTATTCCTTTATTATTATTATTATTATTATTATTATTATTATTATTATTATTATTACCACAATGTAAAGGAAAACTAACGTAGTCGAAGGTATTCATAGGAACAGAAAAGATATATAGTATGTCAGATGTTTCTTAGGTTTACACATGAACGCAATCATATTATTACGTTTATGGATTTACAGATAGAATTATCATTTTATGACAACAAAAAATGGAATATAAAGATTTGTCAGATGATAACAGTAATGCATTTTGTTTCGCCCTTCCTCTAAGTAAAAAACTGAGGTGCCATCTTAAATAGGATCATTCTCGTGACTAGCGATCCCTATTGTAAGTTCGATCACTATTTGCAATTTGTGCACAGCTAGGAATAATTCCTTGGAACTCATTTTTGGCCCATACTACAGCAGTAAGGACGTGTTTAGCCCTTATGTGTTCATCAATTCTTGTCCAAACACGTTACTTGCCAGACAGTTACGAAGGTTGATACGGATGATATACGGAAGGTTGATACGTTTTGTGTTGTTGGCATTTCACCTGTAAAGGAGGTTGTCTCAATCATTAGACCCAAAGAAATAAAATATTTTTCATGTTAGTTTACATCAGAAGTATCAGTTTTGTAGATTATAAAAATTTCCTGAATTGCCACAATCGGAATCGAACTCGCGTCCCCAACATCATGAAACTAACGCTTAAGCCACTACTCTAAAACGGGTGACATCCAGAAGTCCTAAAGTGCAGAAGTCCTAAAATGCAGAAGTCCTAAAAATATGGGCACTAGACCTAAATTTTAGGACTTCTGCACTTTAGGACTTCTGCACTTTAGGACTTCTGCATTTTAGGACTTCTGCACTTTAGGACTTCTGCATTTTAGGACTTCTGCACTTTAGGACTTCTGCATTTTAGGACTTCTGCACTTTAGGACTTCTGCCTTTTAGGACTTCTGCCGTTTAGGACTTCTGCCATTTAGGACTTCTGCCTTTATCATTCACTTGCTTTAGTTCTGAAATTCGCCACCACCACACGAAATTGGGACGATGCAGCAACTAGTTGGCAATAATGTTACGAACGTATCTAATTCCAACAGTAACAGCTATATTTGTACTACTAAGATCGTTATTATCACTATCTGTTCTGCACTTATACACGAATTACATAATACAACCTATTTCATTCTAAGAATTAATTACATAATTTGTTAAGAAATTCGTTTCTTTCGAATGGAGATACGAGAATCCCAAGACAAATTCCTAAAACAAGAATAAATAAATAAATAAATAATAAAAAAAATGTTTAAAAAGAATATTTTACCAGACTTCTGAAACCAAGCAAACATTCAGAATTGCCATATATACTGTGCGGAGCGTATTTTATTAAGAGTAGGACAAAAATCCACCAAAGTTTACTTAATTAGGACAAAAGCACACTAGACATTTCACGAGTGAACATTAAATACCAACTGTATACATAAAGAACGCAGTAAATTTAAAATTGAGCAAAGAACATTTATTATGCAATACAGTGGGTGACATTAATAAGTCTTAAATGGCACAAGTCCTAAAAATATAGGCATTAGACCTAAATTTTAGGTCCTGTGCCATTTTTGCAGAAATTACTACATAGTCATTTAGGGGTGTAGCCTGCAAATTTTTCTAGGGGAGCATGGTTTTTATATATTAAAAGCAAATCAAAAGTTTATTTCCAGATTACGAAAGACAATAAATTTATACATATTACACAGTACACAAATACATAATATTATTATATTTCCAGTTAGTTCCTTTTTGAAACCTGGACCTTGACAGAGCGTAAATTTAAAATCACAGCTTGTGGGAAATGTACGAATCAGGTAGTTATAAGAAATCGGAAACTGTTCATGGAAATCCATTTGTTTGACTTTATTTATCTTCTGTACTCTTATATAAAAGAGTAAAGATGAGTGATTTTTTGGGCATACTACTACAAGTAGAGTCGTTAAATTTTAATTATAAAATATAATTTTCTTATGAAAGCAAGACATATGAAAGAATTTTTGGAAATAAGTATCGTAAAACGGGTGGGGCAAGATTTTTTTAAAGGGTAGTGTATCTCGCAAGTTTCTGAAGCTAGTAAAATGAAACTTGGCATATAATCTTTCCTGTTAAAAAAAACTGAAAATTGAACACATAAAAAGGAAAGAGCAAAGGGAGCACTTTTTTAATGTTCGAATTCCCCATTACTTACTCAGAAAATATGTAAATAAATTAAGGAAGGATTTGTTTAAGCTAGATGCGTGAAACTCGGTATTTGAACTTTTAACTAAAAGTAATAAAATACTATATGTTTCAGTATCTTGAAAATTACACTTCTAAGGGGAAGGAGGGTCAATTTCTATAATATTAAAATATCCCACTGCTTATAAGATTTGGGCAGAAAACTCATTTCGTTTAGGCCTCGGTTATTCCAGTTAAGCAAATGAGAGTACAAAGTGGCTAATTAATTAGGTTCTTTTAATTATTTTAACATGTTGACGTAGTTTAATTCTTTTAAAACTGTATTCTTTCACATTATATTATAAACATCCTTCATTTGCTGTAATTATTAAACACGTTTAAGAACAAAAGAGTAACTCATAATAGAAACAATTTCTGCAGGAACAACTGGTAGGATTCAGCCTCTTGTTGTGTTCTTTAGGCCGTTAAAAATTTTCTTGAGACATTTTTCTGACACTGTCCTTCTCTACAACTATAACATGAATTTACATCTCCGTAATAATATAATTAAGATCTCATCACTGATTCATAATTAGTTTTCTTTTCCTAGATTTGCTAATCTTATTGGGTATGCATGATATAAAAGCGGTTATTGGAAGAAAAACCATCTGTGTTTGAAAATTTTCTTTCAAAGATTGTGCAGCATTTTGCGATTTGTGCTCAGTTATTGCCGTAATAAGGTGTGTGTGGTGTACACAATGTTTATGCATCACACACTTTTTTACTATATATCATTACCGTAAAACGTTTTCCCAATCAATTAATAATTATAACATTTGAGGATATAAGAAGTTCTGACATAGAGTGAAGCGAGGGGACTCACTATAAATAAGTAACCCTTGCCAATTACAGAAACATTTAATTTTTATTTTATTTATTAATTTATATATTCTACTTCGTGAATTTATTTCTCCCTAACGAATAATTTTCATTTTGAAGAGTGGACGTTTCAGTGTAAACATTAGAACTTTTACACCGAACCAGTCTCACACCTAAACGTCCTTACACCGAGCAATCCGTACACCGAAACGCCCTGCACCAAAACGTCCTACACCGAAACAGCCGTATCCCAGGAGTAGTTAATTACGAATATGACAATTATTTGCTACAGAAAGACTTCTGTACAAGAAATATATGTGTAAAAATAATTTACTTCAAAACAACACAAGGAAAGCAAAATTTATGACGTACATAACTAAAACACAATATTATGTTACTAATAAGAAGTCAATGGTGTGGAAATAGAGAAAAACAGACATTATAAAAGATCTGGGAATCACATTTGATAGAAAGTTAAAATTTTGTCAACATAGAAATATATCATGGAAAGAGTAAGAAAGGACAATAGGCTTCATTTATTTATTTATTTATTATTTCAGAACGATAGAATATGTATTTATACAAATAACTTGTAAGAACTAAGGCTCTGTAATATGAAACAGTATATCTAAAACTTTGACTAACAGATTGACAGTATTCTTCTTACGGACGCGATGGTAGCGCCACAAGAGATTTTTAGGACTTCTGCACTTTAGGACTTCTGCACTTTAGGACTTCTGCCTCGGTATGATTTTTAGGACTTCTGCCTTTTAGGACTTCTGCATTTTAGGACTTCTGCACTTTAGGACTTCTGCATTTTAGGACTTCTGCACTTTAGGACTTCTGCACTTTAGGACTTCTGCCATTTAGGACTTGTGCCGCGAAATAATTTTTAGGACTTGTGCATTTTAGGTCTAATGCAATTTAGGACTTCTGCATTTTAGGACTTCTGCCATTTAGGACTTCTGCCGCGTCCCCCTCTAAAACATCACTGTTCTGGGAGAAGGAAAAAATGAAGCTGCAGTGAATTCAGTAATTACGCACTTTTACGATTCCAGTGTAATAACGCTGAAAGTTTCTGATTTCAGTCATGATAAAATAGTAAAGCATTATGCAGAAAGAATAGTCCAGAGAAGTCAACTTTAAATTGACAACTCATATGTACGGAGGCGCTGCTGTATGCTCTCGCCTCGGGCCCTGATTTTTCACGGCGCGGCATTGGACAGATACTTATATTGATTGGAATCTGGTGTTTCAGGGCACTTGATTATATTTTAAGTTGATTAATTTAACGAACCTTCCTCAGTACCTTGTTTTCTATTTTGGCGCGTTTTACTCACTTTTACAGTTCTCCACTAACCCTTTAAGAACAGGGACAAAACACAGAAACATGGAGGACTAAAAGTCACAAACACTATTCGCGCGTTCTTCCCTTGCCTGAAGTAAAACAATAAAATATGGTGAACATGCACACTTTGGCCTTCCATTTTCTATGTGATGTCAAATCCAGAGTTGGAGAGGGTCAAATTGATCGAGTGTTGCGAGTGTTGTGGCCTAATACAATGTTTTATTCCTAAAGCTGCATTATCAGACACAGTCACAGATTCCTGTTCTTCCCTTTTCCTTAATCTTGGCTTTCCAAATCTCTGCAATGTCAATTTATTCTGACCGTAATTTATTTGGCAATTCTGACTCTGTAGAAAATCATTCCCGATCAAAACTTGATACGGAAAATCCTTCACTTCGCGAAATTCCAAATAAAATGTCTGTCCGGCCATTTTAAATCTAATCACAGCGATCTTATTTACTACTAACACATTCTGTGTTATTCCACGAATACGTGTTTGTCTAGGGATTACCTTCGCACTAGGTGGGACTAGCTTTTCATTTACAATAGATATCTGCGATCCTGTATCAATCAACGCCTTATGACTTCTCCCGTCTACTTCTATCGGAACATAGAGCATATTATTATCTGTTAACGTAGAGGCTACTATTTCTCTAACTTTTGATTTACCGCCTGTAAATGCGCCTCTGTCATTTACAGTTTGACTTGGTTTAAATTATTTGAACTTGTAGCCTGATAGTAAGTTGTACCATTTATCTGGTTCGGTACCACTGGAACATACTGTACTGGACCATTTACTTGACTATGATTTTGGCACCATGATGGACCATTAACACCGTTAGCACAACAACTATTCCCTCGTTGTTGCCAAAAATTCGTCTTCCTTCCACCTCGGTTACTACGCCAATTATTTCTAAATCCTCTTCTGTTATTGTATCCGCTAGAACCTCTATTCCTATTATAACTATTATTATTATCCCGATTCCAATTCCTATTTCCATTGTTTTTGTAAAAATTTCGTCCTCCATTACGAAAATT
Organism: Thermobia domestica; assembly: GCF_964235325.1. Classification (NCBI taxonomy): domain Eukaryota; kingdom Metazoa; phylum Arthropoda; class Insecta; order Zygentoma; family Lepismatidae; genus Thermobia; species Thermobia domestica. The sequence continues at coordinate 118,933,649 of NC_137458.1, forward strand.
TCTATTTCCTCTAAAATTACTATTATTATTCTTCTGTTGCTTCGAATCACTATCGCTTTTATCTTCTCTACTATTCCGGTCTTGAAACTTAGTCGTTAATGTTAACTGTAATTTCTCTATTTTCTTCTCTAGCTCACCCAACTGAGTGATACTTGGTGGTTCCTGCTTAATTTTTACGTCTTCCCTATTTTTAATCTCTTTCTTTAACAGCAACTTATCAATTTCCACATCGCTATCCTCCTCTTCTACTTGTTCTCTCATTTTCTTGAGAAGGTCTTTGACAGTAACCTTTCCGTTTTCCCGTTTGACGCGTTTCTCTACTTTGCACTTATTCTTCTCTACTTTCTGAAGATCCTCTACAAATTTGTCAATTGTCGAATACGAGTTAGTTCCTACTCGTTCCATGAAATATGGCTGAAGGCCACCTAAAATTATCCCTATTTTCTTTTTGTCATCCATGCTAGCGTCTAATCTTTCGCACAAAACTAGCATATCGTACACATAATTTATTATAGGTTCATCCTCGAGATGCAACCTTTCTCTTATACGTTCCTCTATATCTAATGTTACATTTGTACGTGTAAATTCCTCTATTATACTTTTCTGTAATTGCTTATAACTAATTTCGCTAACGTTCCTTCTCTTTAAAAATACCTTCATCCATTGTCTACCATTCCCTTTAAATACACTAGGTAACAGCTCTTTTCTTTTGTCCTCACTCACGCCTGCCATTTGACACGCATCGTCAAACTCATCAAAGAAGCCAATTATATCATTATCTGTCTTTAAGTCAAACTTCGGAAGTTTGTTTACATCGGAATAAAATGTTACGCCTGTCGCCATTTTATCTTCTTTTGAACTACTCGACTGCTTATTACCTATTACGCTACTTTCAAATGGAAAGATTGATGTAAAATCTTCCGTATAAGATTTTGCTATAGGACTGGACGGAAAGTTCTCGACGGGTCCTAATTTCAAATTAGGTTTTACACTTTCTTGTTTTTTCTTACTCGAGGTCGCAATATTAAACAAGCTTCCGACCTGTACTCCTTTTGCCGCTTTTTGTGCTCTCGTACGAATACTTTCGTTACTCATTTACTTATTAATTATTTAAAATTATTTATTCTTATAACACGTATATTCGAGCTATTTTAATTAACTGGTCGGGAGAGTCGGATAAATTATTTTCTTATTGCAAAACCTTAAATTCACACTATATCAATTAACACATTATAGCTTAATACCTTAACCTAATTCGAGAAAATACGATCACAATACTTAAAATTACACTTCATCGAAGAGAGGGTGGGAAGGGTGGGTTTTAGTTACGTAATATAATATCATCTAAAATATGGGTGGGAAGGGAGGTCTTAATTATTTAAATGTACTGAGACTGGGAGGTATGGGAGGGATTTAACTATTTAAATCTACTGAAATCGTTACAAAGGCGTAATCCACCAGCATGTCTCCACCATGACAACCCAGCCACTCAGTGCCTAATTGGGGATGCAAAGTTGAGTGCAACTGGATGCCTTCCACTCACCATCTAGAATGAGTGGGATAAACTTTGATATTCATTTGCGAGAGGTTTCTCATTGGGGATAAATTAAATAAAGATACGTCCACTTCATTAATTTAATATCACTGTATTTCTTTGACTTATGAGTTTACTGTAAGATTTCAGAACGCTAGTAATGACGGATATTAAGAATAATTTGCCAGACGGGTATAGAAACGGTCAAATATTGAGCCTTTGAGCCCTGAGTCGGTGCAACACATACCTGGAAAACTGGTGTAATTCCCACGTTGCTCTGGCGTTGAACTCGGCTCCTTTATGCTGAAACTCCTTACTGTTGAAAGACGAGAACGAGCATTGAGGTATGGCTCCTCTCAATTGCTATTCTCGGCGTGATGTTCTACGTTATTAGAATGATTTGGTATTTCCTTCTCCTGTCATCTGGCTGTCTCGTGGCTAAAGCTTGGTTCACCAAGAACTCGAACCAAAGACTGATCACTAAGACTTGATCATAGACTCGAACAACTGCACCCTGAGGACTCCTCGATGGACTTCCAGGACTTCATCCAAAACCTCCCTCGTCCTGTGGTTTTGTTGAGCTTTGTCCAACCTCCGTCGTCTGCTTGTCGTCTGCTTGCAGCACGTGCGACACCGTTTTCACATGAAGAGACAAATTCCTTCCATGTGTCAAGACTCAAAATTGCAATCCTCGACACGCTCTGATTTCCCGATTCTAAGCAATTCTCCGCATATCCGTAATTTCGTGAAATTCGTGAAATCTTACAGCTTCACTTTATACAATGTATAGAATCTGGCTAATGTGAGGATAGACACATTGTCAACATTTCCTTCCTACATTGCCAGACTCTCAACGAAGACATTCTTATTCACATTTATTTACAACAAACTGCTGACACAAACATTAGCAACATTGTGCAGCTTGCATTATACTCTCATACACAACATTTAATTCCCTTAACCTTAATAAATGATTTTTATGACATAAACATTAAAACAGAATCAAAATATACAAATCAATTTACTCGAAAATCGAGTGCTGCTACATTATATATGATATAACTGTTTGGGATAAGATAAAATGCGTACGCCATGTAATTTTATAACAAAATGACGCGTGTCTATTTACTTTATTTCATATTTCTCCTATGCTCACTTTCTAATGATCGAAGAAAGTTGCCATGTAAATTCATACAATCAAGACTTTTCACTTCATGATGTTGAGGCAAAGGTTATTCTTCACCCCCGGAGCTCACTTTAGAAACAATTCGTCAGGAAAAAATAATTTATAATGAAGACCACATGCACATGACTGGCGATAGTTGGTGTTGGTCCCTTCGCGATTCTCCCCGACGAATCGGAGGAGCGCGGACCAAAACGAAGTCCTCGCTGCGACTCGGTGGTAACTTCAACACCCCGACGCGAGATATCTGTTTCGACTTGATGAAACCCTGCCGGCAGTGGGACACTAGCGGCAATTCTTCGATTCTTTTCCATATTAACGATCGACGTTTACCCGCAAGTGGGCCACTAGGTGTTGGTGACGTTTATGGCATGCGATAGGTCCATGTTTCATATAGCCTCGCTGCTGAAAGGGACTTTAAACTCAAAATAAACTCAACTCAACAAAAAATACAGTGCTTCGCATCATATATCCATATATGCTTACCATGAGCTTTATAAGGATTGCTGAAGCTTGTTTATTATATGGGGCGCTTAGAGCACAGGACAATCAACCCATAAAGTTGTGAGAAAAATAAACATAAAATTTGTAATGTAAGCTTCTGTATGTTGGTCTACGTACCTTGATTTGGGAGTTTCAAATTTCATCCGTTTTCCACTGAAAAGTATCGATAATTCAAGAAGGAAATAATTAGACCATGATAATTTAATTGGAATTCTCCGTAATTTTGCCCATGACAAGATCCATCATTATTGTAACAGAACGGTGCTTGAGGGATTGACCGTAGAAATTCAAACTTCGATTAGTTAGAATTTGACAGCTGACGATGTGTTTTGGTTTGTCAATGGTTCATGGTGGGCGGTGGGTAGGAGTGGGTCTTGATGGGTCAGAGTGGGCCAATGTGTGTGGTGGATCATGGGACAGAGTGGATCGCGGTGGGTGGTGGGTCAAGTTTTCATTGATCACCCCATCTCTGATTAAATCCGTGAAACCAAACCAAACAAAGAGCAATATTACTACACAAAACGCTCAACATCTTAGCTATTCATGACAAACTATTGCATGATCCGAATAACTCTAGTATATCCACATACCATCATTTGTCATATTCTACCGAAATACGTCATGACTTTTCTGACAACCTGATACTTTAAATGTTATTAATACGCAAAGTTCATTGATATCATCACTTATTCACTTATTCTCTTATGATCACCACAACCTTTAGGGTACTTCCCGTAGATATAGAAAGGTGAAATGAAATGAAATTATAAGTGAAGCACCAAACAGGTTCACTACATTACATAAACAGAACAGCACACTAAAGGTAAATAAAACAATAATGAGTCGTTGGCCCATTTCAGTAAAAAAAAGTCTACTATTAGAGGCATTAGAAATAATATATATTCGTATATTATTGTCAGATTTGTCAATATTGTCCCCTTAACTAATTTGTCGTGTATGGAACAGGCCCAGAGGTGTTCTTGGACCCCGCAGACCTTGGTGTGCGGGAGATTCCAATAATTTCAGACATCCTCTGGTCTTATTGGCCGATAGAGATAGGGCATCAAGAGTCATGACCTACATATAGCGGAAATTAAGGCCAACTGCTGTCGGCTCTCGTGGCCGAGTGTTCTAGGGCAATGTTCTAGTAATGCAAATAGTTTTTGGCGTGGGTCCAAACCTTGCCCAAGGATTTTTTAAATTTTCATAATACTTTTTTCATTAAAATAAACTTGCAGTTTTACTATACGAATCCATAGTAATACTACTACTATTACTACTACTACTACTACTACTACTACTACTACTAATAATAATAATAATAATAATAATAATAATAATACTAATAATAATAATAATAATAATAATAATAATAATAATAATAATAATAATAATAATAATAATAATAGCAGTAGTAGTAGTAGGAGGAGGAGGAGGAGGAAGAGGAACGGGTTAGAATCCCTGCAGGGGTTGGTTAGGTTCTGTTCTCTTGTTCAAATTTTTCTGTACATTTTACATGATCAACTTCAAACAGCTGGCACGCGAATACTGAAACTCTTGGGATCGGCGCAAATGAGGTAGCCTCAACTTGAAGAACGTTTCGTGATATTTTCCTCATTGACGAAGGTCTATATTACTTGTTTTTGAGTTAAAGAAGGAAATCTCGAGTAAGTCATTGTGACACTCATAAGGAACGTCTTCTCATACGAGCATTAGCAGTGTGTATAGTCTTACATGCAACGACATTAACTAGCAAAATGTTTAGATAAAAGATTAGGTAACGCGGTAGTTAAGTGGTTAGCGTATTGAACTTCAGTTCGAATCCCGTCCAGGTTGAAACTTTTTCAAATGTTTCAATTTCAATACATATTCAGTGTGGCAACAAAGATCTTCTCTCCTCCAGAAAGAAAAAGATGTTGGAATGAGAATTGGAGAAGGTCTCTCAATGAAGGCAATCATTTATTCCCAGCAGTTGTTCTAGATTTGATATTTTCAGCTACTTTCAAGCATTTTCTGATTCATGCGTGGTCAGTCACCTACTTTACAATTTTACCTAGATAAACACTTTGATCACGGCTACCAACTGCTGTCAGTGCCGAGAAAAGTTACGTGTAAGCTGGGTTGCATCTGCCTAGGCGTTCTCACAACTGCATATTGCATGGACCCCAAGTAAAGAAATTAGAGCGCTTAGGGGGGGGAGATACTTTTGTGGTTAAGTGTACCTAGGTATACACTATTGTGCAACTCTTGGAACAAAAGTAAATTCTGCGTGCTATGTCACTTGCGAAAATAAGATTCATATGTCCGAAGTGGCATAGATTTATGGAACTTGAACCATACATAGAAAATATGATACAGGAAGCAATACAAAGAAACATATGATTAGAATAAATTACACTTTTATTCAAAGTCAACGCTGAAACCACTGCGATTCACGATGTCTCCTCAGACATTACAGAATGTACTAAGTGGTCCTTACAAGGTTCTGTGATTACCACTGACAGTGATGCATGCTCTGCACTGTGGTTTCATGCTACTTACAAGGTTGGTAATGAGTAGACATCGGATTTTTATGCAAATGCATATTTTATTTGCTTATATGCATCTCTGTTAGACTTGGTAGGGGTTTCTAACAACAATAATGCAACTCGAATTAGAAGTTTTATAGTGCATATAAATGCATATTTCAAAGGTTACTGCATATATTAGTGCTTAAGAGCATATTCAGCATATTCTATGTTTTTATTTAAGATATATGCTTATAGCATGCAAAAATGTTTATGTAACAGAATGCCTTTTTGCATGGGAGCATGAGAAATGCCCAGTTTATGGAGAAACAAATATTGTTAACAACAGGGGCGGATCCAGGACCGACTTCTGGGGGGAGGCGGTGGGTTGTCATACTGCTACTTTTAAGGGCTTCAAACTTTGGGACGAGTTTTATTTATATATATGAAATAAGAAAGTTTCCTCTTCTGGGGGGGGCACGATCGCCCCCCTGGATCCGCCCCTGGTTAACAACCAAGACAAATAAGAGATATAAACATGTTCTGAAATCCTACAGGTTTTTTTTCTCACATCCCCAGTCCTTCCTCGCTTTCTAGAAGGACTAGGCAGAATATTTAAATTTAAAAAAAATGCACAGTAATTCTCTTGTAGAAGGCGAAGGAAAGTTTAGAGGAAGGAATAATTGGTACACTCCCTTCTCCCTGTTCTCTCTCTGCCTAGTGTATTTTCTTTATTTTATTGCCTTCGAAACACCATGCCAGACAAACCATCCCACTCTTGGACAAAGTGGGCAAGATGCGGTACTCAGGTCAATGAAACTGCTTTGGAAATTTTCGTACAATTTAGGATACTGAGAGGCAGAGTTTCTTCAACTATGCCGCCTTGTATCCTCGTCGCCAAAAGTGCCTTTACATCGCCGTGACGGGTATGTGACCACGCAGTACTCTAAGGAAGGGATGGTTGCATAAGAAATTGTGATTAATTTTGAAGAGTTTTTATTTTGACTAGGGAAATAACGTAGGTATAGGGACTAAAGACATAAATTAGAAGCATCACCGCTTTGCCGTCTCTGGAAATATTCGTATTCTCAGTTTTTCAATTTACTGTCTTATATGTTAAGTTAATAACTGCTAACAACTGCTACTAGAGCTTTTCACTCTTCAGGACTTTACTACGACATGTTCGCAGTGCACTTTTCTAACTCGTAAATGTGTGCGTGAATTATTTCATTCCTCTCACTGTAATTATTTGAGAATGGAAACTGATTACGCTGAACGTTAATATGTTTCGCTGTCGTAAAGCAAGGACCGTAATAAAAATAGATAAGGTTCTTATTATTATAAAAAACACAGAAGTATTTATTCCGTATATAGAACAATATAATACAGTAACTAAGAAACATCATAATCACTTACGCCCGCAGGACTTTTTTTCCAACGGGGGGGAGGGCAAAATGCCAATATCGTGTTTTTCATTTTATTGCCTTATATATGTTAATTTAAAATCCATAACATTAATATTGATAGCGTATATCGTATTTCGCCGCTGTAGCCCATTAGTCAGAACATTCATCTCTAGACATGATGTTGAGAGAATAGAAAGAAAGATATATGAACAGTGGTGTAATTAATTTTACTGCGTTTTGGATCGATCGATCATTGATTTACTCATACTCCACCAGGCCACTTCTCCCAGGTATTTCAGCTGTTGCCTTATATATAGGGTTCCATGTCAGAAGGGCAAACAAAAGGGCAAACACAGAAAGGCCCGAGTCAAAACGGCCCGCGACAAAAGTAACCCGCTACAAAAGAGCCAGACCAAAAAGGTCCCGCGTCAAAAGTGCCCGGGTGAAGAGCTCTCCGCAACAAAATGGCCTGAGACAAAAGGACCAGAATCAAAACGTCCCTCATAAAAAGGTCCCTGGCCAAAAGGATCACACAAAAAACAACCCGATTCAAAAAGCTCTGCGTCAAAAGGGCCCATGTCAAAAATGGGCCCCGCTACAAAAGGGTCCGAGTGAGCCATGCATCAAAAGAGACCAAGTTAAAAGGTCTCCGCAACAAAAGGGCCCGAGTCAAAAGGGGTCGAATCAAAACGACCTATATCTAAAGGACTGAGTCAAAAGGGTCCCTAGACAAAAGAGTCCTAGTAAAAAGGGAATTGCTTTAAACAAGCCCGGGTAAAGAGGGCCACGCTACAAAAGGGCCCGGGTGCAAAGGTCTCCGCAACAAAAAACCTGAGTCAAATGGGCCCAAATCGAAACGCCCCTTATAAAAAGGGCTCTGGCCAAAAGGGTCCTACAACAAAAGGACCCGAGTCAAAATGTCCTGTGTCAAACGGGCCCGGGTCAAAAATGGGCGTCGCTACAAAAGGGCTCAGTCAAACGGGCCCGAATCAAAACGCCCCTTGTAAAAAGGTCTCTGGCCAAATGGTTCCCACAACAAAAGGACCCGAGTCAAAAGGTTCTGTGTCAAACATGCCCGGGTCAAAAATGGGCATCGCTACAAAAGGGCTCAGTCAACGGCCCGGCATCAAAAGGCCAGGTTCAAAAGGTCTCCGCAAAAAAGGGTCCGAATCATATCACCTTTCATCAAAAGGACCTGGGTCAAAAAGGTCCGATACAAATGGGCCTTGTGTCAAACGGGCTCTGGTCAAAATTGCCCCGCTACAAAAGACCCGAGTCAAAACTGCCCCACGTCAAAAGGGTTCGAGTCAAAAGGTCTCCCCAACAAAAGGGCACAAGTCAAAACTGGCCCCGCCAAAAAAAGGCCACGAGTCAAAAGGCTCGGGTCCAAGGTCTCAGCAACAGAAGGACAGGAGTCAAAAGGGCTCGAATCAAAACGACCCTCATCAAAACAGCGGGGTCAAAAGGGTCTTACACCAAAAGAGCCCGAGTCAAAAGGGACCTGCCCCAAACGAGTTCGGGTCAAAAGGGGTTCCGCTACAAAAGAACCCGAGTCAAAACGGTCCCGCGTCAAAAGGTCCTGGGTCAAAAGATCTCGGCAACAAAAGGGCCTCAGTCAAATGGGCCCGAATCAGAACGCCCTTCATAAAAAGGGGTCGAGTTAAAATGGTTCTACGACAAAAGGACCTGAGTCAAAAGGGCCTGCGTCAAACAGGCCCGTGTAAAAAAGGGGCCCCGCTACAAAAAGCAAAAGTCAAACGGACCTGCGTCAAATGGGCCGATTAACTGTCCTTGCAACAAAAGGGCCTTAGTCAAAAGGCCCGAATCAAAACGCCCCTCATCAAAAGAGCCCGGGTTAGAAGAGTCCCACGACAAAAGATCTCAAATCCCAAGGGCTCAGCGTAAAACGGGCCCAGATGAAATGGGGCTCCACTACAAAAAGCCCAAGTCAAACGGCCCGGTGTCAGAAGGGCCTGGGCCAAAGTCTACGCAACAAAAGGGCCCGAGTCAAAAGGGGGAGAATCAAACCGCCCCTCATCAAAAGGGCCTGGTTCAAAATAGTCCCACGACAAAAGGTTCCGAGTCAAAAGGGCCCTGCGTCAAACGGACCCGGGTCAAAAGTGGTCTCGCTACAAAATGTCTGAGTCAAAACAACCCCCCGTCGAAAGGACCCAGGTAAAAGGTCTCCGCGAAAAAAGGGCTCCAGTCATAAGGGTTCTGCGTCAAAAGAGCCTGGGTCAAATGGGTTCTGCGACAAAATGGCCCGAGTCAAAAGGGAACTACGTCAAACGGGCCCTGGTCAAAGGGGCACCGCTACAAAAGGGCACGGGTTAAAACGGCCAGGCGTCAGCCGGGCCTGAGTCAAAAGTTCCTCGCGTCAAAGTGACACAAGTCAGGAAGGTCCCGCGTCAAAAGGGCCCGGTAAATACTGTTTCACGGGTAAAAAGCTTTAGATCAAAGCAAGATTGGAGATCAAGCATGCACAAGGGGTTTGTGTCCTCTTAGTAAATTGAAGTGTTTGTGCAAAAGAAGGAAATATATATCTGTGGTTATTAGTAACAAAAAGGAAATTTGAATGGTGATATTAGTTTTGTTTGGTTATTGATTGGTTTGCAACAATCGCTTTCGCTTAAGTCGTTCTCCATGAAAGTTTGCTTGCACTCCCGTCATAGGCGGACTGGGTGTATTAGGGCCTAGGCCGCGGTTACCATGGAGGGCTCTCAGACTATAATATCAATTTCTAAGATATCGTACAATCAGTGGCGCAACCAGCTATGAGCTCGGGGACTCATGCCTCCCCGAAACAAACCTGGTCTATCTTATACAGCCGCGCTGCAGACAAATTTCGGTGAAATTTCAAAATAGATCAATGCATAATTGAATATTGAATTAAATCAAAGCACTGTCGAAAGAGAAATATACAGAGAAAACGGGTTATCTAAAAAGTCCTCTTGACTTAGGATAACTTTGTTATTATCAGAGTTACAACAAAATGTAAGAGTAGATATCGTCTTCAAATAAAGTTCTTAATAGACAATAATTTCATTCATTTATGTTCTGGGTCCAGGTAAATGGTAACGTTGCATTTTCATGTAACATTATGCGCATATAGAGCGTACAGCCCAAACGGCTCGTTCGATTTGAAAAACTCTTGCACTTTAGATTGAAAATACTATATTTGGAGACGGTTTCCCCTCTTACATTTTGTTGTAACTCTGATAATAAGAGAGTTACCGTATGTCATGGGACTTTTGAGACACTCTGTATAGTAGCTGAAACACTAAACAAATAGTAGCCAATAGCTTTTTACTATGGAAAGAACAGAACAGCTTACTGAAAATTGTAACAAACAACTAATAATAACTTTTGACTCTGGAATGAACACGACGTTTTACTGAAAATGCAAAACACTGCTGAACAACTAAAAAACTAATAATTTTAAAACGTTAAGACTCTTTTCAGTTCAGATAATGAATGGCAGAGTTCCTGAATAACTTCGTTCACAGACACTAAATTTAACATATCTCTTTCCATTTTCATTAGTAAAAATGTGTCCAAAATGTCTTCACACAAATTAGCTCTGAGATTTGTTTACTCTCTAACTTTAACTTTGAGAAGCACCTTTCACATGTCACTTGTATGCATGGTAGAGACAACGCATGTTTGTATGCAATGTATAAATTATTAAAACAACTAGACTGACAGAAATTGGTACAAAATTTTCTCTGCACATGACAAAAGTTTTTTACGCAATTTGTTTGCAGCATCATTATCACTCTTGCCGTGAATCCCGTCCAAAATGTTCAATCTCCTATAGCATGCTCAGATGCATAATCATCATCATCTTCTATGGATTCAGGGGCATCATTCTCTTCAGGATCATCAAAAACCAGAACGATTTGTGACAGAATATACAACAAAGAACTGCTGGAGATCTTTGTATATTTCCTCCTATTTTATATTTTGTTTTTTCGCAAGAACTCTGAAAGCTCCTGCAGACACACCATTCTTCCCGATTTCCGAAAAGTGCTTGGGATCCAGCGTTTGGAGTTCATTTGGCTGCTGAAATCTATCACTGACACATGTAACAGCTGTATTCAGAATTTTCGTTGAAGTTTTTTTATTCGGAATAAATCATTTTCACTTATATTTAAGTTCTTTCCCAGTTCAACTGCTGCAAGCTATCCTGACATTTTCTTCTTCTTTAAGATTCTTCTGGGCGGAAAGTCTTTTTCCATTGCTATCTCTACACCAGATTGCACAAGCTGTTGTTTTTTCACATAAAATATTTTTGTATTTTCGTAAAGCTTAAATAGACATCTTTTGCCTCTATTTTCTTCTGAAGCTACTGCAGCAAGTTGTCTACAAGTCTCCAGGTTGTACGATAGTCCAATCCGTGAGACTGCAGGTATTTTGAGACATGCTTCGTTTCTGTAAACAAGTCCTGAAACACAGAGCACATCATTACAGTGTTCGTCTTGGCTTCATGTTTCGTAGCGAAACTCGTTAGTGTCGACTAACGCATTCAGTGCCTTGTTTTTGCTCCACAATCGTGTTGCACCAACTTGTTGAACTTTTCGTAGTTGGTCATGTTCCTCGTGGCTTGCATCAATCATTTTCTTCCAAACATTCTTTCTTTTGTAGTATTCAGACACAACACGGTACTGGTTTCAACCACACCAAATAAGTTTGCAGCTTCAGGGATCTACTCAGTCAAATTTGTCATAGCCAAATTAAGAGCATGAGCCATGCATTGGGTGTAAATGATTTCAGGATTATCCTTCTCCAGTAATGCTTTAACTCCTTTATAGCATCCACTCAAGTTAACAGCTCCATCAAAAGAGCAACTTGCAATATCAGAGATCAAAACATTGTTGGCACAAAGTACTCTTTTGTTTTCATTTTAAGTTACTTGTCTTATAGTGTCACTCTTTACAACAACTGCTAACAGCCGCCCAAATACTTGACCGCTTATAACGCAGAGAATTACTATAGTAAGCTGATTCAGCACTGAAACATCTTAAATAGAATCAACCATTATGCTGAAAATGCCCGCTTTCTTGCCGTCTTCCCCTGTTTTCTCCTGCAATTTTGTAAACGTTTTTGATAGAAAATAATTTTTTAAAAATACGCCGTTTTTCCATTTTTGAGTTATCAAATATAGACCTACAAGATGTATTAACATCCATAAAGGACCAATCAGCCTATGGTTAAATATGGACCCAGCTACAAACCAGATCCAGTCTTCAACGATGAAAGGGCCACATCTGCCCAACATAATGAAAAAAGTTCCAGGTCCCAACAGCTCAACATGAAGAAAGTGCCTAGGAGCCCAACTGCTCAATGAAATGAAAGGTCCCCAACTGCCCAATAAAATGAATAAAGGACTCAGGGCCACAACTGCTTAATGTAATGTAAGAAGGTCCCAACTGTCAAATATATTGAAAGAAGGGTCCAAGGCCCCAGGTACAAACTAAATCACAGTTTCTGATAAGAAAAGACCATAGTGAAAGATGGACGTAGCCACAAATCCAGTAACAAAAGGACCTTATTGAAAAAGATAACTTACTGATTGATGAAACGATAGAAGAGGAGTGTGTGTTGGCAGCATAGCAACAGTGATCTACCGAATTATTTAGTTTTTTTCTGTTTTAGCTTTTCTCTCTTTCTCTTTCTTTCTTTATTGTTTTATTTTTTTTGAGAGGGCCTAGGCCGCGATTGCGGCCTAACGGCTCTGGCCAGTCTGCCCCTGACTCCTGTCTTTCTGAGTTTGTATTCTCGTGACATAGCCCAATCAAACTTTATATATTGCTGATTTTCCCCTTACTTGTAAAATTTCATTTCTAGCCCTGGATCAAAGTATAGTATGAAAAATATTCTGTGGGAAAGATTAGTTTAATTTTACTGTGAGAATACATATGTGGATCTGCATACAGGGTTAGTGAAAAGTATTGGGACAGAACAATAATAACGACATGCGCGGACGGAGGAAAAATAAATGTTACAAATGGTATTATTGCAAAACCTGCATTGATTTGGAGTGTGGTCACCATGGAAGGCATCTTGAATTCCGCCATATTGCATATCACACAATATTGTTTTAAATGTAAAAGGTTATGATTTTACACTTCAACTTAGGCTTGAATATTCCCACAAATGATAATGTGAACTCATTTATTACACATCATTTGTTTGAGACAGAGTGTGCTATGTTTGACATATGCATCTAATAGAAAAAATGTATCATGATAGAGCAGTAAAAAGAGATGCATAGACAGAGGAAAAGCAAATGTTACAATTTGGCATTGGTGTAGAAACTGCGTTAAATGATTTAGTATACATCATAGTAGCCATCTTGAATTCCGCATATTGTATACCACACAATATTTTTTTTAAAAAAGGAGGTATGTGTTGAGTTTTGATTTTGAGTTTAACGCAGTGGCAAGGCCTGAGGAGAGACAGAGTAGACAGCCTCTACCCTTTAGAATGTTATATGTATTAAGCCATTAAGCCTAAATTACTAACTTAAAATTTTGCAATTTAGATTCTGAACTTAAAATTTCCTATAATTTATTCTGAGTTTTTTTAGTGCTTGCGTATGAAAGACAGAAAGCAATGGATCTCGCGAAACCTTGAACATTATTCCTATAGAAGCGTAGGAGAAACAAACAACCACGTGCGAAGTCCAAAGACTCGTGCTATGTAGTACAGTGAAACCTCTCTAAAGCGGACAGCCATGGGGAATCAAAAATTATCCGCTATAGAGAGGTGTCCGCCTTAGAGAGGTTTCAATATTTTATGACGTAAATTAGTAAACAAGGTAATACACAATTAGAAAACAAATATTTTTGAATGAATCATGTATTTACGAATATTACAAAAATGCCTGAATTATCCTCCGCCACCCAATACTCTATGTTCGAGGCACAACATGGAAATAAGATGATATAGTTCTTTGCTCTTTACACTTGCTACTACTTACTACATTTTCGGTATGTTGTTTTAATTTGTGAGTTAATTGCAGTCCAGTAGTGTCTCTTTTCAGACAATATGTGTACCCGCGAGCCAAAAATACCAAACTTGTCTTCTGCTTGCTTACAGATTCTAGCGGAACAGTACCATAACGTGTCATCCCAAATTGTGGGTAACTGTCAAACACTTTTCTGTCTAAAACAGTTTGGGTGGGAGTGGATGTAAGCAAAGGACATGAGAGTATTGTTAAACAGAGACTTCGTCTGGGTTGCTGAGCAGCCAGTTGAGAGGCAAAATGTCACAATGCTTCCTTGATGACACATGTATGAATTACTAAAAATGTATTTTTACTGCACTTTCCAACTTGTTTCTAGAGAAAGTGTCCGTAATACGGAGGTAAATAATACCTATAAAAGACAGGAAAGACTGTCCGTGTCCGTACTAGAGAGTGTCCGCTTTAGAGAGGTTTATCAATATGTTTTTTCCCATTACAGTGTTTGCGGATTAAAAAATATGTCCGTTACGGGAAGTATTCGTTGGTAGAGGTTTCACTGTAGTACTTGCGAAAAGACAATTGCTGTTCTGACTACGTTTACAGGGGTACCTATCTTCATTTTAAGCTGGATTTGTAAGTGACAGAAAGAGACCGCTATTTCTTCTTATTTGTTTTTATTTTAAACCATCTTTCGAGCTCCCTCTATAAAATGTTAAATTGTTGTATCCTTGAAGAACATTAGTATATATATGTATATTGTCCCTACATGTCTAGAACATCAGAATAAAAAAAAAGAAGACTCCCTAACGAAAAATTGAGATGTATTGGCAATTCTATCACTTTTATATTTTTCGCGAGATTGACCAGTATTTTTACATGTCCCGGTAAATGTCCCCCCCCCCCCGGTTCAAATTTTGAAAACGAGATACCTTTTTGTCTTGGTCTGGGGCCTGGATCAAGGTACCCGTGACCAAATTTTGGTAACTCGGTCCATTCATCTGGTCCGCTGGCGCACACAAACACAAAGATATTTAGATAGACACACAAAGAAACTCTACTTTATTTATATTAGATTCTTCGCTCAATAATTGTGCAGATGAAAGATTTGAAAAATACAAAAATCTATACGGCAAACTGAATGACTTGATATCCACCTTTCCTAATACTTTTTGCTCAGATCAGCTTAAGAATGAACTTATCAACATATGTCCCGATAGAACAAACACATTTCTCTTCCTGAATACTTGAAATATATTCTCAGTAATGAATTTCAAAGCGTATATCAGGAAACAACAAAGCTGCTAAATATGGTATTGAGCATTCCATCAACTCCAGTATTTTGTAAACATTCAATGAATGCCCTGAAAAGAGTGTAACTTACTTAACAAACAGCATGACAAACTTTCTGAATTACGGACACTTACAATAAAGAACTTGGTATAGAAGCTTTGTAGGAACCTGAATTCAAAAAAAAAAAAAAAAAAGAGTTATTAATGTTTTCGCCAGAATGAAGAATAGGGTATAAAGCTCATTCACAAAACTGTAAGATATTAGTTAAGGTATTTGGTATTAGGTATTAAATTAGGTGTTGTAAGGTGTTTGGTTTTTTACTTCTATCGGTTTTTTTTGTTCACTTTACAGTTCATTTCTAAGGTATTTAGAAATTACTATCCCTAAGGAGGGTATGCGGAAGTAATGACCCCATTTCTTGCAAATGAGGTACCATTCAGAAATCTATGCTTCGAAAAAAAAAAACTATTCACCAAATTTCACTAATTATAAAATTTTATACTTAAAGAAAGAGAGTAAACATATGCCTTACAAATACTATATATATATATATATATATATATGTACAGCGAAACCTTTCTATGCTGGCCAACATTGGTTCCATTGAAAAGTGGCCAACTTACAAAAAATAAATGTGATTCATGTATTTTTAGAATAGGATTTCTAGTATTACTTGGTTGTTAATAAGCAATGGCACGGCAGCTACTTTAAAATAATGTATATAGATTAATCATTTAACTACTTTTTGTTAATGAGCTACAAGTGTTTTCCTCGGAGCAAAAGATGTTTTGAGAAATGTTAGGGGAATTTATATTTCAAAACCTCCACCACCTTTTGACAAGAAGTCATGTGCCAATAGTTGAGAATTGAGATGATTAGCTTTAGCCTTGAGAAATTCCCAAAATTACTAAAGCACCCCACTGATGAACGGAGCTGATAGGCTATAGCTAATAATTTTACCAAAACAGATAGGGTAAACAAATACGTGCAATCATTTCCGGAATTCCTGTACGTGCTTTTTCTTATTCATATCTTCCTTCCCCAACCCTTTATCAGGGTAGTGTTCTAGCCCTTGACTTCCAAGAACAAATCGTGGGAATCTATGCTTCTTTGTCTCCACTTACAAATACAGAACATCTGCTTCGCGTATGGGAATACGAAAGAGTTAAGAAAAACGACAAAATGGTACTTTGCGTGGCCAAGATATGCAGGTAAATTTATCATTATCATCATAGGGTAAACATTGTTTCAATGTGGCCAACTTCCAAGATAGACAGGTGGCCAAGTTGACAAATTTCACTATATATATTTCACAAATTTCATATATATATTTCACTATATATATTTCACTATATATATTTCACAAATTTCACTAATTTTTTAGTTGGCCTCGGGCCCACTTGAAGAGTGGCCCTGGGGGCACCGTGATATCATCATTCGATTTGCCCCATGGTATTTCTTATTTGAGTTTTTGTTCAGTTTATTTATGTTCAACCGTTCTTGAGATATTTCCGTGGAAAGTTTAAAATGGGCCACAATGTATATATATATATATATATATATATATATTACAACTTTAAAATTTTAAATGGAGACATGGGGCAAGTGACACTTCCTTCGATAGATTTTTAAAAACTAAAAAACGATGTGGCAAACGGTTTTTCATATAGGTCACCGTATTCAAAATGACCGCCAAAATATGTTATCTATATCAGATAAACGTCCAGTATCACTAATATGAAAACGGTTGAAAATAATAGTGGATGAACAGAATAGAACTCCTATAGGAAATCACAGAGGGTATTATTCATTGCACGCCTCGAGAATGATCCTATGGAGAAAAAGATTATTAAAGTATAAGTGATAATGCTAAAGAGGAACTCTAATTCTTAGAAAATTATCTTTCCGATCTCCTTCCGTAAGGGGTGAAGCAGAAATGAATGGTAAAATTTCAAATGAGAACCCCCACATTTACTTGCAATAGGTATGGTTTGTCTGAAACAGTTGGTTGAGTTGATTTTGGGTTTAATGTCTCGTTCAGCAGCGAGGCTATATGAGACGTGGACCTACTGATTAACGTGCAATCCGAACTACACGTGCTCCCGCCGGAATCGAACCCGGGCTCCCACGCCAAAGGCGCGTACGCTAACCGTTTAGCCACGGAGGAGCTCCTGAAACACTTGGGGTGTACAAGTGACTGGTACTGTAATGAACCAATATTCTGCAGACGACTTTTGAGAAAACCAACGTTTCTACACATGGTTCTAAAATTACATTGTTCGACAAATTGGTTTCGCTTTTCAGTTGATTCATTTTGCACAAATTGTTTCCTGCAATCAAAATGGAAGGTACCGTTTAACAAGAATTTTACCTACTATTTTCCATTACAGACATATATCTCATAAAAAACATGTAACAGATAATTTTCTTGTGTAGATACAATTTGCAAAAACTAAGGTGCTCGTTTGGAATTTTACCGTTCCTTCCCGTCCCCTTCACCCACTTATCGTTGGACCGTTTTCTAGGAATTAGATTTCCTCCTTTGCATTATGGCACCTTTACTCTAATCATCTCCTCCGTTGCAACATTTTCGAGCCGTGGAATGATAAATACCCTCTGTGATTTCCTATAGGAGTTTTATTCTGTTCATCCGTCATTATCTTCATCCGTCATTATACAGGCAAAATGTCTTGGCGGCCATTTTGAAAACGGTGGCCCATATGAACAATCTTTTGTCACAACGCTGTTTAGTGTATGAAGACCTATCGAACGAGTTATCACGTGACCCATATTTTCATATAAAATTTTTAAGTTGGGCCTGGGCTAAGATGAAAGGCGGCCCTGGAGGCACCGCGAAAACATTATTCGATTTGCCCCACGACTTTCCTATTTGAGTTTTTGTTTGGTTGATTTATGTTCAACCGTTTCCATATTAGTGCTACTGGACGTTTATGTGATACAGGTAACATATTTTGGCGGCCATTTTGAACACGGTGACCGATATGAAAAATCTTTTGCCACATTGCTTCTTACTTTTCAAATCTATCGAATGAAATCTCACTCGCCCCATGTTTCCATTTAATATTTCTAATTTAGCCCCAGGACCGCTTGAAAGGCGGCTCTGGGGGCATCGCGACATCGCCGTTCGATTTGCCCCATGGTATTTCCTATTTGAGATTTTGTTCAGTTTATTTATGCTCAAACGATTTAGAAATATTTCCGTGGAAAGATTAAAATGGGCCACCCTGTATATATAATGTGTGTGTCTACTCCGCCACTGACTTAACGTCCCGTTCAGCAGCGAGGCTATATGAAAAAAGGCATGTGTGTCACAACATATTTTGTAATATAAAAGCTACAAAGCTGGCAGAATAGTTTGAACCGAGACATTTGTTCGGAAACAGTTTGGTAAATGGAAAACTCGGACAATACGTGTCCCATCATTTTCAACGACAAACATTTTTGGGGTAAAAACTTTGTCCCAGGGTCCCCCGCAGGGTCCCAGACGGGGTCCAACTCAAAATTTTCAAATAGCAAGGGGGGTTAAGTGGCACATCATTTGAAAGCTGTTGTAAAATGAAAGAAAATGCAGCAAGTCTCGACTCTCTACAACAACCCTGTGCAAAATGGCGATGTGTCAAAGTGTAAACGAAAACTTAATTGAAAAGTCCATGGTCACCCCTATAAATCCGAAACAGTAAGACAAATGTGAAAACAGGAAAGGATGTGTGGCATTATTTTCAAAGTACAACGATTAAAGTGAAAACGTCTTGTCCCAGGGTCCCCACATGGTCCCAGATGGGGTCCAACTAAGAAGTTTCAAATGGCAAGAGAGGTAGGACATCGTTTGAAAGCTGTTGTTAAATGAAAGAAGACGGAGCGCATCTCGACTTTCTCCGACAACCCTGTTCAAAATTGCGGTGGGTCAAAATGTAAACAAAAGCTTAATTGAAAATCTATTGCCACCTTGAATCCTAGAGGACCGCTTCAAACCTATATCGGAAGGATAAGCGTATCAAACTGCTGAAGGTACGAAAACAAATTTGGCATTAACGTTGATTAGTAAGTGACTAAAATATGCAAAATGTTCAAAAACGCAACATCCTGAGTTCAAAATGCCGCACTGTGTATCGAACGCATATCCAGCTCACACCACTTGCCAGCTCACACCAGCTCCAGCGAGTCGAGACTTGCTGCATTTTCTTTCATTTTACAACAGCTTTCAAATGATGTGCCACTTAACCCCCTTGCTATTTGAAAATTTTGAGTTGGACCCCGTCTGGGACCCTGCGGGGGACCCTGGGACAAAGTTTTTACCCTAAAAATGTTTGTCGTTGAAAATGATGGGACACGTATTGTCCGAGTTTTCCATTTACCAAACTGTTTCCGAACAAATGTCTCGGTTCAAACTATTCTGCCAGCTTTGTAGCTTTTATATTACAAAATATGTTGTAACTCACGATATTCCGCCCGGTGGCACGTATAACTTTGGGATTCGCCTAATTATAACATACCAAATGCCAACACAATTGTCTCGTTCGGATCTCAGCTGAGCCACTGCGTGACGCTTCCTTGTGAGTATAGTAACGTAATGCAAAAATGCAGACATTCATTATAATTGTTATGTTTATTATCACTACCTAAATCACAAATTTTTGCGTTAACAAACTATTCTCGGGCCCTTTTGTTGCGGAGATCTTTTGACAGGGGCCCTTTTTATGAGGGGCGTTTTAATTCGGGCCTTTTGACTGGGGCCCTTTTGTTGTGGAGACCTTTTGACCCGTGCCCTCTTGAGTGAGACCGTTTGACTTAGGCCCTTTTTTAGCGGGCCCATTTTTGACAAAGGCCCGTTTGACGCAGGTCCTTTTGACTGGAGTCATTTTGTCGAGGGACCCGTTTGACCGGGCTCTATTTATGAGGTGCGTTTTGATTGGGCCCTTTTCGATTTGGGCCCTTTTAACCCGGGGCCATTTGACTCGGACCCTTTTAAAGCGAGCCCGTTTTTCACCTGGGCCCGTTTGACGCACGGCCTTTTGACTTGGGTAATTTTGTCGAGGGACCCTTTAACCCGGGCTATTTTTATGAGGGGTATTGTGATTCGGCCACTTTTGACCAGGGCTTGTTTGATGAGGGGCGTGTGATTCGGGACTTCGCCCTTTTGGACTCGCGCTCTTTTGTTGCGGAGACCATTTGACCCAGGAAAGGGGCCGCGATGGCTCAGTGGTAGAGCGTTTACCTCTGCTGCTTGGGATCCCGGGTTCGATCCCAGCCCACGCCAATTGAATTTTGTGGTGGACAAACACCGTTTCGTGGGTTTTCACCCGGGCTCATTTGACGCAGGGCCTTTTGACTTGGGTCATTTTGTCGTGGAACCCTTTTGACCAGGGCTCTTTTTATGAGGGGCCATTTGACTCGGGCCCGTTTGACTCGGGAATTTTTGTAGCGGGACCCTTTTCATCCTGGACCCTTTTGACTTGGGTCATTTTGTCGTGGGACCCGTTTGACCGGACTCTATTTATGAAGGGCATTTTGATTCGGCTCCTTTTGACCACGGCCCGTTTAGTGAGGGGCGTTTTGATTCGGGACTTCACTCGCGCCCTTTTGTTGCGGAGACGATTTGACCGTGACCCACTTGACGCGAGGCCGTTTGACTTAGGCCCTTTTATAGCGGGCACATTTTTGACAAAGGCCCGTTTGACGAAGGTCATTTTGACTGGGGTTATTTTGTCGGGGACCCGTTTGACCTGGCTCTATTTGTAAGGTGCGTTTTGATTCGGCTCCTTTCGATTCGCGCCCTTTAAATCCGGGGCGGATTGACTCAGGCCGTTTTGCAGCGGGCCCCTTTTCTCCTGGGCCCATTTGACGCATGGAATTTTGACTTGGGTCATTTTATCGAGGGCCCTTCAACCCAGGCTGTTTTTATGAGGGGCATTTAAATTCGGCCCCTTTTGACTAGGGCCCGTTTGATGAGGGGCGTTTTGAATCGGAACTTCACTCGCGTCCTTTTGTTGCGGAGACCATTTGACCCGGGCACTTTAACGCGGTGCCGTTTGACTCAGGGGCCGCGGTGGCTCAGTGGTAGAGCGTTCACCTCTGCTTCTTGGGATTCCGGGTTCGATCTCAGCCCACGCCAATTGAACTTTCTGGTGGACAAACACCATTTCGTGGGTTTTCATCCGGGCTCGTTTAACGCAAGGCCTTTTGACTTGGGTCATTTTGTCGTGGGACCCGCTTGACCGGGCTCTATTTATGATGGGCGTTTTGATTCGGCTCCTTTCGATTCGGAACCTTTTTATCCGGGGCCGTTTGACTCGGGCCCTTTTGCAGGGGGCCCCTTTTTCTCCTGGACCCGTTTGACGCAGGGCCTTTTGACTTGGGTCATTTTATCGAGGGACCCTTTAACCCGGGCTCTTTTTATGAGGGGCATTTTGATTCGGTTCCTTTTGACCAGGGACCGTTTGATGAGGGGCATTTTGATTCGGGACTTCACTCGCGCCCTTTTGTTGCGGAGACCATTTGACCCGGGCTCTTTGATGCGGTGCCGTTTGACTCAGCTGCTGCGGTGGTTCAGTGGTAGAGCGTTCACCTCTGCTGCTGGGAATCCCGGGTTCGATGCCAGCCCACGCCAATTGAACTTTGTTGTGGACAAACACCGTTGCGTGGGTTTTCATCCGGGCTCGTTTAACGCAGGGCCTTTTGACTTTGGTCATTTTGTCGTGGAACCCTTTTGACCCGGGCTCTTTTTATGAGGGGCCATTTGACTCGGGCCCGTTTGACTTAGGAACTTTTGTAGCGGGCCCCTTTTCATCCTGGGCCCGTTTGACTTGGGTCATTTTGTCGTGGGACCCGTTTGACCGGGCTCTATTTATGAGGGGCGTTTTGATTCGGGTCCTTTCGATTCGGGCCCTTTTAATCCGGGACCGTTTGACTTGGGCCCTTTTGCAGCGAGCCCTTTTTTCTCCTGGGCCCGTTTGACGCATGGCCTTTTGACTTGGGTCATTTTATCGAGGGGCCCCTTAACCCAAGCTCTTTTTATAAGGGGCATTTTGATTCGGTTCCTTTTGACCAGGACCCGTTTGATGAGGGGCATTTAGATTCGGGACTTCACTCGCGCCCTTTTGTTGCGGAGACCATTTGACCCGGGCTCTTTGACGCGGGGCCGCGGTGGCTTAGTGGTAGAGCGTTCACCTCTGCTGCTTGGGATTCCGGGTTCGATCCCAGCCCACGCCAATTGAACTTTGTGGTGGACAAACACTGTTGCGTGCGTTTTCACCCGGGCTCGTTTGACGCAGGGCCTTTTGACTTGGGTCATTTTGTCGTGGAACCCTTTTGACCCGGGCTCTCTTTATGAGGGGCCTTTTGACTAGAATCCGTTTGACTAGTTACCTTTTGTAGCGGGACCCATTTTCTCCTGGGCCCGTTTGACGCAGAGCTTTTTGACTTGGATCATTTTGTTGTGGGACCCTTTTGACCCGGGCTATATTTATGAGGGGCGTTTTGATTCGGCTCCTTTTGACCCGGGCCCTTTTGATGTGTTGCGTTTCGATTCGGGGCTTTTGACTCGCATCCTTTTGTTGCGAAAACCTTTTGACTCGGACACTTTTGACGCGTGGCCGTTTGACTCAGGGGAGGCTGTGGCTCAGTGGTACAGCGTTCACCTCTGCTGCTTGGGGTCCCGGGTTCGACCCCAGCCCACGCCAATTGAACTTTGTTTTAGACAAACACCGTGTGCGTGGGTTTTCTCGGCGTTCTTCCGTTTCCTCCCAGTTTCTTCATTTCACCATTTCACTCATTACTCATCATCACCGTTTCCCTTAGCCTAACCGGCAAAAACGTGGGACGTAAAACTCAAAGATTTTTCTATATGGGTCTCCCCCCCCCCGTTGGAAAAAATTCTGCGGGCGTTAGTGATTATGATGTTGCTTAGTTACTGTATTATATTGTTTTATACACGGAATAAATACTTCTGTGTTTTATATAATAATGAGAACCTTATTTACATTTATTACGGTCCTCGCTTTACGACAGCGAAACATATTCACGTTCAGCGTAATCAGTTTCCATTCCCAAATAATTACAGTGAGGCGAATGATATAATTCATGCACAGATTTAGGACTTAGGAAACATACCGTAGTAAATTCCTGAAGAGTGAAAAGCGCTAGTAGCAGTAATTAGCTCAGTCAGTCCCTATACTTCCTTAGTGAATTACATAAATCTTACAGATGTTGTATCTTTTTCTTTCTCTTCTCTCTACATCATGTCTGGAGATTAGTGTTTGGACAAATAAGCTAAAGTGGCAATTTTAAAAAGTAAGATCATTTACGCCATAAGTGGTGATTTTTAACTTAACATATAAGGCAATAAATTGAAAAACAGAGATGACAGTGCACTGATACTTGAAATCTGTGCCTTTACTCTCTATACCTACGTTATCTCCCTAGTCAAAATAAAAACTCTTCAAAATTAATCACAAATTCTTATGCAACCATCCCTTCCTTAGAGTACTGCGCAGTCACATACCCGTCACGGCGATGTAAAGGCACTTTTGGCGACGAGGATACTATGGCTCGTGCCATAAATAAATCATCGTCTGATCATTTGGGAAACACCGCTAGTTGCCCTTGCCTGACATCTGTTTCATGTTCATATTAGCCAGTGGCGGCGATAAAGGGCCCGCAGAATTTGCATGCATTTCGAAAGCGTTTCTACACAGTCTATAATTAATTCTAACAGTTTCACAAAATTAAATAATGAAGTAACCATTAAATTAAATAATGAGGTATGACTGTGAACATGAATGTGAGGTTGCTCTTTGCGCTTTTCCAAAGATTTTATTTTCCAGTGTAACATTTGCATAGTTTTTTTTTTTTTTTGGCTATAATGCCATATTTTCGTTATCGTGTATCTTAAGACTACAATTACCGTGTATTACAATAAATTATCGTGTTTACTAGAAATATCTACCAAGAAAACATTTCGAGATATTACAACTTGTTAATTGAAGAAGACAGTTGCTTACTGACAAGGGATTTGCTCCATGGAGATCCGAACAAGACAATTGTGTTCGCATTTGATATGTTATAACTAGACGAATCCCGAAGCTATACGATCCACCGGGTGGGATATCGTGAGTTATAACATATTCAACGAACTTAAAAAGTTCGTTACTGAATTCTCTATGTCTGTGGGTCTGTTTTTCTGTCTTTCTGTTATTTGCGATTTTTTCAATTTTGAACACTGTATTCGATAGAGCATCAAAAACTATCAGAGAAAGTGATTAAATTTTTCGCATCACACTTACCATTCGCGAGATATTGGCTAAAAAATTGCCAATTTCCAGAAATTTAAGGACCCATATCTCGGGAACCGTAAGTCATAGAGAGATCATATTGGTGTTGATCAATTTCTAAAAGGATGGTAAATATTTTGGTACCAAATAATAACTAGTGGCCACTGTCCAACTGGCCATTGGCCACCAATTATTATCGGTACGAAAATGTTTAACATTCTATTAGGGATTGATTACCACCAATATCATCTCTCTATGACTTACCATTCCTGTGATATTGGCCAAAAATGGCCCATTTCTACATATTTAACGAGCCATAGCTCGGGAACCATACGTTGTAGAGAGATGATATTGATGTTGATCAATACCTAAAAGGATGGTAAATATTTTTGTACCAAATAGTAACCGATGGCCACTGTCGAACTGAGCACTGGTTTGGTCAATGGTCAGTTTACTAGTGGTCACCCATTATTATCGGTACCAAATACCCTTAAGTATAAATTAACACGGATGTCATCTCTCTATGACTTACCGTTCATGTGAAATTGGCCAAAAATGGCCAATTTCTAGATATTTAAAAAGCCACAGCTCGGGAATCATAAGTTTTGAGAGATTATATTGATGTTGATCAATACCTAGGAGGATGGTAAATATTTTGGTATCAAATAGTAACCGGTGGCCAATGATTAACTGTCTAGTGGACAACTGGCCACTGTTCGTAGTTATTGGCCAAAAAAGTTCGAATTATTAGATATTTAACCAGCCATATCTCGAGAACAGTGAGTCATAGAGAGATGATATTTTGCTAATTTTTGAGAGAAAGAGAAGGTGTGGATAAAAATATTTACTTTTACATCTAGGAACAATGACAGTTATCCTTCCCGCTCCATATCTCCATTATTTTAAAGTTTGTTTTGGGAATGCCCTTGGGGCATTCTCAACTGATTTGTAATGTAAATGCTACAAAAAATTACCTGGTGGAAGTTTGAACCGAGTCATGTGTTCGGAAACGGTTGGGTAAATGGAAAACTCGGTGTACACGTATCCCATCATTTTCAAGGACACACTTTTTTGGGGTAAAAAAGTTTGCCCCAGGGTTCCCCGCAGGGTCCCAGATGGGGTCCAACTCAATAGATTCAAATGGCAAGGGAGGTTAAGTACCACATCGTTTGAAAGCTGTTGTAAAATGAAGGAAAATGGAGCAAGTCTCGACTCTCTATGACAACCCTGTGCAAAATGGCGGCGGGTCAAAATGTAAACAAAAACTTAATTGAAAAGTTCACGGTCACCCCTATAAAACGAAAATGGTGAGACAAATGTGAAAGCAGGAAAGGACGTGTGGCATTACGAGATCGAACTAAAGAGAATTTCACAGTGAATATCAAACTCAAACTCGAATTAGTGAGAATCTTGACTACTGTGATCCTTATTGAGATTATCGAACGCGAGCTCCATTGAGGATAGAGAGCATGAGCCCGAGTGAGTCACGGTTACAAAATGACCATTTTTAATTCTTTCTTTCTATCTTTTTCCCCTACTCGAATGCGTAAGGTTTATGAACAGCAGAAGTGCTTGATAGAAAGACCTTAATTAGCATGTTCTTGAATGCCCGTGAACCTGGCCCCACCCACATCACCACTAATAATAAAACATATGCCAAAAATTAGAGCGCAATTAGTGCTGACGACCTGTAATGCTAAAAAAATTTGTGCCGTTAGTCAAACTTCAAAAACAAAAAAGATTCTGAGTGAGGCTAGATTCACGCTAGCCCCACCCACTCAACCAATCGAGACGAAACCTATACACAAAGTTACTGTTGAATTAGTGCTGTCGATACCGCAAAAAAAGAAAATTAGTGCTATTATCAGAAGGCCAAAATGTATTCAAAAATATTCAATGACGGCATCGTCAAAGAAAACAAAAAATCCGTCATTTTTATGATAAGATATATAGCACTAATCTTTTTTCTATGCAGTATCGTCAGCACTAATTTAGCACTAATTTAGCACTAATTTTTGGCATAGTTTACAAAATTAGTGTTCCATTAATAAAAGTGGGTAGGGTGTCTTCACGTGAACCTGGCCCCACCCACACCGGCATTAATTTTAAAACATATGACAAAAGTTAGAGCCTAATTAGTGCTGACGACCTATAATGTTAAAAAAATTAGTGCTGTTACACAAACGTCAAAAAACAAAAACGATTCTGAGTGGGGCTAGGTGCACGCTAGCGTCACCCACTCAACCGATTAAGATGAAACCTATACACAATATTAGTGTTAAATTAGTGCTGTCGATACTGCATAAAAAGAAAATTAGTGCCATTATCAGAAGGCCAAATATATTCGAAAATCTAATATGCGGCATCATCAAAGAAAGCAATTGATTCTCCTTTTTATGATACTATACATAGCACTAATTTTCTTTCTGTGCGGTATTGTCAGTACTGATTTTGGCATAGTTTTCAAAATTAGTGCTGTTACACAAATGTCAAAAAACCAAAAAGAAATGGCTGGGGCTAGCGTGAACCTAGCCCCACACATTTAACCGATTGAGATGAAACCTTTACAAAGTATTAGTGTTAAACTAGTGCTGTCGATACCGCATAAAAATAAAATTAGTGCCATTATCAGAAGGCCAAATATATTCGGAAATCTAATATGGTGGCATCATCAAAGAAAACAATCGATCCTCATTTTTGTGATACTATACATAGCACTAATTTTCTTTTTATTTGATATCGATATATCTGTGGACAGCGTGTGAATTGCAAGGGGGATAATTCGGATATCCCGTTTGGCTATAGCATACATCTAGTATTCCCAAAGGGAATTTCCCCCTCATCCCCCTTGCAATTCACACACTGTCCACACATATAGACACGAAGCGTCAAGAACATTTTTTATATAACGACTGTGGTAAGCGTAATATATCTAGTGATATCAACATATTTACGAAATAGGTTACATTTTGCTAACATGGTTAGTTAACAGAAACATTGAAACTTTACAACTGATTTTAAAATTTCTATTGTTTTATACATTATAAACATATGGTGAATTAATATTTTACTTGTAGTTACAAATGGCTACTTTGTTGGTAAAAGCAAGAAAAAAAGCTTACTCGAGCGGGAACCGAACCTGAGACACTTCGCATGTGAGTCATAGATGCTCCCCAATCGGCCACACCGCCACTTGATAGTCTTAGGTGTCGTATCATATATACGGCGAGTCGAAACTTTAAGACGCTTTTTCTAGGCTATTTCTGGCTATTGTCCTCCTCCAGTTTGTAATATTAACGATTTAAATGTTAATACCTCGCGAAAGACGGCCTTGAAGTTCATTTACAAAAGTCTGCTTTTTCCTTGTTAGATATACTAATCTCAGGTAAGTAAATGGAATCTAATGAAAAAAAGAAACGAAAGAAAGAAAAGAAAAGAGAAGAAAGAAAAAAAGAAAAATGGAGATCCTAAAAGTAAATTGTAGACAAATTCACCTCTGTTCAGAGGACGCTATACACAATGCACTGCGCAGAGTGTGTCGCTGGGTCGTAGTCGGTCAATAGGTTATGGTGGGACGCTGGTTTATGGTGGGTCATGGTGGTGGTGAGTTACAGTGGGTCACGTCCTATTGACCCACTACCCACTGACTAGCTACAAATCTTGGTACATGTCCTCTTGGTCCACGACCCAGTTCATCTCTGCTGAGAGGCTTCCAATTCAGAATGGCTGAAACAAGAATGGTTTTGTTACATATATACAAGGAGTATGTCTCGTCTCGTTTTCCTTGTCTCGACTCGACGTGATTTAAATGTCTCGAAACCATTTCATAATCCTCTTTTCTCCAATTATCAATTCTAACTTGTAAACTTCGTTATATTTCGAAGCCGTACGGCTTCCAATTTTACTTCCATCATTATGAGGTTCACGAAAGAAAATTAGACGAAAGGAGACGAGATAACAATCTGCCTCGTTTCGGAAATACGAGATAGCCACGAGACTAGACATGGGCTATGTCTCGCCTCGCTAAAATGTTCAGCTTTTGTTTAATCGCAATACCAGAGTGTATCAACACTGGGAAAGGCAAAAGCGAGGGTGGGAGGTTTTGTAGTTAGCTATTTTGTGGCTGATTTTAAAATCGTTAGGAAAATTAGTATTTGGGTGTGACTGAGTTATTTAGTATGTGCAAATCAAATGATTGGAAATAGATTTACTGCACCAGTTGATATTAAATGGCATGTCTAAGCTCTCATATAAAAATTAGTACTAACTTTAAAAATAGCCAATCAACTTTTTGAATCTACTGTATGTATCTACTTTTTGAATCAGCAATCATGCAAGGCTAATGGGAAGATTATACATAAAAGTAAATTATTTATTCAATTTAATATATTTAGTGTATATAATGAGATTTGTGAGAATAAATTTACATCAATATACTGGTTTCATTTAATCGTTAAGGAATGTGTTTATCGAAATTAGTTTTCCGTATATTATATATATATAGTAGTGCAATCTCGCAAAAATAAGTTTCTAACGAAATTTTGTTAGGAGTTTCACCTTAATATATATATATATATATATATATATATATATATATATATATATATATATATATATATATATATAGGTGTGTGTGTGTGTGTATGTGTGTAAAAATTATTACATTGAAAATCTTCCTTTCAGAAATGATGATTAATACAGAGCTTCTATAATTTTATTCACTCACAGGTCTTCATCATGAAGTAAAAACCTCAAGCTCAAAGTTTTATTAGGTTCTGGATGTCGAAGCGATATTTTGCACAATATGTCTGCTCTTTCTAATAATATATTAATAATAAAATGAAATTTTTTAGTTATGTTGGCTGGGCTAAAGGAGACGGTGATGATGAGAAATGAATGGAATGGTGGAATGAAGAAAGTAGTATAAAACGGCAGAACCCCCCACACGGTGTTTGTCCACCACAAAGTTCACTTGGCGCGAACTGGGATCAAACCAGGGACTCCATGCACTAGAAGTGAACACACTAACACTGAGCCACCCATTGCAAAACGTAACGCTCTTGCTTCCTCGTTTACATTGTTTCACTTCTCTAATAAATTTCACCGAAATTTTAAACTCGTTTTCACTTAACATATTAAACGGGTAATACACTCTCTTTTACCACCTCTCATGTGCTGTATGCATTATTTTTTAAAAATAAAAAATATATACTCGTTGGAATAGATCCGAACTGACGTCCTTTGGATTTGTAATCTAGCGCCTTAACCATTACACCAAGATCACTGCTTGATAAGCGCTTAGTTGTTGACATATTTGTTTGCATTTGTATTTTATGTTTCCACTTTGACAATTTCTACTCTCTTTTTTTTCGTTTACTACTGTTACTGGCTTTCTCTTTCGGTGTCGTCATTTACTTACACAATGCACTATTCGTATTCACAGCTTGTGTCCCTCTTCATTGTCTTATACAGATTAGGCTTTTCTCCTTTTGCTTCATTACATTTTTGATTGATTTAATTCTCATATTCTCCACGATTAGAGCACAGAAATGTCAGACTCAAAAAACAGGTGTACATTTACTTTTTTGAGACAGTATTTTTTCTACATGGTAACGTTAAGGCATTTTTATAGGAGGAATAGGGTCATTTAATGAACTCGTCTGTTGTATAAAGTCAAAAAGAATAACTGCTGCACAGAACAAGCTTGTGCCTCAAGCTCTATCACTTTTCACACTTTCTTGCCCTTCCTTTTCTTCAGCGTCTTCATAATTGAAATCTCCTCCGATGTATTTCTATTTGGTAGCTTGTCTACTTTCTTGAAGGTTACGACACCAACAGATAAAGCTTCGTACATGTTTGCAAATTGTACAAGCAATGGCGCTCATCAGGGGGGGCAAGGTGGGGCGCTCGCCCCCCCTTAAGAGGAAATTGTACTTGGGAATATTGAAAACCCAATAGAATTTTTTACATTAGTTACAGCAAAATTTGAAACTATATTTGAAACGTCGCTTATACTTGCCCCTCCTTGGAAACAACAACATGGGCGCCCTTGTGTACAAGTTCTTTCGATAGTTGAACCTTAACGAGATTTAACTTTTTTGCAAGAAAGTACTGCAAATGCATTCTCTGGAAGGCGTGCTTTTATTTTGTTGAAATATTTAGGAACTAGCAACCACAAATCCTTAAATAATTCAGAAGAAGGTTCAAACCTTTCTTCCACACTGTTTACTGCTAAACTCAAAATCTCATAATAATGTTCCACTTTAAAAGAGGTTTGATGAGCTTAAGTCTTTGCCTCTCTCATCAGATGACTTTTCACCAGCCATTCTTTTCTTCTTCGATAGCTGACGAACAGAAAAATCTATCTCAATGTCAGTATAATATTCCTTTAATTGCAGATTCGTGGCTTTGCAAAAGTCTTTCGCTTTGTGATATAATTTTGCAAATTCTTCATCCTGGAGTTGAAGTTTCTCGCTTAGCTGTTCACGTAATTTTGCTACTAAATTCCAAGCAGTAGTGTAATTCTTAGCATGCGACTGTAAATATTTTGGTTAACACGAATAGGTGATCGTACATAGTACACATCACAATCGTTTGGAATTCACACTACTTATGCAACAGGGTCTAGACTTGAAACTTCGGTTTTGCATCGAACTGTCTCGTGGTTGTAACGTCGTTCAGGAACAGTAGAAAAGTCAGAAGTAGGTTGCTTTGGCTTGTTCCAGCTTGGTCTTTCCCTTGGTAAATGTGGATATCAATGACAGCATTTAAAGCTCTGTGTTTATTCCGCCAACAATAGCTCCAATTTTTCAAAGCCTTCGAAGCGTGTCACTTCCAGTATAATTCTAATTTGCTTGTTCCGTCAACACATCCATACACTTATGTGATTCAGACACGAAACACTGCACTCGTCTGAATGAGACCAACTAGATTTACTGCTGCTTCGTCTCGTTCTTTGCAATCTACCATTACCAAATTAAGGATACATTTTCTTCAGAAAACTGTCAGCTTCATTGACTTATGGTAATGGGGCGCCAGGATGGGGACCTGTATGGTTCCTTTATGTTGTTGCAATAACTTGTCAAACGAATAACAGAGGACCCCAGCAGGATTTTACAAAAGTCTCATTTCGGCATTCATGGGGCCCAAATACACATTTAGACAATATGATACTGGTTCCCCATTCTTCATATTGTTAAAATATATTCTTACTAGGCCACAAACAAAGGGCCCTAAACAAGATTTTATAATACTGTTAATTTTATTCCAATAATGACACTCTTACACGACATTCAATGCTGAGGGTTACCAAACTCTAGGAACGGAACAAACTACAACGAGTAACTATGCTGCTCCGTGCTCCAACGCAGCATACCTGTTTTATCTTGCTTTCTATGTTATATATATATATATATATATATATATATATATATATATATATATATATATATATATATATATATATATATATATATATATATATATATATAGAGAGAGAGAGAGAGAGAGAGAGAGAGAGGGCCACGGCAGGGACCCCTGCCCTCCTGCCCTGGCCAGTCCAAGCCTGGTTGAACCTGTCAAAAATATCGGTCGAGAAAATACAAGCCAGTGGGTAGCTGTTGTTAAGAGCAATGATTTCCAACCTGGGTGTCGCGAAATATTTGTGTTTCGTACTGTCTCATACGATTCATCCAAATTCCAGAGATTGAAAACCATGAAGGATTTAATAATTTGTTGAAATCAATTTTGAAATAGACTGTACCAGTCAACTCCTTCAGTGACAGCAACAATACTCGTTACTATATATAGTTACTACTTTATGCAAACTATTACACTATTACAATTTATCTACTATTAATAAAATATTATCAAGTGTACCTTTGGCGTGGGAGACCCGGGTTCAATTCCCGTCGGGAGCTCATGTGGTTCGGATTCCATGTTAATCAGTAGGTCCACTTCTCATATAGCCTCGCTGCTGAACGGGCCGTCAAACTCAAAATCAACTCAATTGTCAAGTGTATCGCAACGTCAGGGCCGGATTAAACAGGGGACTTAGGGGGTTGTAGCCCCCGGGCCCACAAGTGGATGGGGAACTCCATTCTGATCAACAACCTTAATTGGCTGTCTAAAAAGAATCCTAAAGATACAATCTTAAGATAAAATATGAGTAAAAATATGAAACATATTCCTTTAACTTTCCTCTGTACTCTCACAGAAATGTATTAGGGGAAGTCAGCAGAGGCAACATATTTTTTCTAGCCCCGGACCTCTAGATGGATTAATCCGGCCTTGTGCAACGTAGTTGACGTTCAGTAAAGTGTGTCGTCAATCCAAAAAGATAAGGAACCACAGGTATGGAGTGATTCAAAATATATCAACCTTCAGCTAAATGTGTTTTTAAGTGTGACAAAAATAAAAGAACGATTAAAATCGGTCTAGGAGACTTTCATGAACAGTTTGCGTCAACGCAACGAAATATTTGTGATGATCAGTAGTTGTTATAATATATATATATATATATATATATATATATATATATATATATATATATATATATATATATATATATATATATATATATATATATATATATATATATATATATATATATATATATATGCATTTTCTGTCTTGCCTTACTATACACAAAATTCTGTGAAGACTGATATGAAATGATCCCCTTAAAAAGTTGAAAATGTCAGATTTTTCTTTTTTTTTTGTTGTTGTTGTTGTTTTTTGCCTCTAAAAAAAATCCCGCATACCAATCATTGTCCAGTATTTCCCGTTTTAGGGGAAATTTCCCGCCAATTGACAGCACATCTCCTAAAATTCACTTATCATGCATATGATGAAATTCATATTTAAAAGAGGAAGAATAATTATTGTACTGTCCACTGTGGTTATAGCAAAGTGAGTTTGCGGGTGGGGAGTGGAATTTGGATTTGGAAATTAAAATGGAGAGGAGCTACGAGAACGTGTTAGGTGATTGAAATGTTTTCAAATTTAACTAAGGATCTGAAGAAAACATACCGGACTATAAGCTATACAGTTTAACTTACAGTGAGTATTAATTCAATTTGTTTTGTTGAGCAACAGCATTAAGATGCAGTCTTCCTGATTTACAAGGCCAAATGAATGAATGAACAATGCTAACTCAAGGGAGCGTCTCTAAATACGTCACTTCAGTTATAATACTGTTATGTGTTGAAACAATAAATTTTCCCGAATAGGTGTAAGTTGATTTTAGTGTTGTATGTATGGGTATCTTTGTTTCAAAATTTCTAATTGGGGAGAACAGCCCGCATTACAGACGTTAATGGTGTTCAGTGTCTTTAGTTACATTCACTTGTAATTAAAAACTGGAAGGCCAGTACGTCCAACAGTTTGAAGCTCTAGGTTTCGAAGTGTTATTAATTTAAGCAGGGATATAGTATACGTAAAGCCGCGTCAGTTCCCGAAGGAACTGGACGCTCATACTTTTAGGGATTATTCATTGAGTATCTACGAACTTGCCAAGGGGATAACAAAGCGACTTTGATTTACTTATCGACTGATACGAAAATAAAAAAGAACGTACCTGTACTTTATATCTGCATGTGTAGTGCCCTTGTACTTTATCTATGACTATGTGTGTGTGTGGGGGGGAGGAATTTAACGCATATCGCATGTCTTGTACACATGGATACTTCTTACTATTGCACTACGTAGAAAATGTATGGTATTTCATGTAGAAGTGGTAATAGAACACAGAAGAAACGCAGATCACGATGTTCTCATGTATACTATTACTTTAAGCAGAAACAATCCTGAAAATGAATTCTAACGTTGTGCGGGGTTACATCACCAGTGAAAATTTGTGACCCGAGATTTACAGCTTCGTAGGGCCGCGGTGGCTCAGTGGTAGTGTGTTCACCTCTGGTGTATGGTGTCCTTGGTTCGATCCCAGATTGCGCCAAGTGAGTTTTCTGGTAGACAAACCGTGTGCGTGGGTTTTCTCGGGTTTGTCCCGTTTCCTCGCACTTTATTCCATCATTTGCATTCATTTCTCATCATCACCGTCTTCTTTAGCCTAGCCAGCATAATCGTGGGACGTAAAACGTGGAGATTTCATTTTTACAGCTTCGTATTAACGTCCTCCTTAAACTTACATTAAGGAATCAAGCTAATGAAAATTGATGTTTTTTACATCTGTGTTTCATGTTTACCCATTCACTTTGAACTTAATGTTACCTTTTGATCGAATGTTTCTGAAGCTGTACTATATAGTAATTTAATTCGTGTACTGTCAGTGTGTTACAAAACTTGTCAAATAATAAAGTGTACAGAGATTAAAAACTCTGGCTAAACTTCCGCAGATGGCGTCTCCGGATAAAACCCACAGAAATTGTTTTCACCGTTGTATTCAGGGTTTGCCCGAAAAAACCCATCGTTTTTTTCGGATTGGACTCGCCTTAATACCCACATGGGTTTTTGAGGTTTTTGTTAGTATATTATTGGTACAACTAAGGTGATCAGGTTGAAAGTGATTTTTATCAAATTTTGGACTTTCCTTGTGGGAATTAAATGCTTTCACGTTAAGGTACACAACAGCATTCGACATAAGATCTTCATAAAGTTCTAAATGCACTGAATGAAAAAAAAAATCTTACCTTAGCTTGAGATAATTATTGAACAAATTAATGTATGGATTACGCGTATAGCCTGTTTGAAGTAAAATTTGCAATTTTCTATTTTAGAAAATACTTCCCGTGAATAATGTGCTCGTCGACACCAAGGGACATCATCCCTCATACGTTTGACGGGTTTAAGGCCATAGATGCCGGTACTAAAAGTAAATAAGTAAATACTTTGGTAAAATTATTAGTATTATTTCTTTCCTTTGATTGTAACACAAGTATTCTTTAGTCAAATTTGGTTTTCCAACAACAACAGTTTAGTTCAATCATTTGTTGCTACTCCTCAATTAAGCATCGTGTAGAATCAAGACCAATAATAGCGTAAAAATTCTTGTCAAATTTAAGAAGCTTAATGCTCGGAGCTCTGAAGACTACGTAACGCTTACTATTTCAAGTGCTGAATTCAAACTTCCATACTAGTGGAAGTTTCGATGTACAATAAAGAATCTGCATTTTAGGAAAAAACCCGTCGTGAAAGAGGTGCTCGTGAAATTCCCGTAATTGAACACACAAAGAATCGGAAGTGAATCAAAGTGTCGGAATGAAACAATAAAATCATTTACAGTGTTTTACGCTGGAAGATATATATTTCATATAAGACATTTTGAAACATTTACTGTATAAAACATGAATTATATCTTTGTTTTAAATTAATTTATTTGGTATTCATATTTGGCGAACGTCACTGAAGCTCTAGGGATGACTCGATCTATATGTGTTCGTTTGTCCGCCTGTACCACAAACACAGGCTACAGGGTGCAACTTTCGGTCTTTTAAGTTAAAATTTTCAAGGTACAAGCATGACACACTAAATTTCCTGTAGATTTTGTCGGCATATCAACGTAAAATATCAAAATGACTTCCTTTAAAAAAAAAAAATAGCGGATATCCACGCTACAAAACGCAGTTTTCGTCTTTTTAAGTTAAAATTAACTCTAAATTAACTAAATTAACGCCATCGTAAAATTTTAAAATAGCGGGTATGCACAATGCAGGGTGAAATTTTCGGACTTTTAAGTTGAAATTTTGAGGGTAGAAGCACGACATATTCTAAATTCACTGTATGAATTTTCTCGACGATCCAATGTAAAATTTCAAAATGGCGGCCATTATTTTCAAAACCAGTGAATAGAAATTGTTGTAAATTGTGACAATGACAGTCATGAAATATAAATCACATTTTAACACTTATATCCCAAGGAAAACGATTAAATCCGAAAAATACCCATATGGGCCCAGGTGCGGTGGTTTTTTCCAGAAAACCCCGGGTTTTTTCAAACCCTGCTTGTATTAAAACTTATCTGTTTTTTCATGTATATCTTACAGTTACACGTGTTTCATTTCTGGCCTTCACTATTCACTATTAATCACAAATATTTCTTATTTTTACGCATCTTTTGCTGTTTCCTACACCCGTATACATCAATATAGTGTTACTGCGCAAAATTAATACCTTGGAACTGTTAAGTGTTGCAAAGTAAACGCTATTCATTAATGATTAATACAATGCGGCCGATTAAATATCATGTCTTTCCAAAGGGTGAGGTTAAATTTACATTGAAGTTGCACCACCCGAGCGTGACGTAATGTCACGTGATATTTAGTTCACTTTGCACACAGAACTTTATTGATAAAAGCAGTTTTATTATACGGATCAATAGCATAAGTAGTAGTAGTGGTAGGAATGGGTTAGAAGCCCCGTAGGGCTCGTTTTGTTCCATCTTGACTCCCATGGTAATACAGCAGCATACATATTCTAACAGTAAGTTAGTTAATTAGTAGTAGTAGGAGTAGAAACGAGTTAGAAGTCCCGCAGGGCTCGTTTTGTTCCACCTTGGCCCCCATGATAATACAGTAGCATACATATCCTAAGTTAGTTAATAACACCGTGGGTTTGAAACGTTGTCAGATTATGCCCTACTGCCATATCACCTCATATTGCATCAATCCGCGAACACATGAAGTCCACAATTTAACTTAAGTTTTCTTCCTTATTAATCACCATACAGTGATGATCTGTCTAACATTTGTTAAGTTCATTATCACATTTAGTCTGATTCTGTTCATTTCTCCGTAAATTTTGTATTTCGGCGCCGCTATCTGGGCATAGAACCGTGGTCTCCGTCTTGGTTAGAATTTTGTTAATATGACCATAACATTTACGTTTGTTTTCTTCCTCGCTACAGTTACGCCTCTTTCTCTATCGCTCTTTCTCGCGTATATATCCCAGCTCTGCCACGCTGAAGAACGATTTCTTCCAATACCTACATTCTTGTCGTATCCGAAGCTGGGAGGGCTAAGATTTTCTTGTAATATAATTAATCCGGACGAAGACTTCAGTAAGTTGGAAATCGAAATTACAAGTAAAGAAAAAGAAAAACGCACGAGAGGTAAATAAACTTTCGATTATTTTATACGTGTGCGTACAATCAATAATACCTTTATCATTTAATCATTTGAACTAGTTTTCTTCTAATTTTTTCTCAGAAGTAAGAAAATTCATGGGGATAATGTGTTAGTTTTCGTTTTCATATTGTCAGCACAAAACCAGAATGTGGCATTAACAACCATAAAAAAACATATAAGTAACATATTACATTTAATAGAAATAGCTAGCATTTTCAGCTCCTGCTCTTTAAATCTGTCCTAATAAATTCAGTTTGAAAGCATATGTTACAACAACAAAAAATGTTTATTTTCAGTTGTGTGTGTGTGTGTGATAATTGAAAAAAAAAAAAGGAAAAGAAAATTGAAATTGTGCTTACTCTAGATCAGTGATCGCCAAACCACGCTCGCGTGCTACTGAGTTACTAGTAGCTCCCAGGGACATTTTCGGGACATTGCGTTAACGCTCCGGTTGGCTACCCTTGATTCCTCCACGCTAACGGCAGGGGGCGCTGACAACTATTACTTGTTTCTCCCACGCTACTGTCATTGTTGGCCTCATCTCACAGTTGATTGTATATACGTGGGTTGTGGAGGTTATGTTTTTCGTGTGTATATTATACATTTGCGAACTTGGATAGTTTGATTTCATATTTACTAGAAATGTAAGTTTATAGGCAATAAACAAATGTAGGATTTAAAAAAAGTGGTTAGTATTTTTTTGGTTGGCAGCTCGCAGTAGGATTTAAAAACGGTACTGTAGCACAGCGGCTTAATGAGTTTGGTGACCACTGATCTAAATGATTTGAAGCAGTAACAGATATATTGAGAAGTATAATCAAATCTTGTAGTAGGAGTGTGTGTCCTTTATTTTCATAGAATGTTGAAGTAATAAAATATCTTAATCCTCATATTTTGCGCTGTGAAGAAGGTTACATCATTAGCAATGAAATTACTATCAAAGTTTAAAATACTGGGAATCTAGTGATTTGTTATTCTTAAAGATACTAACACACAATGTGGACAGCTGTAGGTAGCATCAGCAACCATGACGGATAAATGTAAATATCGTTTGCAAATATTACGTATTGCTTTGCGTCGGTTGGTTCTTTGTCTGATGACATTAGGCTACATTTATTTCTTTTTTCTCAATAATTTTGTAGGAGCATTGTATAATTCTAGCGAGCTCATTATATGTTTGTCTAAACTACGTAAGTTGTTGTTAACCCTGTGTATATAAAAGAAGGCGTGAGTGAGTGACCAACTGGCTGGATCAACGCCTAGGCCAAACAGTTTAATCTAGAAACTTGTTTAACTATATAAATTAAGTTTTAATTTCTGTTGTGTTTCAGATCTATTGGACATCATGGAAATTTCAAGATCACCTTAAAATTGATACTTTGAGCATAATCTTACCATGAATTACTATGTAGATTACTTAAAAGACCCTGTACTAGTTGCTAAGGTACAGGACTATTTTGGTGTAAAAGTACTACAATCGTGGAGTAATGGCGTATCTTCATCAAACAAGATTTCACACGTTACTCAAGGCAGGGCCAGTTGCAGATATTCTTCAGCAACGAAGCAGTGTAATGATCATAAGTGCAATTCGGGAACTGCTACAAGTAATTTTTCGCAATCTAGCGCTAATAATACTTGTCTACAGTACTCCAAGAATAATTGTGTGCATGGAGATCGATCTGATCAAGATGCTTTTCAGTTCATAAGGCAACGAATCGGAGATGAAGATGGCAATTTGGAAGTGAAATCAAACATTCCGAGTGTTACTGGAGAAGAACCTGCTAGTGACTATGATGCCGAAGACACACAGTCTTCAGAATCTGAGTGTGAAGGTAAAACGTATGTAATAACCAATTGGTTTTGGTACTATCTCTTTTGTGTTGGTGCAGCTTTAGGGGATGAAGTGTTTTATGCTACATTCATACCATTTTGGTTTTGGAACATCGATGGAGCTGTTGGAAGACGATTAGTTCTTGTATGGGCCATCACTATGTATATCGGTAAGTTAAAATTGCTGTTGGTACACATGTTTTACTTCTACTTTATTACGTAAGATGTTTCGTTAAGACTACTGCTTGCTGTCCGATAACGAAAATGTTGGTATCCTTATCATGGAGTGTTCTGAAATTTAATAATTTTAGTCCAACTCATCATCAAAAATATTTCAGCGTAATCTCGGGGCCATTGATAAGCGACTATTTTTCCTGGAGGAGGAAAGACTTTCCTCTACCCCCTGTGGCTTTGCAACCGCAAACTACCCTGGAGGTCGAGAAGGACTCAATGATGCCAGATTTCTAAACTGAATGAACTGGTTTCTCTGTTTTGAAGGTTTCCATTCCAGATTGTCATATGGGAATAGCAGAAGTAAAAACTTATTTTTTAGTTCAACCTAGACCCAACTTGTATTATGTTAGTATTCGAAAGTTTTCGATAAAGTGATATGTTTATTTATTGACCATAAAAGATCTGTAAGGAAAATGAGCTAACGAAGGTTCTCTCTTTTTTTTTTATTATTCTATTTTCTTCAGGATGACATTTTTTTTAAAGGAAAAAGTATGGAAAGGGAAAAATTTATGCACTTAAAAGGTAAATATTTATTTTCCATTGCTGCAAGAGCCTAACTTTTGGCGCTGTAGTTTACAATTTAAGGCAGGTAGTAGGGTGATTTTCCTTTTTTTCCTTTATAGTTTTCCGATTTTTGCAAACCATAATAAAATGAATCATATTTGTAAATTTAAGCATGCTTTTTTGAAGTTTAACTTTTATATATATATATATATATATATATATATATATATATATATATATATATATATATATATATATATATATATATACAGGGTGAGTCAAAGTAAGTGTTACAAGCCAATATCTCGCGAACTATACATCATATAAGAAAAATATTAAGAGGCAATGTACAATACAGAGGGGCCTAAGAAATGAGTCAAACTTTAGGTTTCCCCCGCCCCCCATTTTGGGGGGAGGGGGTGAACGTGAAATTTTTAAATGGGAACATAGGTCGCGTGATACCTCGTTCGAAAGAGCTTGAAAAATTGAACAATTTTTGATATGGGGCACCGTTTTCAAGATGGGCCCCAAAAATGGTCCTGTATCCGATAAAATTTCCAGTACTTATAAATAAGTGTTACAAGCCAATATCTCGCCTGTTACATCATATACGAAAAATATTAAGAGACAATGTACAATATAGAGGGGCCTAAGAAATGAGTCAAACATTAGGTTTCCCCCGCCCCCCATTTTGGGAGGAGGGGGGTGAACGTGAAATTTTCAAATGGGAACATAGGTCGAGTGATACCTCGTTCGAAAGAGCTTGAAAAATTGAACAATTTTTGTAGGAAACAATTTTTGATATGGGGCACCGTTTTCAAGATTGGCCCCAAAAATGGTCCTGTATCCGATAAAATTTCCAGTACTTATAAATAAGTGTTACAAGCCAATATCTCGCGAACTATACATCATATAAGAAAAATATTAAGAGACAATGTACAATACAGAGGGACCTAAGAAATGAGTCAAACATTAGATTTCCCCCGCCCCCATTTTGGGGGGGAGGGGGGTGAACGTGAAATTTTCAAATGGGAACATAGGTCGAGTGATACCTCGTTTAAAAGGGCTTGAAAAATTGAACAATTTTTGTAGGTAACAATTTTTGAAAATGGGCACCGTTTTCAAGATAGACCCCAAAATTGGTCCTGTAAGAGATAAAATTTCCAGTACTTATAAATCGGAAACGGCTAAGTAGAAAAACATGAAACAAAAAATGAAAAAGGTAAACGCCATAGGCAACGTGGAATGGTGTTGTCGTGGTGCCCCAGGACCCCATCATGGGGCCCCGGGAACAATTTTAAAATTTCAAATCTGAATATAGGTCGAGTGATACCTTGTTTGATAGATTATGGAAAACCAAACAGCTTAGAAAAAAAAAATTGTTTTGATTTCGGGCAAGCCTGTTACAAAATGGCCGCCGGAAATGGTTCCACATTCAGATAGAAAGTGCAGTGTTCAAACTGAGTGTTACAAGCCAATATCACGCGAATTATTGCATCAAATAAAAAGTGTTAAGAGTCCATGTACAATACAAACAGGCCTAAAAATATGTCGAACACGAGGTTCCATCATCATACTGTAAGTGAATAACAAGTAAAATTTTCGGAGGCGAAATCGACCTATAACGTAATAATAATAATAATAATAATAATAATAATAATAATAATAATAATAATAATAATAATAAGAAGAAGAAGAAGAAGAAGAAGAAGAATCCGAAAAATAATAATAAAACTAGTAATAATAATAATAATATGAA
The DNA here is from genome assembly GCF_964235325.1 of Thermobia domestica. Taxonomy (NCBI): domain Eukaryota; kingdom Metazoa; phylum Arthropoda; class Insecta; order Zygentoma; family Lepismatidae; genus Thermobia; species Thermobia domestica. The sequence continues at coordinate 118,975,739 of NC_137458.1, forward strand.
TGAAAATAATAAGACAATGAATAATACTAATACGTATGCGCAAAAAGACGTCGTTCCTCAATCACTACAATCCTATGAGAAAGGGATAGGAAGGTACCTATTAGGCCCTACTTGTAGGCAACATCTCAGCATGTGCCCAGTTATAGTAAGGAAAGCCCGTCAATGTCATTGCCTGGGGAATGGAACCGATGGCCTTCGGAACATAGTACAACGATAACGTTGTATATTGCATTAACAATCTGTACCATCTTATAAAAAAAAGGATCAGAGGCGAATTATTTGAGCCGTTTTATACAAAGAAAAGAAAGTTGCAAAGAAATATCTTTAGATTATTTTTGATCGTCAACTATTAATGTAATCGCTATGGAAACGTAATAAATGTAAGTGTAAGTGTGCAGACGTAGAAAGAACGGGATATAAACTTTTTTGATAAGTTTTCCGTATAAGTAAACGAACACTATCGTATTGATATTATTAGTTTGGGTAGCGTTTGAATAGAGCAATGGCGGTGTTTCATCATTGTGTAGATATGTTGCTGGTGTTGGGGGAATGTAGAAGAAACTATCGTAGCGCGGCACGAATGTATGCAATGCGCTATCCCCAACGCCAACAAACATCTCACATGGCATTTCTGCGATTGGAGAGACGTTTGCGGCAACATGGTAGTCTTGTCCGGGGACGAGGTAGGGGTCGTTACCGCTCTGCAACCAATGAAGAACGTGCAACAGGAATATTGGCAGCAGTGCATGTTGACCCACATGTTACCACGAGATATCTCGCTCAGGCCAGTGGAGTTAGCCAAAGATCTGTAGTGCGTATTTTGCACGAGTACATGTTTCATCCGTATCATATCATCTTACATCAGGAACTATCTGGCAATGATTTTCATGCCAGATTGCAATTTTGTCTATGGTTGGAAGGTATGGAAAACAGACAGCGCAACTTCATATCCACCATCTTGTTTAGCGATGAAGCTACATTTACAAACACACGACACGTAAATCGACATAATATGCATTATTGGGCTAGGGAAAATCCACTATGGCAGAGAGAAGTTGCTCATCAGCATCGGTGGTCTCTTAATGTATGGTGTGGCATCCTTGGTAACCATATCATTGGGCCATATTTTTTTGATGGACGTCTTACTGGTGATACCTATGCCGCATTTATCAGTGATGTACTATACCCGGAGTTGTTAGAGAATATTCCTTTCGCTGAACGTATAAGAATGTGGTATCAACATGATGGTGCTCCAGCACACAACGCACGTCAGGTCAGAGCCTTATTGGACCACCGTATGGCGAATAAATGGATTGGGCGTCGAGGTCCTATTCACTGGCCTCCACGATCTCCTGACCTAACCCCACTTGATTTTTTTCCTCTGGGGTTATGTTAAGGATCGGGTAATGTCCAACGTACCAACAACTACTGATGATATGAAGGCGCGTATCCAAGGTGTGTGTGCATCTGTCACTCCAGAGATGCTACATGATGTACGAAGATCCCTATGCCGCCGCTTACGGAGGTGTGTGGAGCAAGATGGAGGACATATCGAGCATAATTTGTAACATGGTAAGTGTTGAAATTATTTGCTTTACAGTGATTGAAATTACAATTTTTAACATCGCACATACCCGTAGAATTACTAAACGTTATCCTACTACTTTACAGGATATTAGGTTGTGGTAATGCTGTTGTGACAGGCTTGTCTGAAATCAAAACAACTTTTGTAGTAAGCTGTTTGGTATTTCACGATCTATCAAAGAGGTATCACTTGCCCTATGTTGCGATTTGAAAATTCCATGTACACCCCTCCATACAAAAGCGGGACGAGGGAACTTCTTTAACACAAATTTCAGGCTTTCTGTATTGTACATTGACTCTTAACACTTTTCTTATTTGATGCGTAGTTCGTTGCGTTGATATTGGCGTGTAATACTCAAATTGAACACTACACTTTCTATCTGAATGTGAAACCATTTTTGGCGGCCATTTTGAAACAGGCTTGCCCAAAATGAAAACAAATTTCGTACGAAGCTGTTTCGCTTTCCACGATCTATCAAACAAGGTATCACTCAACCTACAGGTATATTCCCATTAATAATTTTGAAATTGGTCCCGGAGCCCCATTATTAGGGCCCTGCGGACACCACGACAACATCATTCCACATTGCCTATGATGTTTCCGTTTTTCATTTTTTGTTTAATCGTTTCCTACTCATACGTTTCCGATTTATAAGTACTGGAAATTTTATCGGATAACGGACCATTTTTGGAGCCCATCTTGAAAACGGTGCCCCATATCAAAAATTGTTTCCTACAAAAAATGTTCAATTTTTCAAGCTCTTTCGAACGAGGTATCACTCGACCTATGTTCCCATTTGAAAATTTCACGTTCACCCCCCTCCTCCCAAAATGGGGGGCGGGGGAAACCTAATGTTTGACTCATTTCTTAGGCCCCTCTATATTGTACATTGTCTCTTAATATTTTTCGTATATGATGTACAGTTCGCGAGATATTGGCTTGTAACACTTATTTATAAGTACTGGAAATTTTATCGGATACAGGACCATTTTTGGGGCCAATCTTGAAAACGGTGCCCCATATCAAAAATTGTTCAATTTTTCAAGCTCTTTCGAACGAGGTATCACGCGACCTATGTTCCCATTTAAAAATTTCACGTTCACCCCCCTCCCCCCAAAATGGGGGGCGGGGGAAACCTAATGTTTGACTCATTTCTTAGGCCCCTCTATATTGCACTTTCTCTCTTAATATTTTTCTTATATGATGTATAGTTCGCGAGATATTGGCTTGTAACACTTATTTTGACTCACCCTGTATATATATATATATATATATATATATATATATATATATATATATATATATAAAGAAAGACTATGTCTTACGTTTTCATCCACGATTGAGTAACAACACAAACAGAAGTTAAAAGTTAAAACTTTTTTTTTTTTGTATTGTTTTGAAGATTAAAGAAACGATAAGAAGGAAGTGAAAATCTTAGCTTGGAATGCTTTCTCAAAAAATTTCATTCCTTATAGAACGCTTGAATTTATTATGACCATCAGTGTTTTTCACAGTTGTCCTTTGGTAAGTTTTAGTTTTCTACTTTCCCTTTAGATTTTGTTCGAAGAGATTGTACTATGCTGGTGGTGTCTAGATATTTTCTCTCTGTTTGAAAATATCTAATTTCTTTCGGCGGTACCAGATGATAAGCAACCTGGTCTTTCTGGCCAGAGAAGTCCAAGTAACAAATAGAAGAATCGTGTACTTGGAAGTGAAGCAAAGCAGAGGAAACAAAACATAAAAGTTTCAGGGGGCTGAAGGTGGTCGAAAGGGGCTCAACCCCTAGCTACCCCAAGCTAGGTCTGGTTTCGATATGAACATTGGTTAAGAAATCCGGGCGATATGTATCTTTTTTTAATTAATGCTAATTATTCAACACTTATCCCCATAAAACATTTAATTTTCTTATTACTAAGTGCAAAGTTGACGTACATTACTTTCAGAAGTCAAGGATATAAAATTACTTAAAACGAGAAAATTTTCGAAAGAGAGTATAAAGAATTATTTGAGAATCGAGACAAGACGAAACTTCTTCAAACCTAACAAGACGTCTCGTCTCGTGGACAACACTAGTCAAGGCTGAGTTAAATCGTTTTTGCGCGTCCCAAAACCAGTGACCTTACTTTAATCAAAGGAGATCAACATATCGGAATAATATAAAATAATTCTAAACAACATTTATTTAATATCACCAGTTTATTGGCTTCAATGATGAAGCCATATACCCAGCCCACGTCACTAACCTTAGAATACTTTTTCATGTAAGATATTTGCACTCAATTGAATTACATTGATTTCAATACAAAAGTACAGTATTTACAGATATCATTCTCAACAACTAGTTTTCAATTTTATATTAAGTTTCGGTACTGACAGATTTATCAACCGAGTGCTAATCAAATTTGCAATTTTGCTGACATTTTGCACTAATGTTTGTTTCTAATTACCTTAGGATATTTCTTATAAAAAACAAAAATTATATTATAGAAATTGACCCCATTTCCCCTTCTCAGGAACGGAATTAAAAAAAAAAAAAAAAATCCGAAGATCGCGGTCTGTAATTTTTAATAAGTGTAAGTGCTGAATTTTACACCTTCTTAAGCAAATCGTCACATTCTGCATTTTCTAAACAAATAATCGGAAATTTGTATATTAATACAAACCCCCTTTTTTTTCCCCTATAGGAGCGAGTTTTCCCAATCGTTGAAACGTGTTTTCGGTTAATTTTGATGAAGAATTTATCCCTTAGTTCCATCTTCTTAACTTCAAGAATTTATGATATATTCTGTTCTTAGTTTAAAATAATAATAATAATAATAATAATAATAAATAAATAAATAAATAAAACTCTCTTTCACTCTCCTATAGGACGTATATTTTTAAAATTCTTTCATTAGCCCTTGCTTTTTGACAAAGAAATATTCTGTACAAATCCATGTTTCTATCTATAATAGTTTGAGTAAGGTATTAATGAGTAAGTCACTTTAGATATAATCTTTTATATATGTTTTTTTAACATAGTATATATAAGTATTTCTTTTTAAAAAGTCATAAATAATTCGTGTTCAGTTTTGGTATTTTCGCCCTATTTGAATTATATTGTTGGCATTCGATCATTTAACATTTTTCTTAGATCATTTTTTATTACACAATTCACGAGTCAATACGTTTCTACTATGGTTTTCTCAATGGCTTTCTCTAAAAGAATGAACATATGGTGTCCAGACATTTTCAAGAAAAAAATGTGACAACCTTGTCCCTCAGCACGTGCAGAAAACACTTGTGATCATGCTTGCGGAAGGGGCTGTTTCTTACGAAGGGTATGGGTAAGAGACTCTTATCGGTGGCCGCGACTGTATGTAACTGTAACTGTATCTCAATAGTTGAATTTTCCTTCAATATTTTTCTTTTAATTCAAATGATCACAGCGCAATAAACTATAACTAGTTTTGAAGGGTATTGTAGCAGTCATTAGTTTGATACTTGGGCATTTTTCCAGCCTAATTTACATTTTTAAATACGTCCACTGTCCCGCCATTTTTGTTAACGAATCCCTAACTTCTCTTTTGATTCGCATTATCAGTATAATCAACAATTCTTGTGCAACGCTCAGATTACCCTTGTGTCTGTCCCAGGACGCACAGAACGTTATCACCACAATTCAACCGTATCATTGTAGACTTGGGAGCACCTGGCTTGGCAGGTGGAATTTGAAAGCACAGTAGCAAATCCCGTTCTCTCGTTTCTCACTGGAGCTTATCACAGTCATTCTTCAACAGCTAATCATAGTGTGTGTGAAGTTCACACTTAGTTATTATTTCAATTTATTCCTGCAACTAAATGTAGAATATGTTACAGTTCACTTTTCCCGTAAACTATAACAATATATTTTTTATATTTTCGTATAGACATAAATACGTAGATATTATATTGAGATTTTACATTGAGAATCTTACGGGTTATTTTCAGGAGGAAGTATTGTGGTCTGCTTATTCCTAATCTGCGCCATCTTGTGAACGCTACTTCCGTTGACAATGTTTACGATTTGGTATTACACATAGTCTTGTTTTACCGGTATTTAGGCTTGCTTGTCAGGCTATAAATCCCATTTATTGCAAGTTAATCGAGGTTCAGAGGACAGTTATGACACTGATTGAACATGTTGAGCAGAAACACGTTATTAATATACATGATAAAGAATAGAGTAAATTATCATATTGTCGAATTAGGCCTATGTACCATAGATAAGTAGTTCATTTCTATAGCATTTTTCCTCTCTCTCTCTCTCTCTCTCTCTCTCCCTCTCTCCATATATATATATATATATATATATATAGATAGATAGATAGATAGATAGATAGAAGTAATTCTTAAATAGAACTTACGGACTTTCTGATATGATTATCAAAGTTAAATTATTGTCTTAATAGTGATAGCAATAACCGAGAATTAATGAAGATTGTTTATTTACATCAACCCTAAGAGCCATATTTGAAATCTTGGAAAAAGGAAGTTCGATAATTCAAATTAAATATAAAATTTATAATGTGCATACATAATACTAATAAAATTGGGTTGCTAAAATTAAAATAGAAATTTAGGAAATGAAATAATACTAAATTTAATAGTAAAACGAATATATTGAAGTATATAATAATAGTAATAGTTGATCCAGGGGGCGCTATTATATCCGGTGCAGTGAAAAAGAATAAAGGTAATGTAAGTAAATTGTATAGGGCAGTACCCATAATTTGAAAAATATCGTCATCAAAAGGACAATTTGGCCATTGACCTTGTTAAAATTTAAATCAGGACAACCTTAGCATCGTTTGGACATGGGTACTTGCAAGTGTGAAAACCTAAAACTTTGAATATCAAATTTCCACGGGAATTTGTAATCATTAGGAGTAGCCATTATATATATATGAACTAGTGAATTTGAGTAAAAGTGAACTTTGCTATTTAGAAAACTTTTCATACTGATGGTGGATTTACAGAAGAACGCTAAATTTCTTACCATGAGCAATTAAACTCGTCCCGTCTGTACATAATCCTGGGTAAGCCTATGGGGGTGGATTAACTTTATCATTGACATATCTATGATAATGCATAAGTGTCCTCGGAACATAGTCATCCATTTTATTATTCTCAAATATGGAATACTATCAGATGTAGCTAACACGGAAAATTTGTGAATCAACTCATTGCGTTAGTTAAATGCGAATAATTGAATAGTTCTCTGAATGCTGCTAATTATAATTATAATAATAATAATAATTAAATGTTGACAGGGATAGGGCTTGTCTCATATGCTACTTTAAGTTCAGTCTAGGTCAGCGTTTCCCAACCTTTTTCAACTTGCGGCACACTACGGGTCTAACTTGAATTCTCACGGCACACTCATAGGTATTATTATTATTATTATTTGTAAATAGAAAATACCGTCGTATTTGTTTTCTTTGATTACTGACCTCCTTCTCACAAAGAATAAAGCTCGATCACTGGTTTTCCTCCATCGTAAATCATTATACTTACTTTTCATTCAAATTAAAAAGTAGAAAACAATTCCAATGAAATATAGAACTCAGTCTTTTAAAAAATACACTTTCTTTTTCGAAGAGTGTATCCAACCTTTCACAAGGAAGACCACTAAATTACGAACGAACAAACAAATCTCTTGTACTTTTAAAACAGAATTGCGGTAATTTGTATGAGTGTTTGCTTTGTCGAAAGGATATAATGAGATTTTAAAATTTCAAGTTACGAAATAATCTGTAACAATAAAGAAACAATAATGGTCATAACAGTGATAATTAATACTTTTTTCAACATTAAAAATGAACAGATAAGTAACACAGTGTGAAACTTATAATTTATTAACATGGTTAATATACGTCACAATTTTAAATATTAATAAAATTCTGTTTTCGAAATACAATCTATGTAGTAATAATGTATGTAAAATAATATATTACAATTACAGTATTTTTTCATTGTAGAGGTTCATAGTAATGTGAAATTTAAATACACATATTTCCTGTCTTGCAATTAGGTTCCTATATAATTAATAATTTTGTTTTCATTTCCTCGCGGCACACCAGCGGTCCATTCGCGGCACACCAGTGTGCCGCGGCACACCGGTTGGGAAACGCTGGTCTAGGTAATGATTTCCATACTTCGTTCACGAGAAATGCCTAACAAAAGTGCGATGATTTTTAATTTCTTGAGTGCTTTAAATACGTCGGTAATATGTTTAGGTTAAGTTAGAGTAGGTTAGTTAGGCTAGGGCTTCTATTAGTAATATATCTATAATTGATTGGAATGTGTTGTAATGTAATAAATGCATGTAGTAAAGTGTAACGACAATTTGAATTTGAATATTGAAATATAATAATATGTTTAAATATATGAACCACATGTCAAATGAGCGCGATCTAATGAAGAAATCTGTGAATTGGTATTACCGTGAACAGTTGAAAAAAAAAAAAAAATCCAGATATGGTCTAAACGTTTATAATATATTAAATATTTGAATGGAACGATACCTAGACTGACCAAAACGATAAATGTTGTAGTTCGGCAACTAACTACTTAAATGATTAGAAATATGTTTAACAGCGACAGTTTATTGTAATATTTTATATATAGTGAGATACAGCAATAAACTATCCATAGAGAGTCAGCTTCAGAAAAAAAAATTGAATGTAATGATAATTGTTTTTTGTTCAAATTATGATCTTCCTCTTGAAATTAATGACAATAGTTTGAATATTTTTCTTCTTCTTGTTTTCTTCCTTTGTTGATGTCTGAGTTTTATTTTGCTGTTAACAAAAGAAATAAATGTTTTACTAAAATTCAAAAATCACCTTTCATTAGTATAAAGAAATAGTAGAAATCTGAACAAGATAGTAGTTCGTGGGATGACTAGATACCGAACTATGGATAAATATTTATGAGATTGCTTATCAGAATGCCATTACCACAAATTCTTGGATGTACAGGTATTTTTTTTTTAATTTTCTCTAAAACTGATAACCGTTGCGCATAACAATAATAGTAATAATAAATTATAGCATATTTGTTTGAGATGTAAAAAATCTGTAACTATAGAGATAACTAAATCATTTAGGATTCATAATTTTCTTTTCTTCGAGAAGCAGAAGTGCTATAAAGTGGCTACAACAGCCTTTTTTTTTTTTTTTTTTTTTTTTTTTTTTTTTTTTTTTTTTTACTGGCGTATAGAGCTTACTATAAATATTAGGTTTCTTTATTTTAATAATGGAGGGTAATAGTTGTAAGCGTCAAGTGATACACAAACAGGGTCTTAAAATTATCTATAGAATGTATAATTACTTTGAAGACGAGGCTGGACAGAAAATGCCGATCTCCACCATTGTGGTTGCTGTGTTGCCACGTTTCAGAAGAGAATGTAAGCTTGTGATATAAGTTTACGAGCGATATAGAGAATTGTGAGCGAGGGGAAAATTTTGAAGCAGGTTTCCGTCAACCCCTTGGCTTCTGCCCTGTCACGTGTGTCTTAAAGATACGGTAGGAATAAAACAAGTTACAAACACACATGGTATAAATCTGCCAATAATAAAAGTCTCTCTCCATTTCAACCCCTTCCCCAAATTTAAGAAATATGACCACGAAACTTTTTGTTTAAAAAAGTGTTTAATTTTGATGCAATATGCCGAATCTTCTTTAAGGATTCCGAATATCTTCTCTGGATGGACCTAACATTAGAAAGAATAAATGAAGAATTAGACCCCACCCCCGCCGATTCAGTTTGTAAAGTTCCACGATAACTTTAGTAAAAAATATTCGATTTTGTTAGAATATATGAACATTTTTGTGAGACTTTCCCGCAGTACTCAGTTCTTTGAATTAAAAACTATTCAGGGATGAGTGGCGAATTTACTCCACTGATGGAATGTAAATACCACATCTTTTGATTTAAAAAATATGTTCCACAATAACTCGTAAAATGAACAAATAAATGAATAAATAAAATAAATTTTGATACGGTCATATTTCGTGAGGCTTCAAAATCGTCTGCATTATTGGATGTAAAATCGATCGACAATGAGAGTGTGAGTTTTTCTTTCCCACCATCCCCGAATATAAAAACAATGTTCAGTGATCACGTATGTAATAGTTATTCCATTTCGATGCAATGTAATGACTCTGTTTGTCTCTTGAGGTTCTGAACAATCCTCCATGTGTGAAGTCAGCAAAAAATAAGAAGTTACCCCATAAAATATATACATACACAGTCTGGTCAAATGTCTGTCTCAAGTTTAGCAGACCATAAAAATGAAGTATGGAAATTAATGTGTAATGTAATCTATACAAGGGTAAGTGACAAATCAATGGGTACAGCAGTTATTCAAAATCTCGTCCCTGTGCCTGGACATAGACTTTAGACAATGTCGTCGATCATCAATGGCAGCCATTGCTTTCACTGTAGCCGACTTCAAGCGGTCCACAGTCATGTAAGATTGAGCATACACCTTCTTCTCCAAATAGGACCGGATTTGTACGAGGATTAAAATCTGGACTGGACGAGGCAGTTCTTCGGTGGTGGTGAATGCAATTTTGTTGCGACGAAACCACTCCGTCGTCTTCGCCTTGTGAGCTGGTGCTTAGTCCTGATAGAACACCCAAGGCTTATTTTTGAACATAGTGGTCCAAGGAGGTTTCACCACTTTCTCAATAATGTCCCCTTTGTACATTTTGGTCTCCATTTTCATACTTTTTGTCAAAACTAGATGTCAGTGGAATCCAGTTACGACACATCCAGACAAACCATCGCTAATGCAAGGTGAAGGTTTCGCTAGACTCGGGGAACGTCTTCATATTCTGCAGCACTGGTTGTAGCATACATTCTATCATTCTGTCTGTTGAGGTGTTTTTCAACTATGAAAATTTTCTCATTTGTGAACAGAATTTGCCGAGGCCTGTTATTCGTGTATTGCTGCAGAAATAACTTTGATCTATCACGCCCCATTCTCATCAAGCGCTGATCTAAACCGCTGGCATATCTTTCTGCGATAGGCATGCTGTCCCAGGTCTTCATTGATTACTCTTTTTATTGATGATCATGACATACATTGCAGGGCCAGGAGTTTCTGCCTACGGACCGGATTTCAATCGATTCTTGCCTTCACTGCCTTAAATGATACTTGTGTCCTAATGGAGGGAGGTCTACGAGTGTGAGGTTTATCCTCGACAAACGATATTTCATGATATCGCTGTATGGTATGATACATCAATCAGTTAGCGACTTTCCAAAGCATGACTTCTCGTATAGAAAGAAACAAGGAAATGAATCAAAATCAGAAAGTAAACTAAGAACAGCGGAAAAGATTTTTTCTTTCTTTTAAATGAACTAAGTGGGATTCGAACCAGATTCAGAAGTTTTGAAACTCAACAGAGAAAACTAATTAAAGATGCACGACTATTGAAACTGTGGAACAACCTTTCAGTTGTATTGATAGCTAGGGAAATCCTCTTTATTTTTTACGATTTTCTTTGGGTTAAAAAGCGTATGTGTTTTCTTTAGGCCAAGTTTTGTGCATTGCCAAGGTACTTTTTTGCTCTGAAACAAAATTGCTTTAAGTAATGGAATAAAACCTGATTACAACAGCAACAAGTTGCGTTGGGAATGTTCTAGATGATAAATCGTACCTAGATGATAAGCAAACAAGAAGTAAGTGCGTCTAAACAATTTGTGTGGGCTGAAGACTATGTCACGCAGAATGTGTGTCTAAAAGCAATAAATGCAGGTGTAGGCTTACCATGTGTTCTGCCATGAATCTTTTAGTGCAGAAAGCTTAACGATAAAATATGAGTGTGATGAAATTGGTCACTTTCCTCTGGGCAAGGGTATTTCTTATAAAAGGTGCACATGGAGCAGTGAAATATCCATGTATATATTTCGATCACTTCTTGCACACGAGAAGATGCGTGTATATTACAAGACAATGAAGGATAACTTGGAGATCCGTGAAATGTTGCATTACACTGCAACTGGAAAATAAATATTGTATCTGTTAACATTTTTTGCTACTTCATTCCATTCAAAGTCTTCTGTATAGCTCAGAAAAAGTATTAAAGAATAAAAGCCACTTATTTTGTAATTATTTAAATGTGACAATTATAAGCGTATACATGTGCCGGGTTCGATTCCCAGTGACAACACTCCGCCGAAAACGCGTAACAGCTCTTTCAGACCAGCCATCCAGAAGTTGATTTTTCCTGCGTTTTCCTAATTCAAACCAAGCAAATGCCGGGATAGTACCTAGTGTACATGTCCCAGGCCGCTTTCTTCATTCCTCTGATAGTGTGCTTCCGAGGGACATCATCCCTCGTACATGATGGGCTTAAGATCACAGACGCCGTAATCCGCAGAAATATGTATAAGCTTTAATGTGTAAGTATAAATAAGCGTATACATTTATAGTCGTAAGTTTTCCTGGAGTTTATGTATGGTAGTTCAAAGAACTGAAAGTTTTAACTGCAATTTTACTGAATGTTATGCATTGTTTGACAACGTTCAAAATTAATTGTGTGTACTACAGTTACGGCTCTGATAATCTTCTATTAATTAAGTCATGTCTTTTTTTTATGATGTAATGTATAATTACATTATACATTTTTATTTTTATTTTAGGCCAAGGAATAAAGGATATAGTGTGTTGGCCCCGACCATCATCTCCCCCGGTGATTCGTTTAGAAAAGAAATGGGCCCAAGAATATGGCATGCCATCTACACATGCCATGGTTGGAGTCTCTATACCTTTGTCTGTGATTTTATATACAATGAATAGATACCAAGTAAGTGTGTAAACATTAAATTTTAATGTTCTTTTCTTGACTTAAGCAGATAAAAAAATATTCATGGATTTCTAGAAATAAAGACTTTATGTGCGTTATTTGTTTTCCTTTTATGACTATCAACTCTTATATATAGGTAGACAAGAAGATATATAGATTCTAGGATAAATAATGCATCAGGGATGACAAAGATAAGAAATTAGCAGTCCCAGGATTATCCAAAATTTCAGCAACAAATATTTTATACAATACGTCGTCCCTAAAGAAAAATTAACTTAAGAATTTTGTTATCAGAACAAAGGAACAAAATTATGTTTTGATAGAGGGGCCGCCGTGGCTCAGTGGCAGAGCGCTCACCTCTGGTGCATGGAGTTCTTGGTTCTATCCCAGCACGCACCAAATGAGCTTTGTGGTGGACACACCATGTGCCTATGTTTTCTAAGAGTTCTCTCGTTTCTTCCCACTTTCTTCATTCCACCTTTTCATTCATTTCTCACCGTCTTCTTTAGCCTAGCCGGCAAAACCGTTGGACGTAAAACTTAAAAAGATATACGCTTTTATAGGATCTGGACAACAATGGGATTTATACAGTGTGTACTTAGTTATAAATTTGGTGCATCAGAACTTTTGAACCACAAGTGTGAATAAAATGAAACTTCAGCCAAGGGAAGTCCTGTGTTTGTAGATATTTTTTTTTTTTAGATATAAGTCGTTGAGTAGGAATTCGATGTTTGTTGTCACGAATGCCAGAGACAGATAATGAAGATTTTTTTGTTTTTAACGAAATGTGAAAAAGCATGAATTGAAAGTAGGTTTTTTTTTTTTTTTTTTTTTTTTTTTTTTTTTTTTTTTTTGGTGAATAAATGAGAATGTTAATCGGTAGGCTGGGTATGAATATATCGTTCTAAAGAAGAACGAGACGACACTAAGTATAGACATCCCACGGCCGTGGTAATGGCGTATCGTAAAAGATACCTGTTTTCCGGCATTATGGCGTAATATGGTAACACTGTGTCAACACACATGGGTGACCACCAACTACCCTAGAGATAGATTTTTACAAACAAACAAACAAGAAACTTCAAATCTGTGAGGAAACGTAATAATTGATCTACGCATGGGCATGATTTCGAAGTTTGTTTGTTTGTAACTACCCATTAGCATTCCTGTTAGTAATAATAATAATAATAATAATAAAAAAAGCCACAACTATCTTTTTACAGGGTGTCTACTGGTCATGAAAGTCATGAAAGTCATGAAAAAGTCATATATTTTGCTTAGTGGTCATGAAAGCCATGAAAAAGTCCTTTATTTACCCAACTGGTCATGAAAATCTGAAATCTCAGAGTATATTTTTATACTTCATACTTTTATACCTCATACTGCATGTACTGAAACAGTTGTATCAGGTCAGTAATTGTGAGAATTTCCCCCACCAGTTAGTGCTGGCTAACTGGTACTTTACTGTCTTCCTAGCTGTCTTCCCAGCTGCTCCCCAGTTCATCTTCTAGTCTCTGCAATATAGTAACAACTTTTTACTGTCCAACTTTCTGATCTGCTATTTCTTTACTTCTAAGAAATGTAAATTGTGTATTTTTGGGCCTTTAGACTTATGCAAATTATTCGTTTGAGTTTGCAGATTTTAAATTTGATGATCTATTTTTTAAAACGAATTTCTTTTATAATTTGTTTTGTCTTTGGGCATTTCTCTGAGTGCTTAATTTCAGACAAATTTCTGCTAGATGGATAATTAAAACTTCAAATACAGTATAGAGTGATTCACTGGTAAGAGCAGGCCCATATTTAGGTAAGTGCTATTCTGTGCTCGAGCACAAGGCGGCAGAATTTTAGATTCTTTCTTTAAGATTCACAATAAGTGATATTTAAGACTAACAACCCGCATAGTTCCGATGCACCACTGATGGTAGAGGTTTATTATTACTAATGGCAATTTTTTATCGCCATGGTCATGAAAATTTGAACAAAAAGGTCATGAAAAGTCATGAAAAAGTCATGAATTTACTTTCTGGTATTCCAGTAGACACCCTGTTTTAATAATTCCCGATTTTTCATGTTGAGGACAACGTCGAACCTTCAGTTCGCGATTTACATCTCTAAAATATCTACAAAGATGGGCGTTCCCAGGGTGGAGTTTCATTTCATTTACAATAATGGTTCACAAGTTCTTATGCTTCAAAGTTCGAGTTGCGTGACTTTACGGACACCTTGTAGTATTACCTTTGATCATGTTTACTACATATAATAAAATATTATGAAAGATTTAAAATTTGTATGTGCATGATGATGTGTAAAATTTAAAATTAGTAAGTGTCTGACTAGATTTATAAAATAAGAATTTTGGGCGATGTTGAAATTACAAAATTCAAAATTAGGGACATTCTCTGTGGCTGATGTTATTAGTTCTTAAGTGTTATATTTACACAGTGTGATGTCACCAATATATTCTTATTTACCAATTCAGGACTATAACTGAATCCTTATTTATCAGAATGAAGAAGGACAAAACAAGAGGAAATTCAAGATTTTTCATCTTTGTTAGGAATTTTGTCCCTGGATAAAGCTTTCAACTGTAAACGAAAGCGAAGTATTGGGCAAAAGAAGGAAAATAACGCAGAAAATGGTTCTTTAGTTGTAAGTGCGTAAAATATGAAATTTCTTCATGGATATCATTTATTGTATATTGAGCGTGTTTTTCCTAAGGTATAGGCTCTTCATTGAGCACGGTATACAGGGATTTGTTTGCTGTAGTTCCGCGTCTCTTTTGGGTCCATGACGTTTGGGCGTGAGACGTTTGGACGCAAAACCTTTTATACAAATAGGTTTACCTTCCTAGAGCCTTTCTACTTCAACTGTGCCCTTGCTGGCGCTGCTGTCGATATGTGATTTCCCGTACCTCCCTCGAAAGAGGAGGGACAAGTTGCTGCGGCCGAGATTTTTCAATTGTTGGATGCGGAAGTGTTGCCATAATGAATTATTTCACCGACTTCGCTGTGCTCTGTCTTGTTAGCAGGTCATTAGCTTCTTTTCCCTAAGCAAAGGGAGGGTTTCATCCACCAGAGGATAGCGCGGGTGGGGCCGAAGTATAGTTCGGCCGAAGTATTTTCCGAGGGCACAGGTGGAATAGACCAACTCTACATATATTGTATTTCATAATTAGACCCCGGATGTTTGGGCACTAAAACATGAAAATAGGTACTGGAAATATCAAGAAACTTCCACAATAATTTTGCAAAAACTAAAATTAACATCTTGAACACAGGAAAGTTCCTGCACGTTATGCACAACTTATCTCTACCAGTTGGAAAAAAAAAAAAAAAATTGCAGCAGACTCTCGACTCTTCAGATCGCTAGTATCCGATCTCCGTACTATGCGGCTTAGTTTTGAGACATAAATTAAGACATATCTAATATGGACATATAATTTGTGTAAAGAAAAAAAGTTTTTTTTTGTGTTATTGTTTAGTTACTTTAAAGATGTGACTTAAATGTGTACAATACTGCACATATTTTCATTTTTGCATTTTCTTTTTCTATAATAAATTATTAAAACGCATGGTACAAAACATAAGAAATGTTTATTAAGTACTGGCCTGCACCAAGAAGTCAGAAACAATAAGGGCTGGTTTTACAATAAAAATGATGTTTTTAATGCTATATATGGGTGGTTCAGGAAATGAGTATTTATTGAATGCTTTTTTGTAATTCAATCTGCCTATTAAGATGGATAGTTGAGACACTATTGTGTTAACAGAAAGTTATTTCAGATTTCACAGAATAGGCACTAACAATACATTGAAATAGGAGGAGTGGTCCAAATAAAATTTACTGAAGGCAGCCTGTGACACCCCAAAATTAACTTCTGTCCTTTATAATATGTCTAACATAAAGGGACGATATTGGTCGACTTGGCGGTGTATTGATGCACTTCGGAGAAAAAAAGCAGGATTTAGTGTACGAGGCAATTTTTCGAGGAAAAGATCCTCCCAAGGAAAGAAGAAAATATATTCGGGCAGATGAAAAAATTCGCACTATATATTCGTACAGATTTTTGAAACTGGTGATATTGTTGAATACTTGCTGAATTTGGTCCATAATTCCATCATGCAATGATAATGTCATGGTAAATGTAACATAAGATTTTTTTCTTTCTGTATTATACAGAAATTTACTAGAACTAAACTAGGCCTAAGCATTTAATGCAACTGAGACTTTCAGTGCCTGTTTACCATAAGGCATACTATAACGCAACGAAAATTGAATTTTTGAAGATTTTTTAAAAAGAAAATTGGGCTCAAATTTCATCTTTCTGAATTTCTTAAGTTGTGCAGTTATTTTTTTATGGCAGAATATTTGTGATATTAATGTCTTGTTTTCAAGGCTTTTAGTGCGAAAACAATCCGGGTTCTCGTTATAAAATGCATTATATCTCATTTAAGTACGTATATTAACCTATTTAGATATACGAACGCACCCGGCCCAAACGGCCGCACCCAAACGTCCTGCTCCGTCCCTTTTCATCACTGAGGCTATAGAGATGTAGATATGCAGTTTAAGGTGTAACCCAAACCACCGCAATGTGCTCAATGCATTCCCACCGGAAATCGAGCTTGGGACCCTGTAAACCAAAAGCACGCGTGCTAGCTACTAGACCAGCGGGAAGGGTTACGGATATAGGGAACAACATAGGAAGGAAGGGAGGATATTAATTACTGATATGGTACCAGCGACAGCAAAATCTGCCGGGATGGGCTGTCTGAAACGAATACAAATCATGTTTTGTTTCCCAGGTTTCTAAGTGGCAAAGTACCAGTGATCTCGTACAGGTAAATCAATTACGTAATTACAATCGTTACTGGGAATTGAATCCTGCTGCCGTTAAAAAGAATCACAAATGATCTAAAGTAAAACATGTGATCTAGTTTTACAATAGTTAATGTGCGAATTTAGATTTTTGTCCTTTCCTCTTCTTAAACTTGTAATATACAAATATGTACATCTTTTAGTGGTTACGTTTTTTTTTTTTTTAATTAAAAGAGAAAGTGAACATTGTTTTCCAGCTTTAACTGTATGTTCTGTAGTATAAGTTAATTAAAATTCATGTTATAACGGAATTTTGCCTACATTTACCTCAAATCAACAATGTACAGAAATTCTTGTTAAACCTAACTATAGAATATTGAGTGTAATATGGAAAACGTTTGGCATATTAACTTTATGGTATAAGCTAATCTTATTGTGCCTAAGTATTTAACTCTTTGCTTTAAGAGGTACTCCTGCTATCTTCAGTTACTGCATGAACAATGAATACCTATTTTTCCATATGTTACAAGTAAGATTTACTGCAAATCATAATAAGGAATGTAGTTAGCCGGCTAAATGAAATCCTACTATATACGCTAAAATGTTATGTAAACTTTAAAAATATATATATATATATATATATATATATATATATATATATATATATATATATATACGTAGTTAAATATTAATGCACAGTAAGGTTAGTTATATTATACAGTATATAAATAGATTTCAGCCCATTTGACTCTGATTCTTTTAGTGTGTTCCTATACATGGGCCAAAATTAGAAATTGTCAGTTCAAAAATACGTGAGAATTGTGTTGAGAAGGGAATTTATTATTCACAGGGTTATTAAGATCACCGAGAGAAAGGTCATTCATAAACGTCGTGGTAGTAGTTAAAGGGGGGAGGGGGGTTAGCAAGAAGCAACAACAATGCAACACATGTAGAAGTGTTTTTCAACCGAGATAAAAGAGAGACAGCAGAGCCTTAGCGGGCACAGGGGCAACACGTGTTTCTCCAAATGTCAGTTTGTTACTTATTTCGTTCCCAGTATAGTAGTACCATAAATACTATCATAACTTTTGGATCAGACTGTACACTATGTGGATAAGGACAGTGCCTCCTTGCAGAGTACAGGAAGACATGAGTCATTCCTGCTTCAGGTGTAGAAGTGACAGATGGTTGGCGAAAACAGTCGTGGATTGGGGAGAGTACGAAAACCGTGTTGTTGCAATAGCACTATATAAGATAGAGAAGGCAACAAGGAAGACTTTGAAACTTCTCTAAAAGCTGAAAATCTCGAAGAGGTTCGTCTATCGCACTATACAGCAATACGCTGAAACTGGAACTGAAAACAGCAAGGAAGGCTACGAATATTGCGGACTCCGGAGTTTATGAAAGCAGTGATGGCTCGTGAATTGCAAATTTCCAAGATGTCCACTTCGCATAACTCAACATGTGACCTGGCTGGAACTGCAAGCTTGCAAACGGTATATCTGAAAAATCTTCACTAATGATTTAAAGCATTAAAGCATAACGCTTTCAGAAGCAAACGGACGCAGACGAATCCGCGAATACTTCTCACTGTTAGGATATTCAATGCCTATAATGACAGGGTTTATGCCACGAATTCACAAAAAGCTGTAGAAAAGGCTCCTCGGATCAAGAGATCATCCTGCTTCAGTCATGGTGGTAAAGGGGTGAGTTGTGAGGGCACTACCGAGCCTCATTTTGTGAAAAAGAGGTTAAAAAATAAGCCAGAGTATACCAGCAGACTGTCTTGGAGAGACTAGTGAAGGATCCCAAAAGATCGCTCTCATAGCCAGGTCTGGAGCAGAACAACATTGACAATTTGAAGCGTTCTCTTATGCAGGCAGTAGTGGATTTCCCTTTTAAAACAGTGCATAATGTGCATAATGCAATTAATTCGTGACTACAAAGACTTCAGGCTTGTGTGCGTGCAAAAGCTCGTAATTTTAAGTAATGATTGATGTTCACAATTGTTGTTGTTTGACATAGTATTCAGATATTACAATATTTCGCACTATATTATATTCGTTTATTGATTACTTGTTACCGTATTTATAATAAATACCAGGCATATTTTGTCACGGAATTTTTAACTCCAAATGTAATCATTAAAAATTGTAATTTTCTTTCAGTATTCCGTTATGACGGGAGTGGTTATTGCCATTGTTTGGTGTACTGTGATATGTGTCAGTCGCTTATATCGTGGAATGCACACAGCATTGGTAAGTGGTAACATTATTTCATGGCTCAAAATATATTATTATTCCTAGATGGCTAACCTATTAGACACACATTTAGTGATTAGGTCATTTTCTTCATTGTAACCTGTTGAAGTAATATAATGACATGTTGAAAATTACAAGCTTAAATTGTTCAGGTAAGGTAAAGCTTTATGAATGTTTTTCATATTTAGAAGAAAGCAAGGCTTGTGTTGTTTACATTGTAGTGATCAGTTAACAACGTGATAATGTTGGTCGAAGGTTTGTAATTCCAGGAGGTAGGAAGTTTCTTGTATATATTGAAACAGAAATATTTAAAATCTAATATGTAAATAATAACGGGAGTTTTAGCGGCTATTTGTTTTTTAGTGTGTTCGTCGGAGTACAGCATCATTGAAAAGTCGCTGCTAATTTTGCCTGCTTTTCGTTGAAACCTTAACATGGTTATTGGTTTCTCTTACTCAGTGGATCTTTCAGACTTTAATATGATGATCAAAGGCTCATTGGCTAATATTTTTAGCGTTCTTAACCTGCAACAAATGTCAAAGTTCCCGTACAATCAACGTGGTTTTCGCCAACTTTTCTACTGGAAGAACTGTTCCCTTCTCCCAAGATACTCTGGTCTAGTTACTGCATTTAAACCAATTCGGGGATACCTTTCTGGTAGTATATCACCGCCAACATAGCATTAAATTTCAGTGTAATGTGCAATCCTTCCCACTGGATATGAGTGTCTTCGTAAATGTAGTGTTTATCGATGAGGGAAGAGTTCAGAAAATGAACCGTAAATGTACATGTGTAGTTCTTTCCATGTGGCTAGCATTTGACTGGGAAACAGAGCAATAGAAAGAAATCAGCGTTGACGCTTTCATGGTATTCGGAATATAAACACAGAATACAGACGAATAGATAACGCTTAGTTAAAGTGCAAACTGAAATTTACTCCATGTGAAATTTATGTTTGACGTGTATTATTGGAATCGTATTGACTGGGAAGATAGAAACCTTTAGTGTGCAGTGATAGTTTATGAATCACAGGGGGGCGCAGTGGCTCAGTGGTAGAGCGTTCACCTCTGGTGCTTGGGGTCCCGGGTTCGATCCCAACCCCCGCCAAGTGAACTTTGTGGTGGACAAACACCGTGCTCGTGGGTTTTCTCGGGGTTCTCCCGTTTCCTCCCACTTTCTTCATTCCACCATTTCACTCATCTCTCATCATCACCGTCTCCTTTAGCCTAACCGGCATAACGGTGGGACGTAAAACTTAAAGATTTCATTTCATTTTTTTCAGTTTATGAATCATGTACAGTTTTTGTACTATTCTTCCTTAATAGCAACTTGGAAGTTTTGGCTTGTATATTTTACTCAGGAAATGTATTTATTTTGGTGAATAAAGAGTAACCTTTTCAGGACGGGCAGGGATTTCAAGAAAATCGTAGACCTTTACTTTGGCGGCCCTAGCACCTCTCCTAATTCTTCCATGGGTATGAATTATACCTTGTTGGAAAGCTTATGAAACAAAGATTCTAGTAAGATAACCTTTGAGGCTACCGTACCCAACCCGTAGAAGAAGAAGAAGAAAGAAAGAGAAAAAGTGAAAAAAATATTTTTTTCGAAATTCGTGAGAGTCTGGCAACACTGTTTCTAGTCGTACGCTAGAAAAAAATATTCTGACCTGTAGGCCAGACATTGATAATAATTATACCAAAAAATGAAGGGCAAAGGTACAATAGCTAGGTAAAAAAAAATCGGAAGATAGAATCTAGGTGAATCGTCCTGTTCCTATTTTCCCGAGAAATTTTCGTCTACCCTTACGTTGGCAGGCTTGGCGACGCCCCTAAATGTCACACATAAACAAACCATACCTCGTTGGAAACCTTATAGAACAGACATTTCAGCAAAGTAACTTTCGTGTCTCTTGGACCAAATCAGTAAAAGAAGAAGAAGAAGAATTTTTTTTTTTTCAAAAATACAATTCTTCAGATTTTGTCAGACTGTGGCAACGCTGATATATACCGTACGCAAGCAAAAAAAAAATCTCAGATTTACGCCAGACACTGGAAACAATGATATCAAAAAATGAAGGGTTTAGATTCAATAGGAATGGAGGGAAAAATTCTGAACACCGAGCCTACGTGAATCATCCTGTATTTTTTCGATAGATTGTGGTATACGCTAACATTGGCAGGCTTGGCCACGCTCCTAATTGTCACAAACATATCAGCTATACCTCGTTGGAATTCGTATAACACACACATTCCAACAAGGCAAGTTTCGCGTCTCTTGGGCTAAATTAGTAAAAGAAGAAGACGACGAAAATCAAAATTTTGGTTGGAAAATCCATTTTTTAAAAATTTGTCGTACTATGGCAACGCTGTTATTTCTCGTACGCAAGAAAAAAAAAATCTCACATTTACGCCAGACATTGGGGACAATGATATAAAAAAATGAATGGTGTAGGTGCAATAGAAATGGAGGAAAAAATTCGGAGCACCGAATCTGCGTGGATCATCCTGTATTTTTTTCGATAGATTGTGGTATACGCTAATATCGGCAGGCTTGGCCACGCTCCTAATTGTCACAAACATATCAGCTGTACCTCGTTGGAAAGCTTATGGAACAAACATTCCAACAAGATAACTTTCGTGTGTGTCGGGCCAAACTAGTAAAAGAAAAAGAAGACAAAAATGAAAATTTTGGGTGGAAAATCAAGTTTTTCGAAATTTGTCGGACTATGGCAACACTGTTGTTTGTCGTATGCAAGAAAAATAATTCTCACATTTACCCCCGTTATTGTGAATAATTGTGCAAAAAATAAACCGTGTAAGTGCAGTAGGAATGCACTCTTACTAACGGCAGAAAATAAACTCGCATTGGTTCACCTAACATTGTTCGTCGCAAGATCATTACTTTTCTTTCCTTTTGCTTCGTCAGGAAGATTTTTTTCTAAACTAAATAACTTGTCAAAGGAGGGAGTTGAAAGAAATGCTTATTTACGACCCTTAGGTTCAACTGATAGCTACAGCTGACTTTGACCAGGCTAAAAATAGAACGGTGCGTTCTGAGGTGATAACTATTTTCCTTTCGCTCTCTCTCTCTCTCTCTCTCTGTGTGTGTGTGTGTGTGTGTGTGTGTCTGTCTGTTCAATAAGTTATCTTGTTGGAATGTCTGTTCTATAAGCTTTCCAACGAGGTATAGCTGATATGTTTTTGACAATTAGGAGCGTGGCCAAGTCTGCCAATGTTAGCTTATACCACAATCTCTCGAAAACATACAGGATGATTCACGTAGGGTCGGCGTTCCGAATTTTTTTCTTCACTCCTATTCCACCTAAACCCTTCATTTTTCTACATCGTTGTTTCCAAGGTCTGGCGCAAATGTGAGAATTATTTTCCTTGCGTACGACAAATAACATTGTTGCCATAGTCCGACAAATTTCGAAAAATTTTAATTTCCCCCCAAAATTTTGACTTTCGTCGTCTTCTTCTTTTACTGGTTTGGCCTGAGACACACAAAAGTTACCTTGTTGGAATGTTTGTTCCATAAGTTTTCCAACGAGGTATAGCTGATATGCTTGTGACAATTAGGAGCGTGGCCAAGTCTGCTGATATTAGCGTATACCACAATCTATCGAAAAAAAAATAGACGATGATTCACGTAGGTTCGAGGTTCCGAATTTTTTTCTTCACTCCTATTGCACCTACACCATTCATTTTTTTATATCGTTGTTCCCAATGTCTGGCGTAAATGTGAGATTTTTTTTCCTTGCGTACGAAAAATAACAGCGTTGCCAAATTCCGACAAATTCCGAAAAATTTGATTTTCCACCCAAAATTTTGATTTTCGTCTTCTTCTTCTTTTACTGCTTTGGCCCGAGACACACAAAAGTTACATTGTTGGAATGGCTGATCTATAAGGTTTTCAACGAGGTATGGTTTGTGTGTCTGTGATAATTAGAAATGTCACTAGGGCTGTCAACGTTAGAGTACATTACAGTGGATATTGAATAATATACAGGATGTGTCACGTAGGTGTGGGGTTCTGAATTTCTTTTTCCATTTGTATTGAACCGATGGGTTTGACTTTTGTGTATCATTGTCCCAAATATCTGTCGTAAATGTGAGATTTTTTTTCTTGCGTACGATGAATAACAATGTTGCCAGAGTTCCTCAAATTCGAAATATATTTTTTTTGTCTTTATAAGAAAATATACAATCAGAAAAAGGGTAAATTCAATACCCCTCCTATTCACCCCTCTCAAGCCCAAAAGTCATGGACTGGGTATGGCTAGTTAGTATGTTCATTTGTCTCTATGGATGCCATTTTTTATCCTTGTAGCTCCATCAGGGGTATACCTCCCCCCAAATTCTGAAGGGAGAGAGGGAAAACTATAAACACCCAACTGCCCCCTCCCCCTTCACGGCGGGACCCATTACATGAATGATATACACAGGATTAGAAAGTTCCGTCCTTTCTGAAGAGATACATACCAAAATCATATCTCTAGGTTAATTAGGAGCTGAGCTAGAGAGGTTTGAATTACTGGCTCAAGGGTTGAGCCGTTCGTCCTGAAAAGGATATAAAACACTAGGAGTAATTGTAAACATTGCATTTCTTGATAGTGTAAGTATCAAATAAAATTCTAAAATACTAAAAGTTAAAAATAAATAAAATAAGACCCAGATCTTAAATCGTCAAAAATATAGATTCTTATGTTTGGTATTTTTCATGGACCAAACTTCGGATTCTAACACTAAAACTTCCAGAGTTTTAAAGCAAACAATTCCTGGACTTCGACTTTCATATGGTGTGCTATCTTGGTTGAAGTCAGTACCGCGCAAGAAGCGAGCAATAGACTGGAATAGATAGGTGTTAAATGTGAGATCCGTACTATAATCTTGATTAGTTCGATCCTTCAGCGTCTAGTACTTTGTTAGATTAGAGATGTGGGGGAACACTCATATAATAGAAAGAAGGTTAATGATATTTCAAGAAATTGCAATCCATTTGCTCGAGCTGAACAGAGTACATATAAGCGGCGATTCCTCGGACATTAAAAACAAATTTAAGGTGTAGCGTGTAATGTATTTATCTGAACAAAAACACCAGAGGTGCAAAAGGTGCAGTCAAATTCGTCAGTTTCAAAAAGTGATGAGGATGGATGAGCCAAGTGTCTTGGCCACTGCATCTAAAACGAACAGTCTGTTCCTAGTTTCACGGCCGGGACATTTCAGCCCTAAGGCTAGTAGTGGCCCCCAAATCCACCACGCTCACAAGCACCATCGTAAGGCTCGTCAACATCATTTTCCTTGACACTTCGTGGAGGAATATAAGTTTTCCTTGTCTGGGTTTCGGACCACCAATCTTACTGCAGTATACTGTATATGTGCCTTAGCGAAGTTGATATTCCTAAAATTGGTGGTGGCCCCAAACCCACCACGCCCACCACCAATATCCATAAGACTCCTTAACATCATTTTCTTTGACACCTCGCGCCAGTTCCAGTGTTCGTTTTAGATGGAGTGGCCAAGGAACTTGGCTCATCCATCCTCACCTCAACACTTTTTGAGGCTGACGAACTTTGCTACACTTTCTACACTTCTGGTGTTTTTGTTCAGATTCCACTTCTTTTTGTAGTTCGCCATGTCAGGATCGTATATTGGGATTCTCAATTGTGGCATATTGTTGGATTTAAATTTAGAATTGTATGTTTTTAAAGGAGTCATAATGTACTACATGCAGCATTAATTCCCAAGGATCTCCCACCGGGAATCGAACCCAGGACCCTGTACAAGAAAGGAGCACATGCTAGTCACTAGGCCAGCGGGGAGGATTTCTTCTATTAAATATCTGTCAGAGAGTTATGTTCAAACGAGATTCTAATTCATTTACTCGAACTACAAAATCACGATCGCTAACATCTCATTTTTCGTTACCTAAATACGAAGGGTATCAACAGGGCTCCAAAACCCTTGATGATGATTCCTTGATGCTACACCACTAGACATGGCTGGTATTTCAATATACTTAGTTATTCTCTGCCCTTCCACATTGCGAAATTAAGGAGTTCATTACATGACGCGCATGTTGCGCAGTTTCATACTGCCTCGGGTTTTCCCTCCAATGATATACACCTTTCAAATAGCTTGTAAACTTAATTATATTTGCTACCAATATATCCTAACTATATGTAAAACTACATGAACTGACATAAATTAAAGGGTTGCTTCCGGTTGACGAGGAAAGCTGAAATGATGAGGGGGGGGGGGATGAAGAATTTCCCCATGCTATTTATATGATTATTTTTTGTTACCAATAATCTTATGTTTTAGAAACTTGAAATTGGAATAAAAACTTGAAATTCGGTACGTTTTCGTTAGCATTACCTAAGTAAATCAGTAAAAATAAAAATTTCCAACTTTAGGGTGGTTTAATGGGGAACTGAGAAAATCTTTCCCATGTTATTTATATGAGACCTTTTACACCCCAAAATTATAGGGCATTTCCTGTTGGCTAGAATGATTAACTCTGACATGATTGTAACTTGTCGGGACTAACAGACAGAAAAATTACCGAAAGTGAATATTTTTAATTTTTAGAGTGTCTAAAAGGGAGATGAAGAAATTCCGCATGGTATTTTTAAAAATGGGCCTTTCTTGGACTTATATTCTCATATTTAGGTACTTGAAATTGGAATACAAACGTGAAATTCGGTATGCTTGAACGTTTTCGTTAGCATTACCTAAGTAAATCAGTAAAAATTAAAATTACCAACTTTAGAGTGGTTTTATAGGGAACTGAAAAACCTTTCCCATGTTATTTACATGGGACGCCTTCTACACCCCATAATGTTTAGGTACTTCCGGCAGGATTAGAATGATGAAATTTGGCATGATTGTAGCCTTCCGAGACTAACCTACAGGAAAATTGCCAAAAGTGAATATTTTTAATTTCTAAAGAGTCTAAAGGGGGATGAAGACATCCCCATTTTATTTAAATAGGCGTTTTCCTGGGATACAAAATCTTATCTTTTAGATAGTTGAAATAGGAAAAGAAACTTGAAATTTGGTAGAATTGTGGGCATAAGAGGTGTGAGGCCGTAAGCCGAGCAAAGGCGGGGGTGTGGGGGCGAAGCCCCCAGCTGAACAAATTCAGGAAATATAATGAGCAAATGCACGAAATTCACTGTTGATGAAAAGGCTGATACGTAAGAGATTCACAGATACACACACGAAGCATTAAGAATATTTTTACATAACTACTGTGGTAACCATAATATAACTCGTGGAAGCAATATATTTACGAAATCGGTTACATTTTGTTGCTTGTCTCACATAAAAGTCGAACAATTGAATTTCTCATTTCTTTAATACCAATGACTGCAATAAAGGAAAAATATTCACCAAAAAAATAAAATATATTGGTTTCCTTGTCTGGATTTCCAACCACGAAATTTACGGCAGTATGTACGTGCCTTAGCCCACGATTTTAAAAATTAACTGATTCACAGAACGTGCTTCATTAACTTACTTCACTACTTATTACTAGCTTTCACTCACACACTGAGAAAATATGTATGTGGCGTAGGTTACATGTGTAAATCCTGTAGTTTTTGGAGTTAACTACACTAAACGTATAACTGAAAAAGTATATTTTATACATACTTTTCGTATAACTGTTCCGAATAAACGTACTTTCTGCACGAACGAAAGAACTGTATGTAAGCGATCAGGATCTCACATACAGATGGACGTATGTAACTTCTAGCTGACGTACGCAACATATATATGCGTAGGCTTACGTAATGTACGGAAGACTTGTTAGATGTCAGATATCCTGCAATGACATTGTGTAACATCTAAGCGGAAAAGAGGGCAGTACGTATGTAGCGTATGGATAACGTATGCTAAGTATTGATGTCTGTAGTAAACATAAGGATCCCGTATATTTGTACAATATACCGCTGTCCGGATAACGGATTTTTCTCAGTGAGCTTAGCTCGTTTTTCTAGTAACCTAAAACGACAGGGACACAAACAGAAACATCGAGGAAATTAAGATTCCAATGGTTCTTCCACCGGAAATCGAACCCGGGACCCCACACCAAAGGCGCACGTGATAGCCAATAGACCAGCGAGGAGAACACTCACTCGGACGATTGACAACATTATCACTATGCACATGGTGTGTTGAATAACGGAATCGTTTTTGATTTCTGATTGTACGGACAGGTTTTTTTTTTTTTTTTTTTCCAATGAAAAACTTTCCATAGTAAATTCCTCAAATTTCGTATTCAAGCCGTTATAGAGTACCTTCATGGAAAGTTTCACATCTTTATCTCATTAAGAAGTACCTAATGGCTATGGACAGTTTTTCGCCCATAAAAATTTCCCATACCACATTCCTCACATTTCGGACTTCTTCCATACTCAAGTCATTACAGGGTTCCTTTATGCAGTTTCACGTCTCTATCTCATTGGGTAGTACCTAATCAATTTGATGAGTGAGTGAGTGAAACGATTTCTTGCTTGGCTAAGGACAGTTTTTTGCCCTTAAAAAATTTCCCATAGCACATTCCTCACATTTCGGACTTTTTCCATGCTCAAGTCATTGTAAGGTACCTTTGTGCAGAGGTTCGTCTCTCTCTTTCTCATTGGAAAGTACGTAATCAATTTGGTGAGTGAGTGAAACGATTTCTTGCTTGTCTAATGAGAGTTTTCTGTCTATAAAAAAATTCTCGTAGCACATTCCTCACATTTCGGACTTTTTCCATACTCAAGTTGTTATAGAGCACTTTTATGCAAAGTTTCACGTCTCTATCGCATTGCGAAGTACCTAATAAATTTGATGAGTGAGTGAGTGGAATGACTTCTTCCTTGCCTAATGACAGTTTTTTGCCCATAAAAATTTCCCATTGCACATTCCTCAGATTTCGGACTTTTTCCATACTCAAGTCATTATAGGGTACCTTTATGCAAAGTTTCACGTTTCTATCTCATTGGGAAGTACCTAATCAATTTGATGAGTGAGTCAGTGAGCCTGAAAACTGCATATTTTAGGGGTCCAGTACTCCAATATGGTTGAAAGTAAGAATATGAAATTTGGTATATAAGAACATCTCTCGGATATCTCCTTACTCTAAATCTCATGTTTCTACCCTTATTAGAATCTTTTTTACAGAACCTGGAAATCGCCGATTTTACCCAAAACTCTTGTTCGTGTATAACATGCTTACGGAAGTGCAGACCAGTTTTCATTTTCTTCGCGGAACTTGGTTGCCAGACCTTGGAACGCGTGCATATTGACATGTCTTACGTTCGAATCTTAAATGTCTAGTACCCTTCGTGGTAACTAGTCGGAAGCTATTTAATGCTACTTCATGTCGGGATTCTTCATCAAACGGTAATGAACGAGTGTGAAATATCAGATGAGTCACAGTTTGTTGGATTCGCCTTTAGTACTTGAGCTTCAGAATTCGTTGTGGAAGTGGGACTGAAAATGGCGTTTTCCTGCTTGAAATTGGAGATTTGAATTTGTGATTTATAGTGTGCTTTCTTTTAGCAGGCCAGGTAGTAGCCGTCATGGTTGTCAAGAAGTTTATGAAGATGTGTATTTTTAAAATATACTTACATTTTATAAACACCCTGAAGCGTCGTTAGTTTACTGGCGAACATGTTGTACAAGATCCTACTGTATACGATCCATGTTCGTCTAGTCCTACGATATGTCAAACTAATCTTCTGGGACACCATATATACTTACTATAATAATGAAGTTTTTAATTACTTGAAGAAAGCTTTCAAAATATAAAAGATTGTAAAGTTAAGGGAACAAGAATTTAGGAGGACTATTTACTTTTCTCCATTACTTTTCTTTAAAGACAAATATATATATATATATATAAACATGTAACATTCAAATACGTTTAACTTATTTAGTTGTGCACTACGAAAATGTAATGTCATGAGGAATAAAAGTGAAATATATAAAGTTACTAGAAATTAATACTATCCCACCTTGTCATTTCGAAAATAATCGTACAAAGTGCGGCAATAGTTCCCAAAATTATTTCATGAAATGGAAACATATGGCCTGCAGGAAGATGATGTGTCTCTAACTTTCGACGTAGTCACTTCTCTCGATGCACAAACTTGCTATTGGTATAACGACTGGAATTTTTTGGACAGGTCCCTTTGTTGGATGCCCATCATTACCGTCGTCACAACTATGATAGCCACCATGACCTCAAATATTGCCTTTGAGGTGGCGTTTCAACTCCGGGAACAGGAAGTAGTCCGCTGTAGCGAAATCTGTACCTCCCAATGTTACAGTTCTGTGAGAGGTCATTGTCATATAGGAGACTTCAATTGCTGAATTGATTAATTGTGGCTTGACACATTGGACGATTTGCTTTTATAACCTCTAAATAGAAGCTGTGATTGATACTCTGGCCTTCTGGAACATATTCGTGGTGAATGAGACCACGCATCAAAACTCGTGACTTCTGCATTCGAACTTTGGTTGGTCTTGGCTTCCCTAAACTGACCCATGCCAACGATTGACATTTGTGTCACTCAAATGTGCTTTGTTCTAGACCATGCTTCATACCCGTAAGCATTCTGTAGCAAGCCATGGGATTTTGCGACTGTTTTTTCCCAAAACTAGATTGCATCTTTGACTAAGTAGCTACACTGCGTATTGCATTGTTCAACTCCACTGCTTACCTGCTAGTCGGAATATGTTAGAACCTTTCCGGTCCCTCGACAGATATATGTACTCGTGACACTGTTGTTCCTGAAATTGCTACTTCTTTTGGTATCCGAAGAAAAATAAAACCTCGATATTTCATTGAAAGAATAAACATTTAAGAGTTAGTCTACGATCATTTTCTCATTTACTTAGATGTTAAGAATCTGTTGTTATAGGTAAACATATTGGGCAATTATTAAATATAATAATAGTTGTTCTCATCTTATTACACTAAGGAATAGCCGTGAATTTATTTTATAACTTTGATAAATTGACTTGATGTGTTGAATTTAATAATAATTGTGTTTTGATTCTGTATTTTACTCTTAATATACATATTTTTCTTGTTTCCTTTCAGGATATAATTGTAGGTCTGATGTTAGCTCTAATCCTTATGGTTCCTGTAGTACCGTTGGTAGATTGGCTTGACAGTTACTTTCTCACGAGTCGATCCTCACCGTTTGTTCTGTTTACACTGGCTATATGTCTAATTAGTTTCTATCCAACTCGAGGCATGTGGACACCGACAAGGTAAATAGACGAATTTTTATTATTGTAAATAAAAATTGCA
This sequence comes from Thermobia domestica, assembly GCF_964235325.1. Taxonomy (NCBI): domain Eukaryota; kingdom Metazoa; phylum Arthropoda; class Insecta; order Zygentoma; family Lepismatidae; genus Thermobia; species Thermobia domestica. The sequence goes on from NC_137458.1 coordinate 119,006,555, forward strand.
ATCAGATTTTAAGTGTTTCGTACATAGGATAATTTTCCCTCTAAATGACAGTGCATATGTAGTTTCTTTTGTAGTTGTTTACAAATCTGGTCACAAAAAGTGGGACTGCCTTCCGAACTGCGGAAGTCGAAAAATGACCCTATGACGAGGATTTTTACGAATTCCTTTAAGCCTGGTATTTTCTTCATTTTTGCCGCAGTCAGGAGTGGGTGGAAATTGAACAATAACATTTGCCGTATGTATATGATAATTTCGTTATAGGCAAACATAATAGCTACAATACAAACAATTACGATAATTTTAAGATGGAAAGTTAATAAATTTTTATATAGAACGATTAAATAAGCGAGTAGAGAAAATACCGTAACTACAAATAGTCTACGATAATCAATATTCTGCTTAACGCGACTTGTTAATGTTTCACTGCAAATTCGTGTTCTCAAAACATACCTTTGTCCACTTATCTTCTTTGGAACCAAAACTAAGGAATAATTTATGAAAAGCACGTTAAGATCACCAGGGTATGGGAATTGCTCACTATAGACCTTTCCTTTTCTTACGAAGAACGTGCATTTCAACTAATAAAATATATATAAGCAAAAAATATCCAAAATTTGTACATACGGAAGACAAAAAGGATCCTTTGATTTTTTTCAAGATATATTTTAAAATATTTTTTTCTAAGTTAGTTGACTGCGTTCGTAGAGCATGCAATCTGAATACAATAGAAACTTTATAGGCAGAAGTTACTAGAACTTTACAGGAAAGTTTGCCTGACAACCCACCATTGAGAGCTGTCGAGCTATGGGAGATAGTTCTCAATGCTTGGGAAGAAGTGACACAGGGACACCGATATGTCGGCAGCTAAGTTAACTCTGTACCAAGGCGACTAAGAGCCTTAAGGTTGGTTTAAAGGGACAAGTTTTGTCGATAGATGGCAATACAATCTTTGTATCTCTTCCATGTATTTTTTACCTTTCACGAAAATTCACGATTTCTGTTACAAATTTCAACCTACAGACTTCAGATTTTTAGAAAAGTAACTTCATAATCTATCGAAGGCAATAATCCGTGCCGATTTTTTATTTAGAATTTTCTTCTTTGTTGAAAAGGCTTGATTGTTGAAATGGATATCCAAACCTTTAACAATGGAACTGTTTCAACAATGAAGAAAATTCTAAATAAAAATCGGCACGGATTATTGCCTTCGATAGATTATGAAGTTCCTTCTCTAAAAATTTGAAGTCTCTAGGTTGAATTGTGTAAAAGAAATTGTAAATTTTCGTGAAAGGTAAGAAATACATGGAAGAGATACGAAGACTGTAGTGACATCTATCGGCAAAACCTGTCCCTTTACACTAACCTTAATAGAGGCTAATGGGGACTACACAAAATATTGATCTTGAATAAAGTCACAGCAACACGAAAAGCTCTTTATAGAGCTGCCTAATTGCGTTCATTTATCCTGTAATTTGGTATCAATTGAGACTTACAATTTCTCAATGTACTCCTACAACATATAACGATTATTTACTAGCAGTAGAGTAACCATCTGTCAATGTAGCTTAGAAAAGACATTGAAATCCATACCATGAACATAAATAAATATAAGAAAGAAAAGCAAACTGATAAATAAAAAAATGTAAAAGAAATTAACACAAATACACAAAATAATGATGCGATTAAGCGCAGAGTTGTGAGAGAAATTGTGTACTCTATAATGAGAACAAAGCAGCTATATTGGTATAAATAATTTTTTCACAGACATTCTTTTCAATCACCTGAAAGAATGTTTCGTCTAGGAAATTCTTCCTAATGCAATCGAAAAGTGTTAAAAATTTAAAATATATCACTACTTTGAAATGTCGCCAGCATATATATGGATTTCCAGAACAAAATCACAACTCTATATTGTATACTCTTGACCAGAAAGCAATATAGAAATACTAGCTGAAATCTCCGTTCTTTGCACGAGACAAATAGATGTAATCAAAATATTTTAAAGATATAATTAAACCCCTTTTTTCCTCCGTAGGATACGTATTTGAATTGAAATAAAATTATAAAAACCCAGCACAGCCTAAGTCGAACATGCAAAATTTATCTGAGATAGTTCAAATGCTTTCCCGTGATACTGAGAGAGACATCGTTGATATCGTTTTTATATATTGAGAAAAATAGAGAAATTCCCCCTTCTCCCCTCCCCCTTAGAAGCAGTATTTTGTGAAACTCTAGGCACGTCCATTTATTTAAGGATTTCAAGTTTCAGATTTCGAACATTAGAATTGTACCTAGGTTTCTTTGCCATGAACCAGTCTTTCAAACGGTACCACTCGCATGTCTCTAGCATATAACATAGTGGAGAAAATTCGCGAAAAGGGGAAATTTTTGTCAAAAAATCCCTTTTCCCCCGATTTTGGGCCCCTCTGGCCGGCCCCTGTGTCAACCCACAGAACCCCCAAAAAAAAACCTCAAACATACTACATACTATGTGTAATAACTGTACGAAGTTTCAATGTTATATCTTGAAAAATAAGAGAGGAAAAAAGATTGCCCCATGTGCAAACAGTATCACCTTTCCCCTATGTGAGCAACGGATAACCCATTTTTATATAAAAATTTCCTGACTCATCCCTAATTATTGTAGGGACATGATTGATACACCGTTTTGTTTGGCCAAAACCAGTCTTTCAAACGGTACCACTCGCATGTCTCTAGCATGTACCATAGTGGAGAAAATTCGCGAAAAAGGGAATTTTTTGTCAAAAAACCCCCTTTTCCCCGATTTTGGGTACCTCCACTATGGTACATGCTAGAGACATGCGAGTGGTTCCGTTTGAAAGACTGGTTCATGCCAAAGAAAACGAGGTACGTATCATGACTTTAGAATAAATAGTGATAATACTGTAGATACTTTACTAAAGTAATTGACTAAAAATGTGTAAAAAATGAAAAAATAAAGAAATCGAGATTTTTTGACACACGTCTGTTGACTCTAGCAACATGAGTCATACCTCATTTTCTTCAGCGTAAGGCAGCCTTTCAAATGGTACCACTCAAATTTCGCTATCTTGTAACTGTGAAGAGGAAAAGGGATTTTTTTCTTTAAAAATCCCCTTTTTTCCATTTTGGATGTGATTTTTTCCGCTTCTGGTACACGATAGGGAAATTTGAGTGGTACATTTCGAAAGCCTGTCTCATAACGAAACCAACGAGGTACAAACCATAATTCTAGGGTAAATAGTAATGTGTCAGGGATTTTTTGAAAAAAAAAAAAAAAACTTCTCAAATATACCCTTTTTTTAAAACTCATCGTCCATGTTTGTGACGTTGTGACGTCACAGCCCCCAGACAGAGCGTGCGAGGCTGCAAAATGCTCATAAAATATGTTCTATGTTGCTTCCATATTTGAGTGAATGCAAAAATCCCGGTCTAAAAAGCTTTATTCGAGACTTACAAAGCAAATTCCGAAGGTTGACGCCATGGCATAGGTGTTGTGCTATCATAATTTAAAAGGGTTAACGTGGAATTCGAACCATATGAATTCCGGCCGGAAATTGAATATGGGTCTCCGACGCCGGAGTAAACGTTAGAGGCAAGAGGAGGAGGAGTTGTGATTTTGTTTAATATATATATATATATATATATATATATATATATTCTAATGCACTCTATTACATAGCTGTGATATATATATTTATAAATTTCTTGCATTCAAACGTGACTATTCTTTGTCAGTAAAATGCATTTCCTTAATTCACAAGAAAATGAATAAATAAATTAACTTGCCTACCCAGGATTCGAACCATAAACATTAGCACGCGAATCCATTATGTTAAGAGAGCCTTTTCCCGTTGTCACTGTTACTGTTTTATTGCTTTAATCACGTATCATGTAGTGTACCAGTTTTACTTTTATGTTTTTGGGAGGGTTGTTTTCTAAATGCCACCCGAATATTTACTTAGAAGCAACATCCAAATGTTCTATATCTATGAGAGAATACATCCAGTGCTCTGCAACAGAATTGCGGGAAAGTAGATTTCCTTTCTAAAGAGATGTGAGGGATATAAAGATCTAGGTTTAACTTTTTAGACAGTTTCTGGAAGCCAGTCCCACTTTTTTTTTTTTTTTTTTTTTTTTTTTGTGTGTGTGTGTGTGGGGGGGGGTGAGACCTGAAGTGTATATATTTTTTACTTTTGTTTTTTCCTGGCGGTCCATAATAAATTTTAAATTCCTATGATTCTTTCGTGGACGATGAATTAACCATTTTTATCCTCTGTCAAACTTACCAAACACTACAGTAGAAGTATAAAGTAAAATACACTTTTCTTGTTAGAAGTAAAATTGTTTAACTGGCGTTAGGGCCACGTGCGGACTGATAATATAATTAGTCAAATGTTGCTATGGTTACAAAGCGTTAGCAGATTACAGTCATCACCAGGAAAACAGATCTTCTCTTCCCTTAAGTAATGCTACCCGTAGCTCTTGACTTTCAACGAAGAAAGTTGGTTTTGTTTGTCCATAAACTATAAACTATTACGCGGTTTTATATATACTTTTACAAAACAGATTTTTAAAAAACTAAGAAAATAACGTAATGAAGTACATAGAATAGACTTAAAAGTTCAATGTATCTTACTAGCTAGCTTATAAACATAAACTATTTTTAGGTACCCCGCAATAAATAATCTCGCCAACATTATTTCATATGTATTTTGAAGAACTAGTGAAAAAGAGCCTTCACAATGAAGACGATATTCGGTAAGAGGTAGAGTGATTAGGTGTATAGGGTTTGCAGATGATGTGGTGCTTGTTGCGGAATCTGAAAATAAGATAAGTAAGATGTTAGAAAACTTGAGAAATGGCTGTGAAGAATGTGGAATGGACGTTAATGTTAGAAGGATAAAAATCATATTGCAACGAAGCGGTCGGTGTCAAATATAAAAGTAAGAAAGGAGAAAATAGAACAGGCGACTAGTTCTCAATATCTAGGTAGTATTATTAGTGGTATGAAGTGCGAACGTAAAATAAAAGAAAGAACAGAACTGGCGAAAGAAGCATTTAGGAGGAAGAAAAGTCTGCTTTGTGAGTCTTTGGATAAAGAATTGAGAAAAGACTCATAAAAGGCTTCGTGTGGAGTATTGTACTATATAAGGAAGAAACATGGACATTACACAAAAAATGGGGTGCGGGGGGGAGACTGGAAGCTTTTGAAATGTGTATATGGAGAGAACTAGCTGGGTCGAGCAGGAAACGAATGAAAGGATCTTGAAATTTGCGGGGGAAGAAGAAAAAAAAATATATAATTGAAACGAGGAAAAGAAGCTGGTTGGAACATTGTCTGAGAAGAAACTGTATCATTAGGGACGTACTAGGGGATATAGTGACAGAAAAAAAGAGGGAAAGGGCGAAGGAGGCTACAGTTGAAAGACGTATTAAAATAGAAAAATCGTACGTGAAGCAGGCCCGTATCCACGGGGGGCTAGGGGGCCGCCCCCCTAAAATTTTCGCGATAGGCTTGCAAAGGAACTATAATATGATGATGAACTATACTATGGTTGGATGACCCCCCACCCTGCATTATTGGGCTGGCTACTGGCCTGACGTGAAGACGAAGAAGACGTTGGCTGAAGACTAGAACATGGAAGCTTCTCAGTTGCAGCAAGTGACCTGCCAGTAATGGTAGAATTCCCATAACGATGAAAAAATAACAGCTTTTCACACAGCAAACACTGCTAGCTAACTATATACAATATTAGTTGATTAAACTAATTTGTAGTTTTGCCGACGTATGTCCACACTTTATAACAGGCGGGAACAACATACACCTCAAAACAATTCTTTATAATTTTAAAAGTGAGTACATATATGAGCAAAAGTACAAATAAGTTTCATGAACTAGTATATGTTTGCTAGTTGCTACTGTATGGAAAGCTGTTAATTATTGAGTTACACCTTTATTATTATTATTATTATTATTATTATTATTATTATTATTATTATTATTATCAGGGTTGGCTGGTTTAAACCAGCTGTTTTTTTTTTTTAAATACAACTGGTTTAAACCAAAAAAGAAAGAATGAAAAATGCTTTAAATCGTGTGAACTTCATGGTGACGTTTCCACATATCAAACCATCCGCATTACGTTTATCTACTTTTTATCTTTTAATCAAGGGGTCCCGTGTTCAATTGTCGATCGAACCACAACCCATCTTTCAAGTGTAAACCAATTAGCGATTCGAGGTGTCCCTTTAAGCGAAAGTCTTCTCCGTGATAACCTTGGTATTTCATAAGGATGTTAAGCCTAAACATACAAAAGGAAACCAAATTATATATTTCTACTTGAATGAATGCCTGTTGTTTTATAATGAAGCTAAGGTTGCTTAAATATATTGATAGAAATTGGCAAAATTTATCAACTACTTACGTAGCTTCCAACATCAACTTGGATTTGACTTTTTAATTCTATTGAATGATATCTACATACCAAATTTGTAATTTAATACTTCAGTTTTAGCGTAGTGATTATGATACGTTGACCTTAAAATTTTACATACAAATACTTTAAAGTAATAACAGGATTTTCCCAATGGCTAAGGCGGGAGTTTCCCGATTTATATATAATTCTGGTATAATGTTTTTAATTGTGTAACTGTTTATCTTTTTGTCCTTCTGAAATGATTCTTGACAACAATATTAACAAGTAGGCCTATGTAAAGATCAGTACAACGTATTTTTATCAGAAGTCCTTCTTGAGTGAGTCGGCAATCGTATTTGTGACCAATTAGTCCCGGTTTCGTGTCCAAATGGACAATTTCTCTTGGATGTAAGTCGAGAAGCGGTTTGGATTCCGCTTTCAGCTTATGTGACCCCTTCCAGGATAACCTTGTTGTAGCATAATAACACCAAGGCGAAACAAACTAATTTCTGTCCATATCTAATATAAATACATAGAGTAAATTATTTAAACCAAAAAAACCCTGGTTTTTTTGGTTTTTTCAATAAAAGCCATGGTTTTTGCCAACCCTGATTATTATTATTATTATTATTATTATTATTATTTTATTTGATGTTTGTCAGAAGATACACACACTAAGGATTTTCAATGAATTAAGAATTAAGGAAGATACAAACATGTAAAATTCACAACTTCTTACTGCCAGAGGAAGAAAATGGATTCGTCTTTTAAATATAGCAGATTAATATTTACAGATATCTGTCCTCAGGGTACATGGAGGTGAGCGTTAAAGATGTAAATTTATATCACAGTAATAACACAATAAAATAATGTTCGCTGAAAAAATGGTGGATCAGAATAATGCAATATTTTTTGTTTATTTATCTGCTATGCTTTTATGATCTGATAATTTTTTTTCTTTCTTTTTTGCAGAGGCGATACAACGGTTATATTGGGAACGTGTGTTGGTGTTCAGGTTGGAGCCTGGGTAAACTATCAATTAGGTGCAATGCAAGAATCAAACCTACCTCCTCCATATAACATTATTTGGCCGTCATATGAAATGTTCGGTCTAGCAGTGTTGCGAACAACAATTGGCTTAAGTTGCATTGTTGCTACTAGAGCAGTGTTTAAGTCAGCATCTTATGCAACTGTCTGTGCATTACTTCGATTAAATTCCAAAGAACTGAAGAAGACAAAAGATAGTAAAGAAAATAAACAAAAAATTATCGTTGAACTAAGTTATAAATTTATTACGTACGTAGCTATGGGTTTCAACACATTGTACTTGCTACCTAGTGTCTTTAGATTAATCGGTATAGAACGTCCTACATTCTACACTGAAATTTAAAAGTAATTTAGAATTAAGTGGTTAAATTTTTTCACAAATCTCTAATCATGTTAATAAATCATTTCAAGATAACATACTTGGTATGTATGTTCGCTCTTGCTGTTTTCAATTATATATATATATATGTAAGTTTATCAGTGTTGTCAGATGTATAGTGAATTATGCAAAAGATTTAAGAAAGTTATATCTGTCTAAGATTATTATTATAAAGTTATTTATATGTCAGCTTTATTTTATAAATTTCTTTTATTTTTAAAAATTAAAGAAAATGGCATTTCAACAGTGTGTTTATTGTGCATCTTTTGTCATAAACATATCGGTGGAAGAAAGTCTTTTTCGTCCAATATCAAGGAACCTCGAGTAATATGTGTGTGTACACGAGAGCTGTTGGAAATGTTTCTGCAAACTACTACGTACAATGATGCGAGTGTTCCACTATTATAAAATTCGGAAGAATAGCTCCCTGTGTTATATTACGAGGGGCGTTCCATATTGGATTTACACTTTTTTTCTTCTTTCAGAGTCCACCATTGAGCTCGTCATTACAGGTGAAAGAACAATACAGAGAAGTGTGATCCCTGGAAACTACAGCACATTTCACCAACAGCTGTAAGTACGTGAGCGGACATGGAAGGCGATCAGCATGGACAGCGCTGGATAACATGGTTTTTGTGGAAAGAGAAATCTGTGCTGGAGCAATCGGAAATCCACAGACGATTAGTGGCAGTGTGTGGAGAGTGTGCACCGTCACGCAAAATCGTACACAACTGGGTGGACAGCTGGAAAAGTGACCGCACACCAACGGAGAAGGAAACCAGTTCGGGAAGGAAAGTGACTGTGGCAACACCAGTAAACATTTTAAGAGTGGAGCGGCTTATGCAGGGCAGCAGGTGCATCACATTCACGGAACTGGAGGTGACCATAGGACTTGCCAGAATTACTCTGCACCTCATAGTGCACGAATACCTTAAGATGGGTAAGGTGTCTGCCAGGTGGGTTCCCAAATCCCTGAATGCAGCGCAAGAACGTGAGCGGTGATCTGCAATCCTACAGCCAGGATCCAGAAGGCTTCATGTCCAAACTCGTAATTGGCTACGAGAGTTGGCTGCACTGCCATGAGTCAGAGACTACCACCAATCGCCTGTGAATTTCCGCAGTCTGTACCTCCTCTTTCCACAGTAACCACGTTGTCCAGCGCTGTCCTTGCTGATCGCCTTCCATGTTGTCCGCTCACGTACTTAACAACTGTTGGTGAAATGTGCTGTAGTTTCCAGGGATCACACTTCTCTGTATTGTTCTTTCACCTGTAATGACGAGCTCAATGGTGGACCCTGAAAGAAAGAAAAAAATGTATAAATCAATATGGAACGCCCCTCGTATCTTTGATTCTTTAAGCCTATTTAGTTTTCACAGCAGTTTGAAGAAGCACCTCAGAAACCTCTGTTCGAAATGCGTCAACAGCTGCTTCAGGTGACACAACTCCAGGGCTAATAGCGAGTCACTTCTTAAACTAAAAATTATTTTTTTCAAGTTTGTCACTAAAAGTTACTTTGGGGGGGGGGGGTAAAGTCAATTTTTCGTGTGATTTATGTTTTGCATTGACAGTTTTCTAAGAAAATATTAAAAATAAATAGAAAAAGGCAGACATATCCACATTATTTGCTTTGATCATATTGTGTTAAAGGAGAATAACATATATTACCTATTTACAGTTTACTTTTCATTGTATGCGGAATCTTGGTAGAAGCCAAACCTATGTTTACGAATCATGTGGTACCAAGACAAAATTTGTAACAAACCAATTGTACAAGACAAAATTTTGTTACCAGTTAATGGTAATCTAGATGTTATGTATTAATTACATTACTTTAATTTTGTATTTTTGGACATAATGAAAATATAGAAATTTGGCCTTACCCCATTCAGATCAAAGTTGAAATACAAAACCGTGGAAAGTATGTAATTAATAAAGAACCTCTAAACTCAAGTAATCCATTTTTTTTATTAGCTGACAAACTTAAGTAAAATATTTTTTAATCGTAACATGTTAAAACTACGTATTTCAGCTATGATCCAGCCGGCCGTATTTTGGTTGAAAAAACATTAAAATTCAATTTATGTCCAAGTTTGGCATCAAGGTTTAAAGTTACTTTTTGATGAGATTTTGGTCACTTTTTCATGTGCTTTTGGTCACTTTTCAACTATTTAGAAGAGACCGGACCACTATGAGCCCTGCAAGTCGCTCACCACACATCATATTTTTCATGTGTGGGAACAAATAGAACTCAGGTGTTAAATAGGCAAGTACGGACAATGAATCGACATTTTTACTGAAAATAATAATAATAATAATAATAATAATAATAATAATAATAATAATAATAATAATAATAATAATAATTTGGCGTGCTAATTGGAAACTGGCGTTGTGGTGGTGAAGAACGATGCGACGATTTGGGTTTGTTTTACACAATTCATTGATAACTTTTTGCAAACAAATTATTGTGTTTCTCAGCATTTGCAATCCTTCGATCCTATAAAACTACGGTTGCCACATATTTTGTATAACTGAAGAAACAAGCAACCATTTTCTTGTCAACCCCCCCCCCCCTTCCCCCCGAACGAATAACTTTTGTTGGTTTCGGCTCACTTTGAAACACCCAAACAGTTGCTTGCTGTTTAGCTTTCGAGTTCATATAAATATATCCAATTTTCGTCCAGTGTAACGATGTAGTACACCAGTTGACACAAGCCTGTTTTTGAGCGTCGTTCAAATTGTGTCGGATCCAACAATTGAATGATGTGTCCGTACAAAATAGAGATAATGAGATTTGCTTTCTGAGAGTGTGAAAGGATGCCTTGAATCTCACGGTATGTTGCATCCCGATCTCTCAATTATTTTACGCACAGCATCAACGTTACTGGCAACAACAGACGTGGATGAACGACTACCACTCGGAAATGTGCAGCACGCTAGAATTTGGAAAGGATAATATGCACTTTCCTGTTGAATGGTGCTTCATGTCCGAAAGCCAAATGAAATTGCTTGGTGCATAGTTCCGGTGTTAAAGTACATTTGAAATAATAAAAAATCATTGCCCAAAGTGTTCATGAGAAATTTCCATTTCTCACACAAAATAACTACAAACTGGTGTAAAAAATAAATAAATGAAATAAACAAATAGGCTAAAGCAAACAAACAAAGAAAATTTAAACATATTAAAGTCTTCCAAATTTATATGAACGGAACAGTAGCACACTACAGAACACTATAAGTAGTAGTTTGCAGAATTTTTTCTAGCAGTGCTCGCATTACGTAATTTTCTCCACAGTTTTTCAGAAGGTAAGTATTGAACTGATTTCCTTCGTTGATTGGAAAAAAAAAATCTTTAATAGAAATAAGGCTTTTGGTTTTTCCATTCATATTAAGTTTGATTTTATTGAAATTGTTGTTGTTTATTGAAGTTTAGCGGCCCTTTTCAGCATCGAGGCTACATGAGACATGGATTTACAGTATAAAGTGGAATCTGAATCACCGTAATAGATCAAATTTCAATACTCTCCCATTGAGACTTGAACCCGGAATCACTAGAACAACGAAGATGGCATTTTATTGAAATATTAACCCTTCAAAGCGACTTATCGCCTTCATTATAAGAATTCACCTATTATAAAATACTGTAGGACAGTGGTTATAACAACATGATTTTAAATCTTATACTTAATCATTAGAATACAGTTTCAAATTTAGGTCTAATTCAAAAAGTAAAACTGTCGAAACAGTTAACCCTTAACGGTTCACTATCTTTTCTGTTTGTTTCCTGCACTGCTTGCAAAACAATATATCCACAGACTACCTTCCGCGTAAAATTTACCAGAGTTGTCACCAGGAGGTAATAGCTTCTCTGGATCGCGGAAAGTATGTACACAAATAACCACAAGGAACAATACCTAAAAATAATAGTCTTCAAACGGAATAGGCAAGATCAAAAAATATGTAGCCAAACTTTGTCAAAATTATTGAGATACAACCTTCCAAGTATTAAGTTGTCATAAGCAACTTTTTTTTTTTTTTTTATTATTTTATTTTTTTTTTAAATATCAGACATTTATTTTGCTTTAATTAAATAATAAAATTGTATTAGTTTATTACCTATTCATCGTTATTGCTTATTGTCTATTCAACATTATTTTGTATTATCTTCTCCCATTTTCTTGACAGCTTATCAATTCCTTCCTTGTGAAATGTGGTCAGTTTGGACTGGAAGAAATTTTCGACAGCCTAACTCACTTGCTTTTCGGAATTAAAAGGTTTTCCATTCAAATAGTTCTGTAAGAAACAGAAAAGGTAGTAGTTGTTGTCGAGGCAAGGTCCTGGGAGTAAAGTGGGTGTGGTAAATCAAACCATCCAAGTTTAAGAATGTTTTCTTGTCACCCTTGCTGTATGTAGTCGCGTATTTTCATCAATCTCAATGGCATTTTTGCGATTGACGCATGCAGGATGCTTTTCATGGAGTTTCTCTTTCACTCTTTGGAGCTGCTGAACGTATCGCAGTAATCGTTAAACTTGACTTCAACTACTCGTGATGAACTATACCTCGACAGTCCCAACATACACACAATAAAATCTCTTTTTCCATGGATATTTGCTTTTGAATCTGGCATGGGTGGTTGATCCTTATGAAGATGCTGTCTTTTGCGGGTGATATGGTGATAGATAACCCATTTCTCATCGCCTGTTAAAATCCTGTCCCAAAAGGTTCGATTTTTAACAGGGTTATGAAAAACTCATTTTTTTTTAAAATCTCAGCCTAGTAGGTTTTATTCGGCAATATTTTTATTATGTACGCACACATTTTAAAGCCATATTAATATTCCTACTTAAAATAATATTTAAGGATTCATGTTCTATTGTACACATGAAAATATGGAAATCCCTTGTGAGGCGGCGATGCTCACCTCTGGCGCGGGGTTCTGGTTCGATCTAAGCTTCCGCCAAGTGGGCTTTGTGGTAGACAAACACAGTGTCCATGTGTTTTCTCGAGGTTCTCTCGTTTCCTCCCTCTTTCATTATGCCAACATTATCATCCATCCCTTCACCACAGTCTCCTTTAGCCTTGGTACATAATCGTGACACATTGAACTAAACTTAAAAATGATAAAAAGAAAGAAAAAAATGTTGCACAAGGGAATCTGTGAAGCCTCATCTGCATTTCATGGAACACACTTTGCACCATTGACACTCTTGTATTTCGATTTCTAGAAAGAAGTACACAGTTACGTAAAGTAACAAAGAGGTGGGTGTAATGTAGAATAGGAATAAAATCCCTTATTATACCCGGGAGTGAGATCCTCGAACCACCCGTCCTGACAAAAGTTTCCCTCGAAATCCGCCAGGCAAATACTGGGATAGTACCTGAAGTTCAGGAACTAGAGATAAAAAACGACTTTAATAAAATGGACGTTTTTTATTTATTTATTTATTTTTTTTTTTTTTAAAGAAATAAGACTGTTTTGTCTTTTTAAGAACTTAAATGTTGGAAGTGGATTTGTTTACTCATTTCCAATTGCCAATTTACCTTTTTACAATAGATTTTACGATTAAAAGGCCCTTGTAACATACGATAATTGTACTGTTCGCCACCAGTACGGAAACAGCATTCGGAATTTCACGATCTGAATGTCATTAGTGTTGAGAAGATAGATATATATATATTTAGTAATTTCCTTTTTTAGCTGGAACGATCTCGATTTGTAATTAACTTTACAAATTACACTATGAAGGAAAGATACATTTGTTTATACTAATACGCACGTATATATTACGAATCAAAGGAGATGTAGTCGTATTACTTTTTATTCTAGACTAGCTGAAATACCAGTTCTTTGCGTGGGGAGAGTTAGGCTCTTGGAAAATATTTGAGCCGCCCCTTTCCCTTAGAATACGTGTATCAATGAAAGTACAGTAATCAAATCTCTGTAAGATATTCTATTTTAGACATTAATTTTGAACCACCTTCTCCCTGAAGATACGCCTTTTAAGTAAAGTTACATAATAAAATCCCAGCTTGAAGTAGATATTAAGTATGCTCAAAAACTCATTTCAAACTGTTCAACGATTTCTCTGTGACGCAGTCACAAAGAACAGGCAACATCGATTTAAATATGAAGAAAGAAACTACAGAAAACGCCCTTTTCCTTCCCTTAAATCAGAAATTTTCAAAAACAGAGTGACGTGTCCCCTTATTTTTAGTGAGAAGTTTCTATAACTAACTAACTCTATGGCCTATGGAACCCGGAGGTAAATGCCGCGTTCACAAAAGCTCTCCACTGACTTCTATCCTTAGCCAATTGGATCCAGTTTCTACTTTGTATTCCTATCTCTGCGAGATCCATCTTAATATTGTCCTCCCATCTGCGCCTAGGTCTTCCTAATGGTCGTTTTCCGATTGGTCTTCCAGTCAAGACTTTGAAAGCGTTTCTACTTTCTTCCATTCTAGCTACCTGACCTGTCCACCTAAGCATCCTAGACTTGACGACCCTAACAATGTTGGGTAAACCGTATAAAATTATGTAGTTCCTCGTTATGAAGTTTCCGCCATTCCCCATTCCCGTTCCTCTTAGGTCCGAATATTCGTCTAAGGATCTTGTTCTCAAATACTTTCAGTCTATATTCTTCCCTCAGAGTAAACGACCATGTTTCGCAACCATACAGAACAACAGGCATGATTATTGGTTTGTATATTTTAAGTTTCAAATTTCTCGACAGAATTCGCGACGACAAGAGATTTTGAACTGAATAGTAACACGAATTCCCTGCTTTTAGTCGACATTTAATTTCTTCGTGAATATGATTTTCGTCTGTTAATATTGATCCTAGATATTTGAAAGTATCCACTTTATCAAAAGTATTATTTAATATTTTAACGCACCCACAATTTGCCGTATTACGGTCCCGACGCACTTCCATGTATTTAGTTTTCTCTGCATTTACTTCTAAACCCATGTCCCTGCAAGCATTTAATAAGATCTCTGCATATTTCTCTATTATTGTTCTCCTATCATCCCCTATTAAATTTACATCAGCATATGCCATAACCTGGTGAATACCGTTCAACTCTAGGCCCTGGTTGCTATCTTTGATTTTCCTTATAGCGTATTCCAGAACAAAGTTAAATAATAATGGCGACAACGCATCTCCTTGTTTCAGGTCATTTTCGACGTAAAAGCTCGTGGACAAAAAATTTCCTACCCGGACTTTACTTTGGGATTCATTTAAACATATCTTAATTAATCTAATTAGCTTTCTCGGTATTCCAAGTTCTGTAAGAACAACGTATAATGTTTCTCTCCTAACCGAGTTGTACGCCTTTCTAAAATCAATAAATAGTTGATGTACCGGGGTATTTCATTCCCACTTGTTTTTCGAGTATTTGGCGAATGGTAAATATTTTGTCGATAGTTGATCAATTTCGTCTAAATCCGCACTGATAATCTCCAATAATTTCATCTGCGTAGGGGGTCAATCTTGCTAATAGAATATTTGAAAGGATTTTATAGGATGTTGACAGAAGAGAAATGCCTCGATAATTATTACAGTCAGATTTTTCGCCTTTCTTATGAATTGGAACAATGGTGGATTCTTTCCACTCGTGTGGTAATTCTTCCTTGTTCCAGATAAGGAGAATGAGTTTGTGTATCTTGTTCCACAATTTTTCGCCACCAGCTAAAATTAACTCAGCAGGAATTTCATCTACACCCGGAGATTTGTGTTTCTTTAATTTCTTTATAGCGGTTTCTACTTCTATTCGGTTGGGTTCTGGAATATACGGTTCTGCGGTGTGTATCTCTTTTTCTCCACGCACATTAGTTTTTGGCTGCGTGTTCAGCAAATCGTCAAAGAAATCTTTCCATCTATTTAAGATGCTATCCGTGTCAGTGAGAACTGTACCGCCAGCTTTCTTTAATATATAAGCACGAGGTTGATAGCCTTTCTTAAATTCGTTGATACCCTCATACATGCCCCGAATGTTTTTATTTTTACTATTATCTTCAAGTTCCAAAATTTTAGCTTTCAAAAAATCGCGTTTCTTTGTTCTAAAAGTTTTGGAAGTTTCCCGGCTGATATCTGCGAAATTTTGTGTAGTTATTTCGTTCGGATTTTGTAGCCAGCGTAATTTTGCCTGTTTTGTCTTCTCTGCTACTTTAATGCATTCCTGGTCAAACCATGGTTTGTTCCTACGTATTTCCGCGTGTCCCAATTTTTCTTTTGCTGAAATTTTAATGCTATCTCTAATTTCAATCCAAGTATCCTGAACACTAGTGCACTCCGAATCTTCTAAAACCGAGAATCTATTTGAAACTTCAATCTGGTATTCCTCTCTTACCTGGCTCTCTTCTAATTTTTTAAAATTAAATCTCTCCGTTTTCGGACATAGAATATTACCTTTATTCAACGATAATCTCTCTCGTATTATCGCTGCTACCAGGTAGTGATCAGTGTCACAATCAACCCCTCTAAACGACCGGACATCAATTATGCTAGATTGCCTTCTTCTGTCTACTAAAACGTGATCAATTTGATTATGTGTTTTTCCGTCTGATGATGTCCAAGTGTATTTATGAACGTCGCGATGTGGGAATTTTGTACTCTTCACGATTAGGTGTTTGGATGTGAGGAGTTTCTATACCAAATTTAATCTCTCTAATTTGACTTGTTCATGAAATACTGTGATTTTGGCTCAAATTTTGGATTTACCCTATTTCCTTAGGACATGTTCTTTTATATATATATAAAGGTAGGCGCTGTGTTCCAAAATTCATTTCAAACTTTTCAACCGTTTCTCTGTGATAGCATCAGAAACAACGGCAACAGCGCATTCAAATTATGTAAAATGCGCCCCTTCGCTTGTAAGATAGGAATTCTCAAAAACGCAGGGACACGGGTCTACTTATTTTTAATGAGGAGTTGATATACCAAGTTTCTTCTCCCTCACTTCACAGGATCGTGAGATACTCAATTTTTAACATAGATTCTGACCCTATCCCCCTCCCTCCTAGAATACACATTTTAATCAAAGTAATCTGATTAAAAACCCAGTTCTAGGTACGTGATAACTACATCCTGGGTAAGTAGTAATCTACAACTAAAATTTACTCCCAACAGTTTAGCCGTTTCCCCACGATGCTATCACAAACAGGATCCTTTTCATTTTTGTGTAATAGATTACAGTTGAACACTGTTACAGCGAATTTTGATCGAGCGCAAACAAAATTCCTTATCATGATTCCCAGATATTTTTCGTTTTCAATTCTGTTCTGGTGATAAATACAATTTTAAGCCAATTCTGGAACTAGGCATGTACCGAAAAACACTATTAAAGAAAGTAATAATAATTGCATTAAGGTTATTATATCAATACAAGTTTTTGGAGCATATTTTTGAAGTTATTTGTGGGCAGGTTATTGTGGACTTCCCTTCCCTAAAACTAGGGGATATTGGACTGGAGAAAATCTAACAACACTAATTTTTTCCCATGAGAGCAGCCTTGTGGCGATTGACATGCGATCTTCTTTATTCTGTTCACTGAGATTGTGAGGTGTCAATACTCCTAACTTGCTGCTTCCTAATTTCTCCAGGTGACGGCAACAGTTGATTGTGATTTACTTAACCTTTCTGCGATGTGTCTTGTTGATTGACGTGTATTTTGCTCCAATATTACCTTTAAAATGTTGTCAAGGTAGGAAGGACGTCCCGCTTTCGGTTTGTGTTTTAAGATCGCATCTCCAGAACGGAATTTGGCAAACCAATTTCTGTCAGATCGGTTATTAGTCCTCCACCGTATACGCTATATATATATAAAATATTTATTCAGTTAGCGCCTTAGCACTTTTGCCTTGTTTAAATTCCCAAAGCATCACGTGACGAATATGCACTTTCACTCCATTGTAGGTTTAGGAATAGCAGTTTAATGTAACGTGTACTACACACAACAATTGTCAGAAGACTAACTGAACCCTTATCTATTTAGTGAGAGCAAAAACTCGTTTGTTCTGGTGACTCATTATGAAGAGATACAAACAATAGGTTCTACCTAGTTGCATAGGAGGTTATTTACAACTCGATCTATATAATTCGAAGTAAAATCCTTCCCTCTATTCAGTTTGTTAGTAGGGCTGTGCTATATCCAGATGTGAATATCAAAACTTGATCAATGTATCGAAGAATATGGATCAGGAAAATTTTTTGATACATTTTTCTGGCATTTAGACTAATATATCGTGTACGAGTATGTTAACATTTGGTTCAATTGTACATCCCGTTTGCCAAATGATTCTACATTCACATAAAATTTCCTGAAGTGTCCAGTTATCTTTAACTTTTCATAACGCTTCACATTATCCGATCTTCGTTAGCCTGACCAAGTTTAGTTTTAGGATTTGGCGTAGTGAAATGAAAAGTCCAGTTATGTGTATCATCATTACATCTACACATTGTTTGTTCATATTACTTGAACTTACATATTTCATATTAATTGAGCTTTGAAGTGAAATCCTTAAGTAGCTTTGAAATTTAGAATTTAAAGAATCCAGGACAAATATGGATAGAAAACTAAAATTCTTTTTTCTTATCCCCGCTAATATCACGCGAAATACAAATATATAAAATTATTCTTTGTTTTGGTTAATGGTTGGTTTCGAGTTTATCTATTTTAAATTCCGATTTTACAGGAGATTTACATCTGAACATGGGATCCGAATCGCATGAGTTTTCATCAGGAATCGAATCTGGATCTCCTGCGCCAAACGCTCGTAGGTTAGTCGTATACCCGTGAGGGGAGCTCTTTCTTTTCTCTTTCAAACTATCGGCGTTCATTAGATATCTTAACCATCGATGGCATAATTTGCTCAGAATTCATTTGCAGAATTGACATTTGTAGCTATTTGTTAGAACTGTATGCTTTCATATGTCAACAAATTTCGTTACTTTACTCATAATTTGCCATTTAATTAACTTCTGATTGTTGTCCATATGCATGAGAGTTAATCAACAATAGTCAATCAATGCATTACTGGCAAATTAACAATTCATCTATCATATTATCGGTTCCCTTTCGTAGTTTCTATAGTAGTAGCAAACAATTTAATGAAGAAAAGTGGAACGCTGTGTAAGTAATTTTGTATTGATTATGCAATGTAAAATTCTTTATTGTATTCATGTGTAGTTTTGTGATAGGATATGTTTTGTAATATTTTTAAATGTTTACTTGTTAGTGAAAATATGTCAGATAGTGCACTATTTCTGAAAGTAAAGGTCTCAGACCTTTGGAACGAATTTGAACGGTCTAACAATGAATGTGATGATATATACAGTAACTACTTAAGATCTTATTCCTGTAATTTAATGATAGACAGCTCCATAGTGATGATTAGATCAGGAACACTCCACTAAAATATCGAGCGTGCAGACCATTTGATAACTTGAAATTCTAGAAATACACCAGAATGGGAGATACATTGATTAAGTTATTAGTATAGAATGTACACACATGCCAAGTAACCAAAGTATTCTAGGTCAGTCATTGGTAGTTTTGATGAAATGTAGGGCTTGTCTCCTATAAATTTTATATGGTGCAGGCATCAGAGCAAGGATGATCACTTTCTGAGAACAGGGATGACTTTCATGAAATTTGTCATATAGTAATACAACATTTGTTAGACAGTAATTCCTCGGATAGTTACCCAGTGCGTCTAGATACAGACGTTGACATGGCTACACACTCTTTTTAGTCATACGTTCTGGTATTGTTTCAAACATTACTCACTGAGATTTTTGACCGAACATTCTTTTTAATCATGTGTACCTTCTTTATTCTATGGCCTGAGGACAAGAAAACGTCTTGAAAGTTTGATGTTATTTAGTCCTTTCATAGTGCTCTTGTCGTAACAGTCATTTAACATGATATAGAACGCATACACAATATAAAATTAAACGGACTTTGTAGTGTTAACTCAATGGCGGATTCACAGGGGACGCGCGCGCACCCCCTTTTCAAAGAAAATATAACTTTTTGTAATATTTTCTTAGTATATAGAAAAACTTTAAATAAATGATAGTTCTTAATTAAGATAGAAAGTAATAAAAATGCTATTGAAATTATATATTAACCTGCTCTCTATTATCGCCTTGTAATTTGTAAGCTATAAAATAGTTCGTGCTAGTGTACTGGTACATCAATGTGAACAATGAAAGTAATTTTGCACTGAAAGCTAATTAATTTTTATTTTTTTTTAAAAAAATAGATGTAATTGCCCACATTTAGTGGTCCAAAGTGCAATGAAAACAGCAACCTGTTAGCTTAGAAAATGGCGGATCGAGAAAAGGGCGCGGGGCATAGACCTCTTTAATGGAAAATATAAATCATTTGTGTTATTCAATGAGACAAGCCGGAAAGAGTATCATTTCTATCAATATATTAGACCAATAATCTGCTCTTAATTTGTTACTACAAACCACCTAATATCTCCAAGTGCTGCAGTTGGTATTACCTCGCACTCTCCGACCCTTCCATACTTTTGCGCAGGAATAAAGAGATACTATAAACCTTTCGAGGCCAAAGGTCTAGCTTGCGCAAAAATTATAAGAATTATTCGAGGCATTTCTTGTGAGATGTGGCTGGCCATCAGAGCATCAAAGTGAATGAATATAAAAATTTCCATGTAATATGTTGGATATACCCACACCAACAACTGACCTTCGTCTTATCTCCATTCGCATTCAACTAACGGTGTGAGGACCAATTGAACAGACCTCCACAAAAAGCGACAGAACTTTCTTGGTTGTCTTTATACAATAGGCTTCCAAAGAAAAACTAACATCTTAAAAATGATTTTGGTTTGATTTAATATTCAATTTAGCGTCGTCCTTTTCAGCAGCAAGACTATATGAGACAGACCTACAATTTAACGTGGGATCCGAACCACATGAACTCCCGCCTCCACTTAGGCAGAACACTTATGTTCAGTCTTGATGTTAAGGCTATGTACCCGAGCCTTAGTAGAGAATCGATAATAAGTATCATAGAGGATGAGATGGGGAAGTACTAGTATAAAAGGATGGACAAAGAAGAAGGTAGTTAAGGCTTTGAAGGTACTATGGGAAAACAGTTATTGTATAATAGGGGAGAAAGTGGTAAAAATAAAGACAAGGACTGAGTATAGGTTCGAGGCTGAGCCCAGTACTGGCAGAAATAGTTATGAACAAATGGGAGAAAAAGGTGAGAGAAGAGGGGGGTAAGAACTTAATCATGTTTTGTAGGTATGTGGATGACTGCCTAGGCTTGTGGAAAGGGACTAGGAGACAATTAGAGAAGTTCAAGCATACTGTGGAGGATAAAGAAAAAGGCATAAGCTTTGAGATGGAGTTGGAAGGATAAACTATTTAGACATGACCATAATAAAACAAAGAGAGGGGTACCAGAAAGAATGCTCAGCAAGGGTATTCTGCCACGAGAGGAGTAACGTGGATAGGAGTACGAAGGGGAGTTTCATAACCAATATGATAAGAAGAATAGAAATGCTGGAGGACGAAGAGGAAGGAAGGAAGGAGAACATAGAGAAATCCTACAGACAGAGAAGAACGGTTACAGCAGGAAGGAGTTAGAAAGAGAAGAAGAACGCAGGAAGAGGAAGAGAGGGAGAAAGAAGAACGAAGAGGATGAGAGTGGAAAATGGCATGGTATAGAAAGTATGGGAGAAGAAACGGAGAAACTGAAGAAGTTATTAAAGAAAGGAGGAGTCAGAACTTACAGAAGGAATGGAAAAATTTATTGAGATCAATAAAGAAGAAGAATAGAAAAGACACCAAAAAGATTAATGAAGAGGAAGAAGGAGTCATTTACAGGGTATGGTGTGGGGACTGCGATATGTCATATGTAGGAGAGACGAGAAAGAGAACGAAAGAAAGGATAAAACAACATAAATATGATGTGAGGAGGAAGAAAGATACCAATGCGATATACAAACATGTTAAGGAGACTAATCACGGAATTAATTGGGATAAGACGGAAGTATTGGAGATGGAGAAGAGAATGATAATAAGGAAGTGGAAAAACAAATAGTCATGCACAAAGATAGGACAGAAAAAAGAAGTAAATATAATTGTACATTTCTTTATTTTCTTCGACGTTCTTTGTTACAGTACATGATATTTCTTCATACAAAAGTGCCTAACCATAATCAATATGGGAACAATGGTTTCCACATACGCATATTGTAAAGTTGAATATTTATTTCATCATTTTACATTTTTCTTTAAAGTTACTTAATGTACAAGATAGTATCATTGATATATTTACATTTAGATTTTCACTTTTGAGACGCTTCAAGGTTAGAAATACTTAAATGTTATACATCGAGTGGAAGAACAGTAACAAATGAGATAGAAATTTAATTTAGAAATGTATTTTTCCTATTAAAATTAGAAATTTAATTTTATATTAAAATTATCGATTATGTTCCATTTACAGTTAATTAACGGTTAACGTTTTCAAATTTTAGACTCCAATAAATTTTTTATAATATAGGGTGGCTCAAAAGTAGGTATACACCTCTTTATTGATCAAGTAGAACATTCTAGCTTATAGGTTTATTTGCTTCGGCTGTTCCGAGTTTAAGATATAAGTAAAAAGATATTAAGAACAAATAATAAAGAAACTAAGTCTACCTGATGGATAACAATAAGAAATGATATAAAAAGCAATGAGTTGATTAGTACGAGATTGTATACCTACTTTTGGGCCACCCTGTATTTCCAAATATACTACAAGTATTTACATCTACATCCTTCTATTATCTAAACTTATCAATGTTTATTTGATAAGTTCCTGTATAAATATATCATTTAACAAACTCAGTACAAAAGTAGAAATGGTAA
The DNA here is from genome assembly GCF_964235325.1 of Thermobia domestica. Taxonomy (NCBI): domain Eukaryota; kingdom Metazoa; phylum Arthropoda; class Insecta; order Zygentoma; family Lepismatidae; genus Thermobia; species Thermobia domestica. The sequence goes on from NC_137458.1 coordinate 119,029,299, forward strand.
CATTCTATTTTTTTTTTTAAAGTGAACTTAAAAAAAAATACAATTTTAACGGCGTAATTGATAATGTCTTTAATATAATAGGTTTGGTTACTTTCGTTCCAAATTTTAGCTTTTTTCTAAAGAAAACACTATTTGTGCGTATATTGGATGAGTGTACTTTTATGGTAGTCCACTTGACTGTATTATTGCTTATTGATCAAGAAACATAACGTAAGCAACTAATAGCACACATTCAGTTGAGTATGGTCCATTTACGGATGTACTAGATAGTAGTTGCTACTTTTTATCCGTAACATCACTTACATATTTTTGTATTTGTTGCAAGCCTGGAATTACAAACGAAGAAAAACAGTAATTTTTATCATAAAACAAACAGTTGCGCATCTTATCTATAAGATCCCTAGAAGTATGATATTTGGTAGAGACGTTTGTATCAGGAAAACTATGTGTTAATAATGTTGTTAGATCTTTATCATTTATAATAAAACTTACAAATAAATACATTCTGAGTTCTTAAAGAAAGAAAGAAAAAAAAACTTCAGCCACAAAGAAGTCTGGCCTGTCAGATGGTCCACGTTGAAGTGAGTAGAGGTGGTAATGTCCCCAACATTTTTTCCTGGCTTTCTAAGCAGGAATTTACAATCACTTAATTCAGGTAGCTTATAATTACGAGGTCAAGACACTAACAATTGTGCATCCAACGAATCAAAACAGGGAACACAACACATACACTAATCTTTCGCCACAGGATACGACAGGCTAGAAGAATACTTATGATATATATATATATATATACATTAGTAACTATAAGAGCTAATTAATATGTGTAAGATACAGTGTTTAAGATTTTCATATACACTATTTTGTAAATATTGTAATATTGAGAAAAAGAATTTGAGTGGAATGAAATTCATACCACAAATTCGTTACATGACTTAAAGAAATAGTCCAGAATATTATAGTCTAGATATGTATAACACCTATAACCCTAATAAGTCAGTATGTGATCAGAACCTCTCTATATATATATATCGCGTTATCGAATCAAATAGACGTTAGATGTATTTCTGAGAACCGCTTACCGCACCATTTGTACGCGTGTGGACAAGATGTAGACTAGTAACCGAAATCGTTGTACCGAATGACGTTCCACAGCATTACATTTGCTGTTCGGTCGCTGTAACTCTCGACAATGCATGTTGGTAGATTCATCACAAGAACGTAAAACGTGTATGCAGCCATCATTGTAGAACAAGTTGAAGCAGGAATCGTCCGAAAACAAGGACACCTGCCACTTTGCATGCCGGCTATGATGTTCACGCATCTACTGTAACCTGCGATGTTTGTAGCTTTGTGTCAATGGAAGCTGATGTAAAGACATAAGTGCCACCAGTCCAGCATTCAACAGACGCCGTCGAATCGTCGACGGATCCAAGTCGTTACCCGTTACCGTACTCCAGCGTCGACCTAACGCTGTGGATTATGCTGTACGGTTAGACACTACCATGCAGGTAAGATGTCTGTCACTTTGTGATTTGATTACATTTCGCGATCCACGACCGAATCGTTGTTGAGTAGGTTCCTTGTCGTTTGTTTCCACAGGCGCATCACTGTCATGACTTTATAGTTTGTACTCGCACCAATATCACCGTACGAGAAGCCGATTTCCCGTGGACATCATGCAGCATCGTACGAACCCGGAGGAAGCAATCTAAGCTTCGTGTGTTCCCGCCACCTTTCATGATTATATGTGCAAGCGTATCAGTAGCGTTTCTGTCTTTCTTTTCTCATTATTGTAATCCTTAGTGTTTAAGTTTTAAAAAATCTATTTTTATAATCAAATGATTCATAACTCTCCGATGTATCAAAAATACACTTTCAAAATGAACACGAAAAAGATAACACATTGCTGACTAAGGAAAATAACTTACCATGCATTTGAGTTGACGAATAGTGAAGATATCACTAATTCTCTCGTTAAAACTATGTGTGCAAGTAAGTTGTACACAAAAAAATAAACACTGTTTTTGGATAATTAAAAGATATACAAACGACAGTCAGACTTCTACAAAAATAACGAGAATGAGACTAGAAAACCACCTCGTTTCGTCCCTAATTATAAATAAACAAATCTGTAAGATTATATCGTAATATATATCTGACCGGACCTGCATTGGGATTGTCTAGTTCAGTTTTTTAAGATTGACACACTGGGAAGAGGTACGTGTATTTTCATTTTATTTTCGACATATGTGTACGCTTTTCGCGAAACAGATCGTTGAGCCAATGCATTATAAAGCCTATACAGAAAATTATGAAAAACGTAACTATTATTACACCTAATCTTTCTTACTTCTGTAAATTATTACCTTCGCTTAATGTTTTGATTAATAAATGTCATTACAAATGGACACTTCTCCTGATGATTCTCCATCCAATTCACCACAGATACAGCTTCTTCCTCCTTTGCCATTGGGTAGACATAAATGGCCAGCTGGACACAAACCATTTTCAAACTGACAAGCACTACTCACTGGAAACAAATTTATTAAGTTTAATTGAAAGAAAACTTAAATTTTTTCATAGCATAAAATATTTCCAGAACTTTTTAGAAAACCTTTTCAGTGTTTTCCTTCTTTCTCTCCCTCTTTTTAATCAGTTATATTTTTATTTTTATTAGATGAAAGTCATGACTCAAATATAATTGATTTGCCCTGAAATAATTACTAAACGAAATTCTGTTTTTTTTGAATACTATAGTAAATATTTCAAAGTTTTATTCTAATGTTGTAATCTTTCTAGATCAACTACTTAGAAACTAAACTGACGGTTGATTTCAAATAACTTAAATGTTGGTATAAGTTAATATATTGATTTAATTGCCAGAATTTTCAATTAAAACAGCAGTGGATGTTTTATGGAGAAAAAAAGTGCTGTTCATGATTAAATTTCCCACTGAAAACTTCGTAAAGTTAATAAATATATTGAGGTTTCACTCTTTAGGTTAGGATGACTAGGCGTTCCATTTTTAGTAGGATTGTCCTTTTTTCAGAAAATCGTTCAGACCCCCCCCCCCCCAAAAAAAAAAAAGATACGAAAAATGTTCCGTGTTTGGCTTGTAATTACATGCAACAATTTCTTGAATGAACTTAAGCAGTATCTTCAAGGAAATACAAATCCTTCTGCAAAAGATTCAGTTATCAAAAAAGTATGAATTCAGGAGACAATAATCGAGCCTGGTTTCTGTTAAATGTTAAAATATTTAAAAAAAAAAAAATCGAAATAATCTTAAGGTTATTCATAACGTCCAAACAGTTTGTGTCTAAAACGATAGATGGCGCCACCGTCACCAATGTTAACATATACAACTAATAAAATTTAAAAAATCAAAAATAAAATAAACAATTCAAAAATTAAGCAAAACCGTATATAATCTGGTTAATGGACGTTACAAAATCTAGGGAATGGTACGTGTCGATTTCACATATTGTTATTAATTTCATTGTTAGAGGCCACCATTGTTAAGTAAACAATCAACTTTATCTACCGTACTTTCTACCAGAAACTGACCAAACTTTGCACACCCATTTAAGATTGAAATATCTAGGGAATGGTACGTGTGGATTCCACATATTGTTGTTAGTTTCATTGTTAGAGGCCACCATTGTTAAATAAACAATCAACTTTATCTGCCACACTTTCTACCACAAACTGACCAAACTTGGCACACCCATCGGATTAGCACAGAGATATCTACTGAATGGTACCAGTCGATTTCACATATTGTTGTTAGTTTCATTGTTCGAGGCCATCATTGTTAAATAAACAATCGTTGGATTTCTCCATTGTTAAATAAACAATCAACTTTATCTTCCATACTATCTATCACAAACTAACCAAGCTTGGCACACTCATTTACGATTGAGATATCAATGGAATAGTACGTGTCGATTTCACCTATTGTTGTTACTTTCATTGTTAGAGACCGCCATTGCTAAATGAACAATCAACTTTATCTGCCATACTTCCTACCAGAAACTGGCCAAACCCTGCACACCCATTTAAGATTAAAATATCTAGGGAAAGATATGTGTCGTTTTCTCATATTGTTGTTAGTTTAATTATTGAAGATCACCATTGTTAAATAAACATTCGTTGGATTTCTTCATTGTTAAATAAACGATTAACTTTATCTGCCATACTTTCTACCACAAACTAAGCAAACTTTGCACACTCATGAACGATTGAGATGTCTATGGAATGGTATGTGTCGATTTCACATATTGTTGTTCTTTCATTGTTGAAGGCCACCATTGTTAAATAAACAATCATTGGATTTCTAAATTGTTACATAAACATTCAACTTTATCTTACACTCTTTCTACCACAAACTAATCAAATTTGGCGCACTCATTTACGATTGAGATATCTATGGAACGGTACGTGTCGGTTTCACTTATTTTTGTTAGTTTCATTGTTAGAGGCCACCGTTGTTAAATAAAAAATCAACTTTATGTGCCACACTTTCTAACGGAACCTGACCAAACTTTGCACACGCATTTAAGATTGAAATATCTAGGGAATGGTACGTGTCGATTTCACATATTGTTGTTAGTTTCATTGTTGGAGGCCACCATTGTTAAAGAAACAATCAAGTTTTTCTGCCACACTTTCTACAACAACCTAACCAAAATTTGCAGACTCATTTAAGATTAAGATATCTATGGAACGGTATGAGTCGATTTCACATATTGTTGTTAGTTTCATTGTTAGAGGCCACCATTGTTAAATAAACAATCAACTTTAACGGCCATACGTTCTACCACAAACTGACCAAACTTTGAAAACACCCATTTAAAGTTGAAATATCTAGGGAATGCTATGTGTCGATTTCACATATTGTTGTTAGTTTCATTATTGAAGGCCACCATTGTTAAATAAACAATGATTGGATTTCTCCATTATTAAATATACAGTCAACTTTATCTGCCATATTTTCTACCAGAAACTAACCAAACTTGGCACACTCATTTACGATTGAGATATCAATGGAATGGTACGTGTCAATTTCACCTATTGTTGTTACTTTCATTGTTAGAGGCCACCATTGTTAAATGAGCAATCAACTTTATCTGCCATACTTTCTACCACAAACTAATCAAACTTGGCACACTCATTTACGATTAAGATGTCTATGGAATGGTACGTGTCGATTTCACATATTGTTGTTAGTTTTCTTGTTAGAGGAAACCATTATTAAATAAACAATCATCTTTATCAGCCACACTTTTTACCAGAAACTGGTCAAACTTTGCATACCCATTTAAGATTGAAATATCTATGGAATGGTATGGGTGCACTGAATTTGCGCAAACTTTCACTTCCTTATCTTTTGACACAGATAAATCCTTAATAAGCAAGCAACAAAATTGGTAATTGCGGAAAAAATCTTGTGCAACGTTGCCATCATTACCATAAACATTTCGACTAATAAAAACAGTCACCAAAACGCAAGTCGTTATAGGAAAAAAATACAAAGTAATGGATGACAGTTTCATTTTCAGTTATCGCTATTATATGTGTGCACGGGCATCGTTAGTGAGGGGGACGGGGGAACATGTCCCAGTCAGTAATTTCTGTAGCATATCTAACTGTAAGATTGTCTGTAAGATTAAAACTGTAAGAAAATAGTAAAGCTGCAGGGAACCAAACTGGACCCCACCTGATTTTTTATATATTTTGTAAAATAGACCACGAGGAACACGAATATGAAGGAATTTTGACATTCCGAATTTCGGAACTCGAGATATTTGAACATAAAGTGATCTTAGTTTCTGTTCTTTGGTGCTGTGAGAAAGATTTGTTATATATTATTATCGTATAGCCTAAATTGTTACAAGAATGAGTGGTCAGTGTGCTGGTTGCGGATATAATAAGACACTAATATAAGTAGCCAATAACAAACAAGAATCACAACGTGTCAATCAGGATCGAGAATTAATAGCAAATTTTAGTGAGGAGCGTAATTTAAACAAGAAGCAATAAACTGAAATTCACAGATAAGCCATGAGAAGGCACGTATGGCCATTTTAAAAGTTGTAGGATTTGAATTCAAGGATTCAAGCTGTAAACGTGAAATGTTCTGTGAATATACATATTTTGCTTTGTAAATATTAAAATGCAATACATGTATATCTCACAAAGGAATGGCATTTATACATTTTATTTCGGTGCAAAATTTCACAATTTTTGAATTCTGTTGTTGGCAACGTCGCGGTGGAAATTTGCGCAATATCAACACTTTCTGCTCGTCGTTAATAAGTCATAGATTACAGAGATTATCAACGATCTAATCCTTAGAAAAATTTGCGCAATGTCGCTGCTCCGAATGGTATGTGTCGATTTCACATATTGCTTTTGTTTCATTGTTGAAGATCACCATTGTTAAATAAACAATCATTGGATTTCTTCTTTGTTAAATAAACAATCAACTTTATCTTACATACTTTCTACCAGAAACTAACCAAACTTTGCGCACCCATTTAAGATTGAAATATCTAGGAAATAGTACGTGTTGATTCCACATATTGTTGTTAGTTTCATTGTTGAAGGCCACCATCGTTAAACAAAGAATCAACCTTGCTATATTTTGTACCAGAAACTGACCAAACTTGGCACACCCATCGGATTACCACTGAGATATCTATGAAATGGTACTTGTCGATTTCAGTTGTTGTTGTTAGTTTCATTGTTAGAGGCCACCATTGTTAAATAAACAATCAACTTTATCTGTCATACTTTCTACCAGAAATTAACGAAACTTTGCTGACCTATTTACGATTGAAATATCTATGGAATGGTACATGTCGATTATCAAGGGCTAACAAGCCCTAGCCAAATTGTGTGTAATAAGTCATTATGCGTTGGGATCAAACAATAACTATTCGTGATCAAACGAGCTGGCCAAATTCCGATTGAATTTGTTTTCATGGTGGCTGTGGTGGAGGGGCTAACAAGTCATCGGTAAATGTTATTGTTCGGAAAATGGAATAGTGCAAAAAATAAACATATTTCATTCAGAACTTTGTTGTGCCTGCTTTGTAACCAGTGTGAATTAATTGTGTGCCGCCAGATTTCTTTTTTTTTCTTTTTGTCTCAGGTGGAGCGGGATGGCGCCCTACAGCGTTCCTAGAATTACACTCTAAAAGCCCACAGTGTTCCTAGAACTGCACTCTAAAAGCCCCTCCCATATAACTGACCTGTGTTTCACAGCAGACACCTCACATTTGAACTCTGTTGAGATTCTGTGTAAGTTTGTCGGCTGTACGTACAAATTGAGAGAATAAACATGTATTAGGGAATGAGAAGTTCTCGAAATAAATTTGCAAGCTGAATATTTTTTCGCGACATAAGTGAAGAGTAATTGTATACCTTTGAAGAGCACCCTGGAGAGTAAGAAAGCTCTAAGCAATATAATCATTGAATAAATAGCAATGTAATCACAGTAATGTATATATGGCATGTTGTATTTCTACCAGATTGTCAGAGCACTAATTCTCTCATTTTTTTGATGTGAGCGATCTCGCTATCGAATCTCCAGAACATAAAAAAAAAAAAAAAAAAGTTGTATTTAGGTCTATTCCATTTTAAGGAATCGAAATACGTTGCGTAAAAGAACTTTCCATGTTAAAATATTTGATGGGTAGAGTAGTTTGTGTGGGATTTGATTGTTATTGCATGTATCTATTGCATGCTGAATGGGCAGCCAAGATATTCATTCTGACGGTTACAAGCCCGTGAAAATACAGAGCAACAGCTACTCCAAGGGAGTAGATAAAGATTAAAAAAAAAAAAAAACTACCGTGGGGGAGAGAGCCGAAAGAGTGTAGAGTGTGAAATTTTATCCGCAACTTGGGAAGTTCCGCCAGGAACGCAGGATCACCTGTATACGGCTCTCATTGTCGAGACACTAAAATTTTTCAATTAGTCGTATACGGAAGATAAACATTAAGAAACTATTTTTATTTATTTATTTATTTACTTATTCCTCAGGGGGTAGTCTATCCCAGAAGATTACGATTAGCATAATTCTATGTTTCAGGGGTGCGCTTCCAATCCACCTCCCAGAGGCGGTTTTTGGGTGGGCGAACCGGACCTTGTCCTTAGGTCCATAGATTAATTAAAGTATATGTAACACACATGTACGTGTGTGTGTGTGTACGTATAATATGTGTATATGTATGTATGCTAAATGTAAAATATTTTTGAACCAATGTTTCCAATCCAAATAATAGAGCCCCACGGCTCCAAATCGCCAAGAGCTCCATAAAAACAAATTCCGCCTGTGTCACCTTCTACACATCAGCGGCTATGCCCATAGTATCTTCTATGATAACAATTGACTGAATGTGCTTTTCAAGTTTCTAGCTCATTTTCTTGGAAAGAGAATGCGTAAGACTCCCTTAGTGTTGCAACGAGACGAGACAGGACTCTTTGAAGCGAGACACGATACAATACGAAACGTTTCATGAAACGTCTCGTCTCGTGTCTCGAAAAATACAAACACAGTTTCTGAATTTGCTTAAAAATTTATTAACTCGGAATAAATTATTTGCCTTCGAAATGTATACCATCTTTTATTATTTCAAATGATCCAAATGATTCAATGTTTCAAATCCTACAAAGAACAGGAAATACCTAAAGCACTTTTTAAAAATGATTCTTACAAACAACTTTCACTTCCATTTTTCAATCGATTCAAGTTTAATTATTTTGTGATAGTTCTCCAGATTCAAATACAATGTAAAGCGTTCATTGAGATTCGGGGGCTGGTGGAGATAAAAATCCTTTAATAGAAGTACAAGTACGTGTAGAAGTGGCAATTTTATCAGTAACTAACTATTGTTTCATGGTCTTTCTCGTTCCGAACCAAGACAGAAACGTGTCAGCCTTTCTCGATACTGAGTTTTGAAAAGATTCTGATTTGACAATAAAATTTATCTTTTTTATCCTTTTATGATGTTATTCGAAGATAAACCATTTTTTAAATGGGAAAGTTACATAGGCCTCCTTATTTGTTGAAGTGGCGCCAGGCGTTCTGAAAAAAGGATATCAGAATAAATGGGGAAATCTTGCCTTTCGACTGTACTGACGGTATTGACAAATGTTCCTATTGAAGTAATTAAGGGTTCAGTCGAAACTAAGCAGTCGTTGCTGGAAGATTGCAGTCGTGTTGTGTGTTATGCTCTGTTAACCAAACTTGGTTAAAAGTTATAATTTTAACCACTTGGTATAACAGCTCTTTTGTGGGCCTCGGCCTTTCTGGTGTTGCCACGAGACGAGACAGAACCATTCGATACGAGACGAGACGGGCACATCTTTTCTAGACGAGACGACACAGCCAGAAGTCTGGTCTTGTCTCGTTTCGTCTCGTGGCAACACTAGACTCTCTAGATATATCAGTGCAAGGTATGACAACGTTCCTCACGGAGCACATTTTAGCTCTCAGCCTCTTTCTTTCACTGATGTTTGTTTACGTAGTAGATGAATATATATAGAGTAACAAAAGGATGAGATATGCAGATTCTCCTGAAACCACATTAAAATTGTAGTAGTATTTGGAGCTTGTTATAAATGGATTTACCGGGGAACTAAAATAATTCTGGGAACTGATCATACAGCATTGATATAAAAAACATGGAAACAAGTAAATACAAAGAACTGAAATCGTGAATTGTTTTCAAAATACAGAAATCTCGAAGGAATATCTGTTTAGGTGGCTTTAATTGTAAAGAAAATTTGAATAAATTTGCATTCCCTGAATTCTTATACATAAAAAATAGAAATCTTTCTTTTAGAGTACGAATGAGATGCTTTAGGAAATTAGGTTAAGATAATTAAAATGGTACTGTCCTTTACAAAATTTAAGGGGAATACCATGATCGAAAAAGCATGAGTCAAACTATAAAGGTCAGTGGTAGCTTTTGTCATTTCTTACGACCACTATACGCACCTTATTGCGAAAAATTTATTCGTATTATAAAACTGTTATCATTCAATAAATGTCAAATTTAACAGATCTTGAGAGATGAAATGACAAAAATTGTCATTACCTCTGTCGCATAAGATTTTCTAGCTTTGGGACCCATGTCATTATATGACTTTCACGATAAGGGACAAGGAGAATATAAATCCTAAGTTCAAAACGTAAGGAAAGAAACTGGCTGTTCGCGCTTCAAATTATGAAAAATGTACCAAAATGGTTGAAATTATGATTTTGTATTTCTTTACGAGAAAGAAGAATAAAAATAAAAAATGGAGCAATTCTAATTATGTATGTATAATTCCACTATCTTCTTCAAGTTACTAAACTAACTTAAAGTGTTTCAACCATTTTTGACACATAACTCGAAAACTTTTAGAGATATTAGAGGCAAGAATACGTGGTTGATAATGAGCTTTTTAATTATGTCACAACACTTTTGAACTTTACCTTATGAGAAATGGCATATTCCAAAATTAATTCAGTACCACCCTAACCTGAATTTTACCAAATGATTAACGAAAGTGGTACGGTGTGCATCGTCCAGGGATTAATTCCCGGTGGGGCACTCAAACATTTCTGTGTTGATCAAATGTCGAGAGAAAAGTTGGGAAACTAAAACATAGCGGACTTCAATCTAGACAGCCGGCCACGGCGTTGGGTGTGGTTGTGCTTACTACTAACATAAACCCGCTGCAGGCTCAGATCACAAGGGACTGTTGAGCCAGGATTTATATATATATATATATATATATATATATATATATATATATATATATATATATATATATATATATATATATATATATATTGGTGTTATTATTTTACCTTACATTCTCTCAGTAGCGTAAGTAAGGACGAATGGGCCTCCCCGCTAAAATGTTAAACGGACCCCCTCTTTCCACATTCATGAGTCACGTAAAATTTACAGAGAACAGCTTTGACTTTCTATGTTCTATCTAGTGAGTCACAACTTGCTCATATGCAAAAAATGCACATTATTATTATTATTATTATTATTATTATTATTATTATTATTATTATTATTATTATTATTATTATTATTATTATTATATTGTGCTATAATTTTCGTCTATTCTGCTGTATCAAATTCGAGAGTCTACGACATCCGACATTTTTAATGAGGTGTGGTCGTCCCACTTTTTTGTTGTTTGGTTCGATGCTGGTTTCAATGTCCTTTTCCCATCTTTGAAATACATAAGCACGGCAGATCGCGAAAACTCGACAAGTCGCGTTGTTTCCGAAATGAAGCTCCCAGCCATTTAGTCACCCTGATATATCGTCGTTCTTCCCCATTCAAGGCACAAGCATCACACTGACTAATCGAGTGAGATTCTTGTCGTGTTTGGCGCGCGGTTGTGTTATGCCTTGTAGCTCTTATCTCAGCCCGATGATTTCGTTCAAAAAGTAGCGAGTGGTCATAATGTTTTCGCTGGTCAGTAAAAGTTTTGTTGGCATTTAATTTACTAAATAATCGCTCAGGGGTTACCGTCTTCATAGGTAAAAATGAGATATAGTTGGAACATCACATATTTTTTAACATCTTAACATTATAAAGTTTAACTTCGAAACTGAAATGGGCCTCTTTCTGTTCTGGGCCTCTCAATGTTGCGGGCCCCGCAGGCCCTTTTGTTGCGCCACATCATTGTCTCTATTCAGAAGGATAGGGACAAATAGAAAAGTCAAAATTCATTCTGTCCATTTTTCATGCATCATACACTTCAGAAAAAAAATCATATAATACTGATATGTAAGAAAATATTAGTATTGTTTGTTTATTTTCTGTATACAAAGAACCATTTAGGTTTTTTTAATCTCATATTCTGGTAATAATAAAAAAAAAAGAGAGAAGAGTTTCATGTGATAAACGGACGAAAGATAATTTGTCAACGCGATGCGAATGACATTCTCTGCAACCTAATTCCCGTTTTTCGTACAAAAACTCTATTCCTACCTGCAAAAAGAAAAGATTTATGTTACTCATCAATGGTTGAGGTTTTGCCCTGCGGCTGAACAACACGGCTTGTATAAATAGACTCTGACTGACTGCAGGTGCATGAAAAAAAAAAAAAAAAAAAAAACTGTTGGATTCCACTCCCCGCCCACTTCAAGTGTGGATATCCTGGACACATTCAAACTGAGCGGTACGATCTTTCAGTTCTTCCCAGTAGAGGTGCCAGCAGTGATTGCTAAATGAAAAAGTGAGCATCTGGTGGCGAAAAGGCGAAGTGCTCGGACAAGGGGGAGTTCACAGGAACCTTAAATAAATAAATAAATAAATAATAAACTGATTATTTTGGAAACCGGATACTTGCTCCACACTGTCACGACATACCAACGATTATACGTAAATTGACTGTCAAATTATGCTAGTTTGGCGAGTGTCTTATTGAATCAATTCACGTTAAATGATCAAAAGTTGAAGTCAAAGGTTGCTTGATCTTCTCAGAAATTCAATGTAATTTTCTATGCTTACTGCTTTAGAATTAGAAGCTCGAGACTATAGTCACTTGCTTACTTAATTTCTCGTCTATAAATGACAGTCATATTTTCGGGTCAGCATTTTTGGCACTTCTAAGCGTTCACGCAAAATGAAATATTCCAGATCTGGGTCATATTAGACAGTTTGAACAAAACCGTTATTTTTAGCAAGTTTCAGTCTGTAGTATTTAATACATCTTTTTTACCTTAACTACATCTTACGATGAAATAGACTTCTAGAACGAGAAAGTAGCACATTTCCATTTTCTTTATAATAAAAGAGAACTAGTATCAAAGATGAAATCTTATAACAAGACGCTATAGTGCAGTATTAGTCTTTTAAAAACTGCCTTCCTCTTTTCTTCAGAAGAGAAATAAGATAGAGATTCGTTATTTCTTATTTGCATCTTATTTTAAGGCTTAACACGGTATTTGTGGTGGAGAGACTAAACATTTTAAATTCAGCCAGCTTTAAGCTCTACATGATAGCCGGCATATGAGACACACTCCATTTTCTTTATTCAATTTTGACCAAAAATATTTTCACTGCTCATTATAAAGAATTTTTAAAAAGTACAAAATCATATTTTAACAAGGAACATGTGCGAAGTTAACAATACTTAAATAAATGTAGAATTACTCGATTGTATCCAAACTGCATATACTCAGTCACTGCTATACGTAGAAGGAAACATGGAAGACATTAAACAACATAGGATAGGTAATACTTATTGAAACTAAAATAATCAAAATTTCTGTATCGGCATCCCATTTTTGGACTTATTCTCGAAGGGAAATAAGTGAGTCTTATACGCCGGCAAATATAGTGACTATAAGCAAAATTCAACTGGATGCATGGTTTACTTATTTTAACATTTAATTTCTTCAATATCACTTGACTTGGATTCTACATATAGTAGCATCATGTATTTCTCACCATTGTTTTTGAACTTTCGCGTTAACTTTGTTTTTGTTTGTTACAACTACACCTAAATATTTATCAATTGATTCCATCTTTATGTACATTTTTATATTGATAACCATATTTCCATTGTTTTGTAGTTGTTGTCTCGAATTCTCATTGGTATCTTTTAAACTTATCTTTTTTAAATTCTGTTAAAAAGATATTCGTATTTTTGTGCATAGTGTCAATATTAAGCAAATTGATGTCAATAAACATAGCAACTGATTAAGACTATTTGATGTTAGTTCCTTCCTACGTCTTTAATTTTTCCTTATCCTTGTTGCAAAGCAAATTTAAATAGTAGCGGGAATAGGGGGCTCTTCTGCTGCTGGTCGTTATTAATTCCGAAAGAGTCGATCTTCTCAAATTTCACTACCTTTTTTGGTGTTCCGAGTATATGCTTCTTTGAAATATGTTGGTGAGTTGTACTGTCATATTCTATTTCTTTTCTTTTCTTTCTTTTTCATTTTTATTTGTCTGATGATGTATTGGTCCAATGTTTATCCATTGCATTTGTAGTTACCTTAATTGACATTTATATTAGGAGTTTATGCTAATAGACTTTTAGACAAAATTTTGGTAGCAGATTAGAAGTAGGGATAGTTACTACAATAGTTCTATCCCCTCAGCTTGTGTTCAAGTATAGGCATTATTCTAGACTCCTACCTCCTATCGTTCAGTTATTTGGTAATTTCATATTATTGCCATATTAAGCAGATTTATCTGTGTATACCTCTGTTTAGGAATGTCTTGCCTACCTTCAGTGGCTGTTCGGGAATTAAAAGAACTTCTTGTGATTCATAACTGTTTTAGTTTTTATACAGAAGATTCCTCGATTGATGGTTCTGTCGTTTGAATTTCATTTAATTTTCTTTTGCATCTTGAATGGATACGTGACGATATATCAAAACATTGTTTTACTTACCTAACTAATTGTATCCTATTGCTGGATAAGGTACATTCATTTATTCCGTTTTATTTTATTTACTTTTTCATCACATACTACTTTTGATCTTGGTTGGATATCCCGTGGTCAATGCTTCTATAGAGTTTATATTATTTGTACTATTTTCTTTCATATTTACATTCATATTCTTTTCACATTACTTTTATTCTTTTAAATCGAGATACAAATGAACCCTATCCATTTTTATTGAATACTAGCATCAATTATCCGCTTCGCTGGGTTAAATTTAGAAAAAATAGCAATTTGTTTCGTTAGTCAGTCACTTTTTACTATTATTAAGCGCTTCTTCATATTAGTCATTTTCGATGATTTTTATATATCCCCCTCCCCTCCCACAATTTGCAGGGCTGAATTTGGATTTAAAAGGCATCAGAAGTGCCACTGTTCATCTTAGCGACCTCAAAACTATAGATTCGACACTAATATCGGTCATTTTCGATCATTTGTAAATGTCTTTCCCCCTCCTTTAAGTTACATCATCAAAGTGATATGACAAAAATCATCTCGGTCCGGTGGTTCAAGAGTTAAGTTTTATATATATATCCCTCCTCCCCCTCCCCGAAGTTCTATCGTCAAAGTGAATAAATAAATACCATCCCAGGCCCGAACCTCATCTACGTTGAAAATTTGATCGAGATCGGTCAGGTGGTTGGAGAGTGAAGTCACAAAGACAGTCACTTCCATTTTTTTTACATATATATCCCCTCCTCCCCCTCCCCTACTTTGCACCATCAAATTTAAATGATAAAAATTATTCAAAGCCCAAATGTCATCTATGTTGAAAATTTGATCGAGATCGGTTGGGTGGTTCAAAAGTTGTTTTATTTGTTTATATATAAACCTCCCCTTCTCCTCCCTAGATTCTACCATCAAAGTGAAAATATATATTAAAAAATTCCAGGCCCGAACCTCATCTATGTCGAAAATTTGATCGAGATCGGTCTGGTAGTTCAAGAGTTATTAAGTTTTATTTATTTTATATATATCTGTCCCCTCCCTTCTCGCTCTTCTAAGTTCTACCGCCAAAGTGATATGACAAAAACCACCCCATGTCCGAACCTCATCCATATTGAAAATTTAATTAAGATCGGTCGGGTAGTTTAAGAGTGATGAAGTCACAAAGACAGTCACTTTTATTTTTATTCTTTTTACATGTATCTCCCCTTCCTTTAGGTTGCACCGTAAAAGTGAAATGAAGAAGATATCCCAGGCCCGAACCTTATCTATGTTGAAAGTTTGATCAAGATCGGTTTGGTGGTTCAAGAGTTACTAAGTTTTATTTATTTTTATAGATTTCTCCCCGCCCCTCCCCCTCTCCTAAATTCTACCGTTAAAGCGATATGATAAAAACTACCTCAGGCCTCAACCTCATCTATGTTGAAAATTTCGTTAAGATCGGTCGGGTGGCTTAAGCGTGATGAAGTCACAAGGACAGTCACTATTGGGGCCGCGGTGGCTCAGTGGTAGAGCGTTCACCTCTGGTGCTTGGGGTCCCGGGTTCGATCCCTGCCCCCGCCAAGCAAACTTTGTGGTGGGCAAACACCGTGTGCGTGGGTTTTCTCGGGGTTCTCCCACTTCCTTCATTCCGCCATTTCATTCATTACTCATCATCACCGTCTCCTTTAGCCTAACCGACATAACCGTGGGACGTAAAACTCAAAGATTTATTTAAGTCACTCTTATTTTTATTTTTATTTTACATATATCTACCCCCTCCCCCTCGTTGCACTGTAAAAGTGAAATGAAGAAAACATCCCAGGCCCGAACCTTATCTATGTTGAAAGTTTGAGCGAGATCGGGAGGGTGGTTCAAGAGTTATTAAGTTTTATTCATTTTCATATATTTTCCCTTCTCTCCCCCTCCCCTAAAAAGGAAGATCTGTCAAAATAAGATTATAGAAAACTTCCCAGGTTCGAACTTCATATATGTTAAAAATTTGTTTGAGATCGATCGGGTGGCTCAAGAGTTATTAATTCACGAACATAATCACTTTTATTTTTATATTTATTAATTTTTGGGTGGTTGAAGAGTTATGTTTTATTTTTTTCTATGTTCCCCGTCTCCCCCTCCCTTAAGTTCTGCCGTCAAAGTGAATAGCTAAAAACACTCCCAGGCCAGAACCGCATCTACGTTAAAAAATTGATCGAGATCGGTCGGGCGGTTCAAGAGATTAAGAGTCACAAACATAGTCACATCTCGAAGATCAGTGTAAAGTCTTCCTGGTTCTCAACACAGAATCATTAAACACCTAAACTTTGTATAAAATAATTTGCTCATAACTTATTGAAGTTCGTTAGCATCATAGTAGTGAATAAACCGTACATAACGTATAACATGAAGGTTATTTAACAATTATTGTCCCTGATATAAAATTAAATTTGTGTCACAGGAAGCACAACTAGTACCAAAGATATTGCCCTGTACTTTGGCACACACACTTTAGAGTACAATATATTACAAGCACAAGATTTTCGTTTAACTTCTTGTATATCAGGAACAATAATTGTTGAACACTCCTCGTATTTAAGAACGTTGATTTGAAGATATTTTCCCTGATCTACTCGCTTGAAAAGGTTTGTATAAGTAATATTACCGATGTAGCAGTTTACATATACCAAAATCACTAAGAAAGCAAGAACTGATAAAATACTATATTATAGTTACATACGTCTTGGACAGTGTTCTGGTACTGCTACAATACCATAAAGCTTTCCGCTTCCTCCTAGCGGTACTTTGATAGGATCGTTCAATTTTCCATTAGGCCTGTCTGCATTCTCAATAGTGTTACTACAAAACAAGTTAGTATATTAGTACTATTACAAAGAGTAATTTCACATTTTCGTAAAAATAATATGTATATGCAACTAAACTAGCAAAAATACATGATACCTTTTATTATATTATTAATTTACGTACATAGTTGGAACAAATGAAACATAAAAAAACAATTTACTTAACAGGTACCAACCATTTAGGTAGGACAAAGCCTGTAAGAATCAAGAAGGCACGAACAGGATGATAATATTTAAACTTTCTACAAGCATACCTCAATGTGTCTTTCGGTTCAGACCAGGAGAACAAAGAAATAAGTATGTACTGGTAACATTGACCCATCGTCATTTTACTGGCACTTTTCTCTTTGAAAATCAACATCACAGAATTGCAATGTGTGGTATGGTATGATAGTAGATCTTAATTTGATGAGGAAGCAAGTCATATCAAAAACAATTTCGTGTGAAAAACAACTTCAGGATAAAAGTTCCAAAACGGAATTAGAAGAACTTAATACCCTAATCTAGATAGGGCAATATTTTTATCGATGGTATGAAGAAATTAACAGAATATTATGCTGAAGTGGAGTGCAGTTGGAGGAAATAACTTTATTTTAAACAATGAAGTGTCTGAAATAAGAGATTGATTCTCAAGGCAAGTAGGGCAGGCTAAGCCTGCCTGAACTTATTTGGATACTTAACATTGATAAAACTTTTTAAAATATTCGTGGCCTACTAACAATTTTTTTTTTCATCCATTGTGTAAATTTACAAATAGTAATCATACAACACAATAGCTTGTATAAAGGCTAGACATTTTCCAGTCTTACGTTTGTTACAATACACTAGATGGATAGACTCCAAGCTTATTTAAAGAAAACGAAAACTAGTTTCTTCTCTAGACATTTCTAAGGTAAGCATACCAGTTTACCTACCCAGTAAGATATCGTCAATATGTGGCCCTTGAGTAGGCACCACTGTTTCTTTTAGAAAAAATGTTCCGTGGCACACTTAATATTCGGAGGGGCACATACTATTTTCACACGGTATTATTCTATTTATTATTATATTATAGACGTATTATTTTGGTCTCCTAGGGGCGCAGCGCCCCGCCTCCAAATAAAATAAGTCTGGAAGAAACACTGGTAGGCACAATAAGTAGTTCGTATTGTAAAATTTAACCTGTGCATGCATATCAAGTTTTGATCAGGTCTGTGAATCTATCTGCCTTGACGGAAAACTAAATAAAAGAGTGACTTCCTAACAAACGTTTTCTTTTTTAACGAATGTTGGAGGCCTTTTGAAAATCCACAGTCGCTTAACTCTCTATCATCTGTGACATTCACTGTCACCCTGTTTTAGTTCATTTTACCTATTTGATGTCACTAGTGAAGGATAATAGTGATAGAAGAATCGGTTAAAGGATGTTTGATGTAAAGTAGTTCATCTCGTTATATTTGCTGGCTTTCTTTTGTAGTTGTTATTTATTTATTTATTTATTTATTTTTTATTTATTTATTTATTTATTTATTTTTTTACGTTTTCTTCCTATATTCCCTTCCTTTCAAAACTTGCAGCGTTCTGCGTCGAAAGTAAAATGAATATTTTTGATGAACAAACTAAGAAAAATGAAAACTTATGAAATATATTGATTCCGTACTGTGCGGTACGTTTTGAGAGAACATACATGTTTACCAAGTTAATCGTATGTATATAATCTGTAAGGGTCAGTTAGAAACCGGGCACCAAATATCAACTCATTGATTAAAAAATTCTTAGACAATATTCTACGTCAATGCTGTCCAACTTTCTTCAATGATCGGCCACACCTAACCGATGCCTATTAACAAGAAGCACCATCTGACGACACCACAACAACAAAACTACTACTCTACTACAATGATGATGATGGTGGTGATGATGATGATGATGATGGTGGTGGTGATTATTTATTATTATTATTATTATTATTATTATTATTATTATTAGTAGTAGTAGTAGTAGTAGTAGTAGTAGTAGTAATATTATTATTACGTAATGAATTTATTTTCTTCATCTTCTGACATTACCGTCATTAACGGAAAAATTATAGACTTATGTTTTACATGTGAGAGGGAAATTACATTAGAATCAATTACACAGAAATCAATATTTGATTTAGAAAGAATTTACATTTCAATATAAGTTTTTGCTTTACTACACAGAAGCACTGTTACATTATTAGCTGTTTTGAGTGATATAAAAAAAAAATATATATACCGGTAAAATTATTCGACCTAAGAAGTGACAGGAAAAATATGTAGATGTGCAAAAATATGTTCTTCTTGAAATATGAATAATGCCAGCGAGATTAAATTTGATGTCGGAAGACGCCAGGAAAGTATATTACGGGCACCGCGTTGAAAATGTTTGGTCTAGACTTATTTTAATAATGGCGACAAGTCTTAGCAAATGGTGGGAAAATATGTTTTAATAAAAATTAAATTTAGTTAGTATTTGTTGTACTTGCAAGGTCTGTGAATGACAAACGAAAATTACGTAAATGAAAGAAAAAGGTGCTCTCCTGCTGAAATATTTTTCTCCTCTTAATCGAAAATGTAGTAGCTAGATTCGTAATTATCTGTAATTTTGATTATAAGTTTTGTTTTCCATTTCTTTTTTAAATAAAGGTAAGAATATATTGCATGAATATTCAGTTATTCTAAATCTGTTTCTTCTATGTTTCTAAGATTGCAGAATACTTTCGACAGTGAATTAAAAAGGACAGAAAGGTTCTCTTTTTTTTTAATACAATAAGAAACTAGAGTATCTGTACATCGAAGAAGGTTTAATTAACATGGGCAAATGACTGTGTAATGAAGCAATGAAACATCCTGACCATGTTCTATTTCTCATTGAGTCTTCCTAGCTACGTCAGGGTAAGATAGACTAGAAACTGTCTTTGGACTGAACACTCAGATAACGGAAGTATCAATGAAATAACTCCACACCTGACTATTCTTTCTGTCGGAGTGCAAGGGAATTAACAAATATTGGTGCCAGGACCTGCAGTTTTTTATTTTTTATTTTTATTTTTTTTAATTCAGCTCTCTGGAGACGAAATACTACGATGGAAAAAGTTTATCACCATCAGTTATCTCACATGATGCTTTCTTGTCACCGGACTTTTAAGTTTCAATGTGGCAGGGACTACTCGAATAAGAAGTCGATCCCATCCTTCATAACCTGTGTATTGCATAAAGGCATGAAGCAAAATCAATCAATCAAGTTTTCGAAAGAACTCCCACATATGAAGAAACTTTTAGCAAAACTGTAGGAAACTAACAGAAAAGATATGAATAAATATAAACTCAATTTGCACGAAAATTTCTTTGCGGATCTTTCTACGCTTTCTCTAAGCATCTGTAAGTGTAAGAGGTGTTGAAATTAGATATTAGAACGAAGATAAAAAGAACGACATGGTATGGAGCGAATATGAAATTAAAATATATCATAGGTATCTTTTTAAATAATATGTAAGGAAATTCGAAAAAAATTTTTTTTTTGAAAAATTGATAATCGTATTCATAAAAGATAGTTATATAAAGAATAATGGCAAAAGTATAAGAAAATTGTTGTTTGTTGCACACAAATAGTTCACGCGAAGCGAAGTTAAAGCCAAATTATACAATAGCTCTGTCTGTTACCAAGAAATAAAATCATATTCCTTTTTACATACTCTTAACACTCAGTTATGAGCCAAACTAGTTTGAAGTGGGAACCTTCCCATGAATATAATCCATTTTAATACGTGAATCGAAGACATAGGCACTAGCAAAATCAGAGATTCTGTATCTACAAACTACACAACGAAGTACAGCTAATTGTTCGGTAGGAATTAGAAGAGAGAATAATTACATTGATCACGATTTTGGCAGAAGTAAGATATCGTGGAAACGACGATGCGGGTATGGAAGAGAACCGAACATATTGCAAGAAGGAATGGTAGGTAAACATAAGCAGTCATTGGTATACTAACAGACAAGAAGAGTTTCAGAAAACGCGTTCATACAAGGTAGAGCGGAATAATGTGATAACAAATTGTTCAAGTTATACAGGATGTCAAGTGTTCATCTGATTTCAAAGTGTTATAGCTTGAAGACGGCTAATCCTATTTGAATGAAACGCCTACCGTTCGAAAGAGGGAGTGTTCAATTTTTGCACGAGCGACGCTCACTAGTGACATCTCCCACCAACCATCAGTGAACTTGTGAACTCTCTTCAGTGTTGAAGGTGTGGGAAAACTTCAACTATCGACTTCATGTGTGCCAATTGGCCGAAGGAGGCCATAGGAACATTTCTATAAAGTAGTAGGTTGATAATGTTAGTGATGATGATTTAAAAACGCGTGCAATAAATGCAAAGAAAGTTGTAAAAACTTGGTAAGCGATTATTATTATTATTATTATTATTATTATTATTATTATTATTATTATTATTATTATTATTATTATTATTATTATTATTATTATTATTATTATTAGGTAAGTAACTAGTTGTGTATGTAAATTTATGAAGGAAATGCAAGAAATACGTATTTTGTTTATAACAAGAAACGTGAGTCATAAAATATACATAACGTATTGCATCTTAATTAACACCAGACTAAGAGAAAAAGAGAGAAAACAAGAAAAACATTCCTGTGTTATTTGCTGTGTAACAAAGGAATGTGAAAATATAGTAGTCTTTAGCAGCAAAATACTCTTGAAAAATAAAGAAGGATAATATTGTGAAGAAATTGGAGATTCAATGGTAATTGAAAGTTAGCAAAGTTAGGAATAAAATTCACCAACAGAATCATGCTCGTATAAAGTTAATCGTTGTTAGTGTTAATTATAGCCAACTTATTATAAATTTATGATTTTTATGTGAAGATGGCAAATCATATGTATATTTTGATAGGAAAGCAAATTACAACCTTATAAAGTACATCTAAACGAGGATGGCAAAACATTATATGTTACTTTTTAGCGAGTCGAATTTACTCTAATAGTTGTCCACACTGAGATCTATATGCAGGAAAAAGTTGATATAGTTTAATTAGAAATTCCCTATTTAGCAGTATACGAGATTCAACAGTGAACTGAAAGCATTTTAAATCTAATTTGAAAAGTCGTGACGCTCTGCTGTAAAAATGTACACTCATGTCCTAAATTATTGTCGCATGTCTATAAATATGTTGTTGTAGGAATATAATTTGATAACGAATTTGCCTGGTATTTCTTATAATGTTAGTATGTGTATAATCGGCAAAGATATGTATATGGTAAATTTCATGTCAAAAGAGCAGTAAATAAGAACAATAAAACGAAAATAAAACTTTCTTGTCCATTTAGCAACATTTTGTTTTACTCATTATAATTTTCGTATTTATAATTCTGTTCCTATGAAATTTTTCACAAATATACATTTCCCGGTTATACACATAGTATCAGTATTAAAAATACCCTGCAAAACACTATCAAATTATATTCTTACAAGAAGACAGTTATAGATATGCGACAATCATTTTGGACATATCACATGTTTTGCCACCCTTGTATATATATGGACAAGTTTTAGTGAAATGCGGTTGTTCTATACACTTACGAGTTCCAATCTGTCCAATAGTAGTTATTTTGATTATGTGTCAAACCAAAGGGATAGTTCAGTTTTGATATAACGGTTCTTCTTATCGAACTTCCAATACCTATACACTCTGCAAAGTAAATATTTGATTTTAGCTATCAGAAAAAAACATATTGAAGAAATTTAAGATGTGTTTGTATGTGTTAAAATATTGTAAATGAACTCGAAAATATGTAGCATATGGTTATCTATGTGAAGAATACTTAGGTTAAAAAAAAAAAAAAAAATGAGAAAATCGAAAACTTGAAAATGTAAGATAACAATGTAACTTGAAACGTAAAATATGCATTTTTTTTTTAGTTCATTCGTACTTCATATGTCTGCCAAGTAATTCATATAGTGGAATTTATATGGATTACAGAGCATAGTTCTTTGAACTATGAGACCTAAGTTCGATTCTATGTTGTCAGAAACTGGGAGAGGAACCAATATAGCAAATTAGTTTTTCACTGAAAATTTTCACTTTATCATGTCATTAATTCATATTTTATCATATATTATGTTTATCACTGTCTCTATTAGGTTAGGGAGTTGAATCTATAATATCTAATACTTATTTTCCTATTACACTTTTGTGTGCCGTTAATATTGATTCAAGAAACATTTAGCTTTGCTGTACAAAATAATAACCAACCAACTTACCTACTGTTTTCAATCCAGCATCCGTCCAACAAAGTTCATCTCGATCTAGATCTAATGTTAATGAATTTGGAAGTTGAATATTTCCACGAACAAATGTTTTTCTATCAGATCCATCCAAGTTTGCCCACTCTATTTTGGGATTTTCTCTGTTCCAATCCGACCAAAAGAGTTTTCTAAAATAACAACAATAATACATACTAATTGCACTTCATTCATAATTCAGTAAATTTATATCCTCCCAAAACACTGTTTTCAGAACTTTACCTGAAATAAGACGAAATCCACATTGGAAGAGAAGGCCTACTATAATATGGCATTGTGCAAATTACTTGAAGAATTTTTACAAGAAGGTAGGTAGGTCTATAACTGAAAAACTGAAGAAACATTCATAGATATATCTTTAAAGAAATATTTTCGTTATTTCCTTAGAAATAAAATGTTTGTTGACCTTATAAGAAATAAAATTAAATATAAAATTACTTTTATTGAGTTCTTATTTTAAATATTGTCTTTCATATACTTTTAGCTTGACTTTCATACTGAATTTTTTTCATCAAAATAATATACTAGCATTTGCATGGCAATATTTTAATTTGTTAAAAGTGTGATTGTTATTTCTTTCATATATTGTTAATAATTTATATTATGATATTACGTACAGTAAAATATACTTAAAAGCTATTACAGATATTGTATAGAGTAAAATCTTATCTAAGAGATTTAACTGTAATCAATTGTTTAAAGGAACCGTCTTCTTAAAAAGGTTACAATGATTTATCAATAATTTTAAAATTACGAGTTTAAAACTCAATAATTCAATAGAATTACAAGGAGAGACACGTGTACTAGAGGATCTGTCAATGTTTTGTCATTTTTTAAATATATTTTTCAAGAATTTTATATTATCTTTATATTTTGTCTCTCTCTCTGTCTCTGAACCTAAGCAGTAACAAATGTAGATTTATCTGACATTTATCCCAATTAAATTGTGAGATTACGTCTCATTTTCTCTTTCATATTCCTTTACCTTATTTAGTCGGAAAATCCCTCTTTAGTGGGGAAAAAAGAAAAGAAAAACTCAAAACTATTACTCTAAGTAAAGCGATTGATGAAGTGAAGAAAGAGGGAACCAAACCCGATATTTTTAAGAGAATCCTTCCTCATCTATTTGTTTTATGGATTGCCAATAAGTTTCTAGAATCTGTAGAATCACATGCTTGCACGTAACTGTGATTTATTTTGTCGGCAATACAAAACTGCCTTCAAAAGCAGAGTTGGTCATCTTGAGATATAGCATAAGATTTCATTGGAAGCTTCATTCATAATGAAGTGAAGCTTCTTTCGGAAAACCACTTACGCCTTGCACTTCTTGTTTAAAAGTGGTTGTCTAAAGGGGCATTAATTTTTTTATGGTTAGAAACATTATAATTACTTTAAATAAGTAGTAGGCCGGCAAGAAACTATTCCAAAACGGATAAAGTATATCGCTACATCGGAATGACTTAAGGTAACTCTAAGAGTGCCACCCACCATCAAAAATCAACATGTTTTAGCCTTAGATACATTCTAAAAGAAAACCAATTTGCATTTTTGCTTGTATGGCCAATAACATATGCACATGCAATAACCTATATTTCCACATCAATCATCATTATTGACTTTAACTACATTAAAGAATTATATCACAACTGCTTAATATTATTTATCACCTATAACTCCAAAACACTTCTGACTCATATCTTTAAATTTGTATTATCTTAGTACATCAAACAACTTTTTGACTTAAATTCTACAGAAATATTCTCTTATTATCAACATTTCTATTATCTGTTTCCTTAATACATGTTATTTCATCTTTACATCTAACAAGCCATGTTAAGATTAGTCATATTAAACAATAAATACCCATTTCCTTTCAAAAGCTCTCTACGGCCACTGGAGACTATTCGCCTATATTCTGTAACTCTATATACAGCTTCTGAAAAAACGACAGGTGTTCAGGTACGTGATGAGTTATGACTGAACATTATGTGTCGTATTAATGCTTTGTTTCTATGTTGACTTGTTATAACAGAAATTTTTCACCTTATGAACTATTTGTATGGAAGGAAATCCTAAACTGGTTATTATGTAGTACGACAAATGAATATCATACATCAAAAGTTACTTTAAAACACTAACTTAGTCACTACGACTGAGAAAAGAGAAAATATTAAAAGCAATATAAAGTATATACTTTTCATGCATAGATTGATCTCTGACCTGACTTATTGGTTACCATTTCTACCCTTGATACACGAGAACAAGATTCAATACACGGTAGGAATTGTGTTTTCGATCCTACCGTGTATTAGGAATTGTGTTTTGGTCCTACCGTCCTACATTAAACTATACATTGACATCTTATATAACTTTGGTGAACAACTCTAAATAAACAAAATTACCAATTAATCTATGCTAGAAAAAGAACTAAATGAAGAAGAAAAATATCTTTTTGTTAGCCTAAAACTAAAAAAAAAAGCATTGAAATTGTTTTGAAGGGCTAATTGTGTTTTATTTTGAACTAATGAAATGAGCAAATATGTGCGGTGTACATCTTTACTATTATAAACAATGGGATATTTACTGTTGATACAATAGGAGATGATATATGGCGTCTCAGAGCCTTACTTTTACTGTTTACTTTGTGCGCTTCTTATGGAAAAAATTGTGTAATTTTGACTAAACTAATGGCTATAGATTGCTAAGTATTACAAATGCAAGTAAGTGATGCATGGTAAGAGACTCGGTTCAAACCCATTATTTCTTGTTTTCTAAACTATCTCATAATTGAAGTGACTCACCATTTACATCAAGAGGCAGGATCAACGCCAAAAATTCTACGCCCTCATCGACAATGGAACCCGAGTTCTCGTACATTAACAGCTACCATGAAGACCCATTATTGTCTATTTACTGATTATATAAATCCGTAACATTTTCTAAATATTCTGTGTAGTCTTTGTTCTTAGTCTGTACTCTACAAATAAGTAATTATTTTAGACTCATGTCATTGTTTCAAATTTCAACGAGATTTTAACATATTTCGTTAAGTTTCTAAATATCAGTAAATTATGATGAACATATTCAATTGATTTATTCTTGTATATTATGCACGTACATACCCTCTACTTGGATGGACAGCAATTCCTCTTGGATTAATTAGATTTCCAGATATAATTACAGTTCGTAGTTTTGTATCGAGATTAGCTACTTCTATTGTATCTTTGGTAGAATCAGTCCAATAAATATTTCGTGCAATCCAATCTATGCTTATTCCTTCAGGTGATCCGATGTCTGTCAAAGAAATAATAATAATAATAATAATAATAATAATAATAATAATAATAATAATAATAATAATAATGTGTCTAAAAAGATTAATGAATGTAAAAATTTTATTTCAACTTTTATCTAACAATTAAAACATCAAGCTTTATACAGTTTGTGGACAAAAGTTATTACAATCAATGCATTTTAATACCAAGCATATATAATATATATATTTCTACACATAAATTTGTTACAATATGGATTATGCCTGTTAAGACTAATTCATAAAATTTATAATGTAGTGATTGCACCTCACGCATTTATTATACCTATTGCAAATGTAAACATGTACAACTAGAGTAGATACGTTCTTAGGATGAGTCACGCAAAAAGTTATAAATTTAGTCGAAAGATGCTTATCACCATAATATATTAGTACCATACTTTTTGAAGTTCATTGAAAAAAGGGAAAAATATAAAACTCGTTACAATACAGTACTATGGTTTACATAAAATACCTGGTCATCTACCTTCTTTAAAGATCATATTTTATCTATTGTCTTAAGAGAATCTAGAGTATTTTAGTTTGAATAAAAAAAAAGATCCGCAATTATTTGACTTTCGCTTATGGATGCGAATACAGAGCATTTTAAAGAAGAATGGCGGCCAGGCTTTTTTTGAATAACATTCAAATGAACAAATAAGACAAAATATCACTGAAGGAAATGAATGTTCGTTCAACACCCAGTGAACATTCTTAGATGCTACTAATACAATTCAATATATATACACCAAACTTTTAAAAAGATTTTCTAAGAAAACAAACCATAATAAAGAGCCCAAAGGAAATTTGTAATTGTCCAAATTTCTCACAATTTATATTTGTCAGTTTTATTTATAGGGAATTAAAAATTATCCAAAATTTCCACAACTTACATTTTTTATAGTAAAACAGGGATAGGATACCGGTACCGAATTATTTTGAACAAGTGATCGAGTCAATGAGGTTTTTGATACCTAACTGTTTTTGATATCTATAAATATTACTAGATCTCCGTATAGAAATGACTTTGAGCTGCATACTAGTTACACCGTAAATAGTATGTAAATTTGAGTCATTTACATACTGAAACCTGTATTTGGTGATTCAAATATAGAATAAAGTTTAAAAGCTTTATTAATTCGATTACCAGACTGTTTTCAAAGTCTGATTAAGTTACAGATGATAAATGTTTCTGATAAAAGGAAGTATTAATTTTATGACACATTATCAGCAACGTAAATTTCGATATACTTGAAAATTATTAATTGAATTTACTTACTTTCTATTAAAAAGTTTTGTCTGTCAGTACCGTCATATTTTGAACTTTTAATGGCTTTTCCTGTAACATCACTCCAATAAACTCTTCCCTCTAAACAATCAATATCAATGCCTATAAAGAAATACTAATATTAGACCAGTTTCCTTTATGTTCCAGTACAATCTATAGAATAAATTATATAAACAATTTTATATCTTGAATCACATATTAATAATTAACAGAAAATAGTAAAAATATAATAACACATACCATAAAAAGAAGTACACTATAATTACTTTCGCTGAATTTTTCATCAAGTAGAAAGAGAGAATAAATAGAAAGAAAAGATAGAAATTTATAAAATTGAAAAGTGACTGTGAAGCTTAGAGGCGAGTTGGCACCATTTTAGAATAAAATAAGCTGACAGTGTAACAATATCAGTTAGAGAGATTGTTTGGTGGCAGAAGATAGAACTAATGAGTCGGTTTTGTTGACTGATCTTAATTACATGAGCTCCTACCGGGAATCAAACCCGAGTCTCCCGCACCAAAGACGCGTACTCTAACTATACAGCCACGAAGGAGTTCTATCCAACTAATGGGACGGGTAAGTCGGTTACGGGCGCGGGACTGCGAATTGAAGGAGGAATTGAAGTGTCGTTAACGTAGAAGACTGACTCGTGGGTACACTTGAGGGGATAATAGAGATTGGAAAATCACAATTACTGAAATGATATAAAGTGTGTGTTACCTTCGTAATGGAGGTTAAACTAGTATTAAATCTAGGAAATCTTTAATTCTGGGCTCTTGGCATTTCTTCGGCGAACAAATTTAGGGCGGGTTGGGAAAGGCTTTTCGGTTTCGAGTGATATGATGAGCGTAGGATAATCAAGGTGCATTAGTTTTTGTAAAAAATTTAGATTGGAATGGTATTGGATGAGTAAGTTAGGAATAGAGGATTTTATGGTGGGGGATTTTCTTTCCTTTTCCGTTTTTTGTCTCTCTCTCTCTCTCTGTCTTAATTGATGGAGTATGCCCTGTTGGAGAATGTTTACGAGAGGATCTTGTGGTGGTTGTTGAAACAAGATGTAGAAGGAACAGATGTGGTAGGGAACGTTTGATGGAGTGAGGGAGAGTTCTTATAGTGAAGGTATTGCATATACGCAGATATGATTTATACGTCAGTCTCGAGACGTCCATTCTGAAGTTCGACGTCCACTTCAAGGAAGGTGGCTGTGCTTGGAACAGGACTAGATGAATTTGATTAGACATTTGTTGTTTAGAAACTGTAGAAATAATTTCAATGCTGGTTAGCCGTTGGTCGTCTATGAATAGAAGCGAGAAGAAAAGTTGAAGTAGCTACAAGTGAAGTATTTGTTGTTTCAGGTACCCATGAATAGAGTGGCGTGTGGAGAGGCTATGTTAGTGCTTAACTTCAAGATAATGTCTATTTTCAATGTGAAATTATCATGGTTGGAACAAACTGCGTGAGTTGGATTAGGAATTATGGTATGCTGATTTTCTTTTGATTTTATGTGTATAGTAACTTTACATACTGAGACTGTAAGTAAGTGGGATATTTGCGTATAATAAAGTTACCTATATGAAGGATAATATAGTATTAGGAGGCAGAAATTCAGTGATGGAGGAAATCATGAATACGAAGCGATTTGAGTCTTTGAGGTATGATAGAAGAACATGGACGTGGGGTTCGTGGTGATCATTGAGGAAAACAGGGTTGCAATCATTAGAGCTACCAACACTCCTGAAAAAAAAAAAAAGTTTTCCTGGGTTACCAGGTTTGTGGATTTTTGTGAGAAGATAGAATTTGGAAGTTTTGGGTGCTTTTGGAGTGAGGTGAAAGATCCTGACTTGGGATAGGGCCTCGAATGAACCACGTTGCCAGTATAAAAGTGGATTTTAGTGGGGAAATAACAGCGAGGTCCTTTAATGAATGAGGTTGTAAAGTCTCTACAGAGCTTCGGATTGCTTCTCTAAGTAATTCTTGACCATTGTAGTGTAGTCCTTATCTATGGGGCGGATGATGATGGTGTCAGAGCGTTGCGCCAAGATTGCCGAGCGTTCAGCACATGTAATATTAAGGTGTGCTTGGAGATATTTGGGAAATGAAGATTAGCAATTTATTTGAAAACCAAGGATGTGTATACTTTTAGGGATGGCTGTTAGAAAGTGGAGGAAGTCTTAGAGGAAGCGAGAGAATTTTCTGGACACGGGGGAGGGTGGATTTCTGTGTAATGAATATCGTTTGTTCTATTTGGTTTTGTTAACCATTAACACTGTCAGAGTAGGTTGAAGCCAAAGAAAAGAAAGTCAGTGTAGAGTTTTAGATTTATGGATTGCACATAAGGATAGAAGATTAGGCCAGACGATAACATTTTCTTTTTGTCTTTGGTCTGTGTGAGAGGGTGTGAAGAACATTGCAAACTGGTTGAGGTTGTTTGTGTTGTGTAGGTAAGGATTGTCTCAGTTTGCGATTGCGCTTTTTGTAGGTTGTTTACAGTTAGAAGTTAGATTTGGGTCAATTCAATGTTTCTCTCAGAGGAAGGAGAGGCGATGTTAGCAATTCATTTTTCCATTTCAGTTTCGAGATTTCTTTGTTCCGGCTCTAGTGTGTTCAATATATCTATTTCTATATCTGTGTGTGTTTTCGCTGATGTAACCATACTAAAAGAAAGGGATTGTTTGATAGATTGAAGTTTGACCATTCTTTATCCCCAGATAGAAAATGAACCTGAGACCAGAGCATGCGTATTAATTACTTAGTCACAAAGCAATACATACTCAGAGAAGTTCTTTTCCGTCTCAAGATTCTGAAGCACTCAGTAAATATTTTGTCATCAATTATCATTTTTATTCTTCCATAATTGCCTTTTAAGCATTCAAAGATATGTAATGTAATTACATAGAAAAATTTGCATGCTGGACTGGCGGGAAATCGAACCTCGATCTCTCGCTTGCATGGGGTTACTCTAATAAATTTGGCATCACGGCCAGTTTTTCTTTGTTTTAGCGTTTTATTCCTCTGACTCTGTATATTCTTTTTCCCTGCCGTTACATCGTTATATTGTACATTTAGAACTTAAAAGCATTTCAAAATATATAATAATTGTGAATATTATATCGTATTGTATTCTTAATTTTTTTCATACATTGAATGCAAAGGTATGGACTACGTGTATGATTCGGGTACGTCATATAGACACAATTGAAAACATAATCACATATTAATATAAATATATAATTATTAACAATATGTACAATAGATATTTGTAAATTACAAGTTATGTGTAATTCTCTCCCTTCTATGTGCATTTCTCTAATTTAGATATGTATTTACCGAACAAAAATCAATAATAAACTAGAAATTCTTTATTACTTTTCTAACTTTTTCGTACTTTTTATTGATTTATTTGATAATTTCTTTTATATTCGAACTCCCATACATTTCAGACCTTGCTCATGTATTGATGTATTATAAGGTAGCACAGAGATCTTTTTTTATTTCTAGTGTTTTATGAAATTTTATTTTTATTTAGTTCTGAAATTACAAGAAGTTCTGTTCACATTTTCTTTAGGAAAGGTCAAAAGTTTAAAAGTGTTTACGCAGTATGTATAGTGTACGTATAGTTTTAAAATATTGACAAGAGAACATTCCGATTTGCTGAAAATGATTACTAGCACTGGATTCAGCACCAAAAGAAACAGAAAAAAAGAGGGTTTTTAGTAGCAGACCGTATACAAGGTGGGAGATAATGTAGGCGTAATGTGAATCATAGGGGATATCAGAAAAGCTGCTATGTTGGATTTAGAGTAAGAAAAATATACGAGAAAGAGGTCATGTAACATATGGCTCTTGACGCACACCGTCTATTGAAATCAATAGTGACCAATAGTATGAGACCTCTGTAACAGAAGGTGTTCCACGTTTTGGCAATGTAGCAATACTCAAATGTCACGTAAAGGTGACGTGACCACAAACGTGAATGAGGAAAAACCAGAAACGTGAATAATGTCATTTTCCAGCCAACAAACGTCCCGCTCTACCTAATATTCATTCGCATGGTGGCAAAAGTGCAAATATGACCAAAGATAACCTTGAAGAGTTCATGACTGGCGTTTTCTGGCCTTCTATAGAACAGATGAAACTGCTGCTCCTCGTTGATTCATAGAGAACCAATAAAGATGAAGAGTTACTGCAGAAACCGTGTTTCGTTTTTCAAATGTGCCCACTCTTGTCTCCATTTTTGTATCAACCACACAATCATTCTTAAGGTCCATAACAGTGGCAATTAAACAGAGGTCTCAAACCGTATTGGCCACTATTGATTTCAAAGGTGGTGTGCGTCAAGAGCCATTTGTCACATGACCCCTTTCCCGTATATTCTTCTTGCGCTAGTTTCACCATGGCGGCTTTTCAGATGTCCCCCATGATTCACATTACGCCTATTCAGTGGAACTCTACTTGCATTCCTCATATCCAACATTTGATCTCAATCCATCTATACGTTTCAAAATTAACATAGCATTTCTTGACATCTTCTACGTTCTATCTTCGCACGTTGCCCTCACTTATCTCTCACCCTGTATGCGGTCTGCCACTAAACACCCTTTTTCTCTGTTTCTTTTGGTGCTGAATCTAGTGCTAGCAATCATTTTCAGCAATTGAATTCACCAAATCGGAATGTTCCCTTGTGAATATTTTAAAAATATCCCTTCAATTAGCGCAACGATAAATATAAAAGCTGCGATGGCTCAATGGTAGCGCGCTCACCGCTGGCGCATGATGTTCCTAGCTCGATCCCAGCGCACGCTAAGTGGGTATTGTGATGGATAAACATCATATGCGTGGTTTTCCCGTTTCCTCTCACTTTCGTCATTCTGACATTACCATCTGTCTCTTCATATACCGTTTCCTTAGCCTTAGTTCATGATTGTGGGGCATTAAACTCGAAGAAGAAGAAAATAAATTAAAAAAAAAAAAACAATAAGTATAATGGCTCTTGTTTGTGATAAAAAAATGTGCTTATTAACTGTACATTACCTCAAAATATTATCAAGGTATGCCATATCTGATATGTAAATCGAATATATTGTGTTGGAAACAAAGATTTTATGAAAAAAAAGGAAAAAAAATATGGACATGCTAATCTGTTACAAAGTTTTGGTACTTAAGTGTAATTATTAAAAAAAAGCCTTGAAAGTGTAATCAAGAGAAATTATTAATATGTTTTTCCTTTTTCATAATAACTTGTCCTAAGGGACAACGGTAATATAACCTAATGAAACTTTTAATTGAAAAAAAAATAGTTTAAGCACCTAATTTCAAATTAATGACTAATAAATTTTGTAATATAATGGAAATTTGGGCCTGGCAAGAGAGTGAGAGTAAAAACAGAGGCAACAGAAACATCGAGAGACATCATTCTAGCCATGTGCGGCAAAACTAACCTTGGACTTGATTTAAGAGGGTATCGTTTGCTCATGTAAGTCCCATTTGTTAACATATGTAAAATTTGGTTAAAAAGACAGTCTGAGCTTTTTAGTTTTGGTCTCCATGCATAAATAGGTTGTAGCATGTAACTCAAAAAATATGCACATAGCATGATTAATATCCTCTTGTATAAGTTAGAATTCTCTGTATGTTAATAAAATTGTAATTAAGCATTTCGAGGTAAAACGGTTCTTTTACTTAATTTCTACAGAAAAAAAAAAGTCCTCTTATGGTCAGTTCTACCAACTTAAAATACTGTTTGCCAATAAAATAATAATCCAAAAATAACAAACAAACTAAACTAAAAATTTTATTAATCATTTTTATTAATCAATATCTAAGTATGGTGTTCATGCAGTATTTTCAATTGTTACAGTTTTAATTAAATCTATAGCAAAACAAACAGTTCTAAGCTTATTGGCTAGTAGCTGGTACGTGCCCATTATATTCTGATTTATCGACAAACTTAAAAGTTTCATATTATGTTACTAATTGATAGCACTGCTTTGAATCTTAATTTCTGTCTGTTTGCTGCGTTTTTTTCTTATATGGTAAAAGTTTACTGACACGGTTTTTTATCTTTTTCGATTTTATTCTGTTAAAACCATGTTATTATAATTTTTTTAAACTGAACCCTTAGTTTTAAAACTTACTTTCTGTTCATTATTGACTGTAATTGCTAAGCCTCTATCATCGTATAACGTATCGTTTACATTTTAATCAACTGTTCGTGAACGATTTTTAAAATATGATTTAAACCAATTGTTTACATGGCTCCTACTACCATAATTTCCCAGTTTTTCCAGAAGTTCATCATGTATAACTAAATCAAAACGTTTTCTTAATTCAAGGAATTTTATAGACTTTTCATCTCATGTTTGTTGCCTATATTCTAAATAAATAAAAATAACTGCATCTATCGTTGTTCCTTCATGGAATTCATTTTGATAATCAGGTATCATTCGTTGCTGATTCTATAAAGTTTTGAGAAAACTGAAAGCTGTGAAACTGGTATTTGAACGGGATTGTTTATTCCTTGATTACTGTAAGATGATATTATGTTTTTCCTTGTATTGTTACTTCTATTTAAGTCTTTCTTGAGGAGTTTCCATGTTGAGGACTTATCACGGGATTCTTTTTATATATTTGATTTTTGCTAATTTTATTACCTTCTGACTTCTTTTTATATAATTATGTAATTATACCGTATTTATAAAATTTAGTAGTCTCATTTTTATACTTGTTTGTCTGATAGCCATTGCCATCTATCAACCTACCATTTATCATTTTTTAATGTTATTGAAATTTGCTTTAACGAAAAGGTTAAATCCATTTAATGAGCACACACTGTCTCGGGAAGGCGTATCTCAGATTTCGTTACTAAGTGTATCTCAACTTACGCCCTAAGAACCACTTTCTCATCAACTCAATATTTCAGGGATAATGCCTCCGTCACCTATTATATAAGGACGGGTGTTAACTGAAAATATCATTTTTGGAAATAAGTCTATTGATTCAAGGCTAACAGCAATTCTAGATTTTATTGGTCTCATGACATGAAAATAATTCATCCCATTTTTTATTGCTTGACACGTTATTAAAGTAGGACATTTTTTTTCGTATTTGAATATCCTTTTAGTATCTCCTCGGGATTGATTTTGTACTTTTTTGCTTCATTAACTTTATTCTAAATTCTTGAGCCTGATGATTCGAAGTAATGTCTCGAAAACATGAATTTCACATAATTTACTCTTGACTAGCAGTATCTGGTGAAAGGCCAATTTTGCAGTTCCTGTAATTACTGACAGTTTATTAACCCTAGCATATTATGTAGTTTGGTTCAATATTTTTTGCTTACTGTTCTGTTAGATAAAGAACATCCGTCTTAACCAACTTATCCTCAAGCAGTGTTTCTATCATAGTGATTATAGTGATTATCAATAACCAATCTTCACATATTTTGATAAAAGATATTTAAATACATTTAATTTTTTTTATCTTCAACACTCTCTGTTTACATTGTTATACGATTTCGTGTTTAATTCTGTGCGTCTCGTTAAGTCGTATTCATTAACAAGGGCAAAGAAACTTTGGTTGTTAGCGAATTTTTACAGGTTTTGTCAATTGTGTCTCTAACTCGAGGATGTGCTGTCGGTTTTTCTGTTTTGAATGTCCAACTAATAATTTTTGGTTATTGGACAAATTAATTACTGCTTCTAACCACTTTTTATAATATGTGTTTTATCCCTTTTATTTATATGCATCCGTTGACATGTATGAAATTCCCTTTGAAGCTTACATACATTCAAAACACTCACATAGACGAACTCTTAACATATTTCTCGCATTTCTATATTTACTCCATTATTTTCTTTATTTATCCATGAAGTCTCAAGATAATCGTGCTCAAATGGAATATGCAAATAAGAAATTTGTGTGGTTTATAGATAAAGATAAAAATAAAACACCTATGCTTTCTCAGTTGAAATATCTGCCATGTTATATTGCTTCTGCAAATTGCAAGCAGATTGCTAGTCTACCGGGTTTTAATGATAAATCACCAACACGGAAAACTTATTCGCGTCTCTGGTAGCTAAATTAGTTAGAGCTATTGCCTGACACGACATAAAACGCCATCTGATGATTTGTATGTATAATAAGTGCTAGTGCTGATGCTCAAATTCCACTCGCAATAAACATATATCCATTGATCATAGTTTCAGAAGATGAGGATTTGAGTTCCCGATAGTCCAATGTCCCGTTTCTTTTGTCTGGTTATAT
The DNA here is from genome assembly GCF_964235325.1 of Thermobia domestica. NCBI lineage: Eukaryota > Metazoa > Arthropoda > Insecta > Zygentoma > Lepismatidae > Thermobia > Thermobia domestica. Next base: position 119,065,759 of record NC_137458.1, read on the forward strand.
AATTTTGTTTGTAAACATTGGATTTATGTTCGAAGAAGTCATTCAAAACTTCTAATGAAAATGATTTACATATGAGACATTTGGTGTTGTAGGTAACTATGCTAAAAATCACGAACTAATAGAAGACATACACTAAAACAACATTAGTATAAATATTAAAATATTGTTTAACTGATGTGTTTTAAAAAAACAGTTAAAAAAATACTTCAAAAAATTACTTACCAATTGCTAATTGGAAATACTGTATTTGAATGGGTCTACCTCTGTTTTGTGGAGAAGGGAAGAATGGAACTCTCAATGTTGCCATACCTTGGTTAACAAGAAGAAAGTTGCCTTCGTGTTTTGGAATTTCTAGCAAAAAATAAATAATTGATTAATTAATAAAACAAATTACGCATAAGTCAATAAATCGGTGCACAATTTTAGTAAAAGTGATATATCTCATCAATACAATGCTACATCAGTTCATGACAATATATTTAGAGAAGTTTGCCAATGAAATATCAATATATATTACACATTTCATCCAGAAAATACTTTAAACATAACTTTCTATTCCTGATTGCAATTTAATTTTGTATTGTCAATATGATTTGTAATATCACATATAGTATAAGAAAATAATGTGTATTCTACCTTTACACGACAATCCATCGCCTGTGTAACCTTCCTTACACTGGCAAAGATATTCTCCACTGAAATATACACAACCAGCATTGATATCACATATAGAGGAATCCTGATAACATGATCGACTTGGCCTGCAATTGTAACCATCACCTGCATAACCCTGAAAAAATAAAATCATTTGATATTTACTTATAAGTAGAGATAAAAAAAGCCCACGTTTTTTTTGGGAAAATGTTTTTTCTTTGATTTATATGGCTCCTTATTCAATCACCACTTTGTTTGTTTGTTTGTTTGTAATTATGTAGCCATTTTCAGCTCGGAGCTTATATGAGACACAGACCTACCTGTAAGATGGAATCCGAACCACTGTAATGCGCCCAAATGTCGATGTTCCCACCAGGAATTCAACTCGGAATCATGTACACTAAAGGTGCGCACACTACCTACTAGACCAATGGAAAGGGCATCACTGCCTTTTCTTTCCTGTAATACATACTACAATTAAAATAGTAACTTTACATCATACAATATTCGTGAGTCCTATGTCCAAGGTTGACTTTCTTGATCGCTTTTCAAACTAGTATTTTATTTTTGAATGCAAGAGTAACTTATGCAACCCGACTTACTGCAGTGATGTCGTTTTGCTAACTATTTTACCAGTGCCTGAAAGTTATAGATCTTGTCATTTGTGTTTTGGGGTTGCATAAAATCAAACTTGCTAGGAAGATAGCAATACTACTACCTTTAAGAAGAGAAAAGACCATTAACGCCATATTTTTAGTTTTGTATAAAATTAAGCTTTCATCACTTTTTCAATTCGGGAAACACATTTGTATGAGCTTCAAATATTCTGTGAAGAGCCTAATAAAAGTTCAATTTGTGAAATTAAATAAATGAACTACCATTTTGCGTTTTTAGTAAGTCTAGCATGATTGTAAAGTTAGTCCCGTGTCCATCTCGAACAAACCACAGAAACTTATGTTAATAGATATGGAATAAAATTCTTGTTAATAGCGTAAAAAATAACTTCTTTTTACCTGAATTTTAAAGACCTCTAAAAATTTGAGGTCTTTACTGAAACATAAGAGATGATTTTGACTCCTAAAACTTGTACTTAATTAAATTATAAATGATAATTCTGTAGATCTCGATAAAAATTTCAACATAGATGAGGTTCGAGGCTAGGATGTTTTTTTCTCATTTCACTTTGACAGTGCAATGTAAGGGAGGGGGAAGGGGGAAGTATATAAAAATACATAAAAATGAAAGTGACTACGTTTGTGACTTAATAACTCTTGAATCACCCAACCGATCTCGATCAAATTTTCAATATAGATGAGGTTCGAGCCTGGGATATTTCTAATTATTTCACTTTGACGGTGCAAATTTTTCAGTAAGGCTCTAAGAAAATTACACTGTATTATTATTATTATCGAATTATTGTAATCTGTTTATGTAAAGTTGAGTTAAATTTGCTTAAATTAATTAGAAAATGCTAAAGTATTTTTAATATTTTTGTCAAAATGTTAAATATTTCAAATTATCAGCTATAATTGTGAAATTTAGGCATTATATGAAATTTCATTAAAATTAGTATTTGAAGTAAGAAATATTCAAGTCATTTTTAGTATATTTTAAACTGAAGAAAAATCTGACAGAGTATATGATTCTTCAATACAAGAAAAATACACCTACATTACTTAGGTTATTGACAAAAGGTTTTCTTCTTTTCGTAATTGAAGGATATGGTATGATATCAAGAATAAATAATATATTTTTAATTACCTCTCTACACACACATCTATATCCAGCCTCAACAGGTTCATACACACATTCAGCGTTCCTACCACAGTTCTTCAAAACATTACAACCAATTATAGTTGGAGTGCATTGTGTTCCATCACCTGAGAATCCAGGCTTGCATTGGCATTGATATTGAAAGTAGACGTTGTCATAAACACAATCAGCATCTTCATGGCAGTTATTAACAATGTTACAACCAGCATCTAGTGTAAAATAGTAGTTAAGGAAAATCAATATTAACAATACTGCGATTTTTTATGGTTACATTTATTCATTATTGTCATATAATATTTAATAATACAACTTAAGTTATTATTAGAAATTATATAACGGGAACAAAATAGTACTTGTTACTAAAGTAAAAAAAAAAAGTTTACAATTGCTTATCTTATACTCAACAGATAATAATATTGTTGTTTAATTTCTGTTTGTTATTTATCTATTATTCTCATTGTATATCGGTTTTAAATTTCTTATCAAACTTACTTCAATTTGTTGCAGAATTTTCCTTAGGGAATAAAACAGACTTTCTTACAATCAATAATACTCTAAAATTTATATTGTATATGTATTTCTACGTTTTAAACTTATTGTTTTATTAATAATAATAATAATAATAATAATAATAATAATAATAATAATAATAATAATAATAATAATAGAAAATTCATGTGTTTTAATTCAAGAACAAAATTCCAAATTTATATTTGAAATAACGAGTGAAACATGGGACAACTAAAATGTTATTATGAAGGAAACTTTTTGCAATTTCGCTAAACATGTGAAGTAATTTAATATAACTCTTAGATAACATCTGAAATCAGCACCAACAATTATCTATTTAATATTATGTATTTAATTAAATATTATCTATTTTTGAAAATTATTTTTCATCTTTCAAAAAACATTTATAATGACTGATATACTTACTTTCATCTGGTATACATGCGATTCCATCTCCAACAAAACCTTCATTGCATCTACATTGATATTTCTGCGCTTGATTATTATATAAGCACTGAGCATTTAGGTCACAATCTCGACTGCTATGACAGTCATCTAGCAGGTAGAGAAAATAAATTACTTAAGTCTTATTTGAAGCAAGAAATCATAACCACTTAGAAGATATCGTTCAACTTTCAGAAAGATAAAAGGAAGTGTAATTATTTTTGTCGTTATGTTACATAGGTTACATAATGAGTCAAGTAGTTCAATTATTTTATTATTTTTTTAGAATCGTAAATCGCACAAAACTTTTGGGAAATCAATTAAAGAATTGTTGCCAATAAGCTTGTAACCTACACAAGTAAATGGTGTATTACTTATTCGTCATAATTATGAATGTTATTAACTTGTACATATACCAACTTAAAAAAAAAAAAAAAAAAAAAAATCCTAGCCAAAGTATAGCCACAAATTAGGCTAAACTAGAGAATAATAACCACATGAAATCAAACACTTACTTCTGTCATATATAGGTTATTACCCACAATCTTTCAATTACATATTTTAACTTTTGGCATACTTAATTAATTTTTGAAGGTTTTTGCTGACTTTAAAAAGCTCAGAATAACGGTTCATACTTCATTTTAATTGTAATAAACAGACTTTCAAACGCCAGTAGTTACTAGCGAGGTGACATTCCTGCCGAGAATAATAGAGATACTATGAGAGAATTTCACTTTACAAATTTTAGAATGTTCAACAGATTTTAGCCCTTTCAAAAATAAATAAATAAAAAATAAAAATAAAAATAACCTTGCATGCGTGTAAATTAACAAGTCTTATGACAATATCTGCTTTCTTTCAGAAAATATTTCATATTACCTGTTATGAGTGGTTTTATTTTCATCTTAGGTTATTGATTTAGTATTCATTGTCAATAAGAAAATGTAATGCTTTCGTTGAATATCTCTTGACTTACATCTATACGAGGCAAATATGCTGTATACGTTTTGTTTGTAATCGAACATATTTTCATATTGTATTATTATCGACCTGTTCACAAGAGAAGAAACGGTGTGAGGAAAACTTTTTCTCGATAAACGCGGTAGTTTCGCTCCCCAGACCTTTGCAAGATCAAGTCAAAAAGCTATTTCTTATCAAAAATGGCAGAGGACCTTTTATCAAAATGAAAGAACGCAATTTCATCCATTTCAAAGAGAAAAGTGACTATTGTTCTTTTCTTTCAAGAAAAAAATCTCTCAACCCAAATAAAGTGACAATAATATTAGTTTTATCCAAAAAAATTGCTGCAACAAAGAAGTGGGAGGGAAAATATGTTGCAAAAGATACCCAAATATCAACAAAGATCAGTTATGAACTAAATATTTCTATCCCCATATTTTCTTTAATAATATAAATTGTAACTCTATGTTAATATTACTTTCGAAGGAAAAAGGTATGCGAAAACAAACGTTGTATTCCTTGTGAACTGTATGCATTGTGTGGCCATACAATCTCTTGGATGCAAACGAAGAAACCTAATTTCTGCTACGATAATCCATACAAAATCATTTCGTCCAGCCAATACTCTAAAACACGTGCTTCTAAAAGACACATTTGGAAGTTATTCTTTACATCCATCATTGAAGTGTACAGTGTTGCAAGCGGCTTAAAATGATTCCTTTATCATACAAACACGGACAACCAAAAAGGCAGCGTTGAGATGAGCATGAGATTTCATTAAAATTAGTAATTTCCTTTTGTATCGATAGTGAGACAATTGATCCAAAAGGGCTAATTAAACATAGTGCAAATCATAGAGGTTTATATGTATTTATGAAAATATATATGTACTGTAACGTTTTGTTAATTACGTTCCGTCTATATTGAGTAGAAAGATGTGAATAAAGTTAAATAATATAGATATAGATGCATATTAAAACTGTGTTACTTGTGTCTAGAAATATCTAAAATTGGATATATATACAAATTTGTGGTTCTTACCTTGTGGAACACAATGTGTTCCATCTCCTTGATATCCAGCATTGCAAACACATACGTATGTCAAGCCAATTGTATCATACTGACAACTTGCATGGAGGTCACAAATATCCACTTCATTACAAGCTAAGTCTAAACAGGAAAACTTTTATTAGAGAAGGAAATGCGAATAAATTTATTCAGAAATAGTAGAATTTCAATTAATTAAAAAAAAATAATAAATGAAAGAAGCGTGGAGAACAAATAACATATCAAATCGAAAAGAGTTGCTCACTAACATTAGAAGGGTTTGAAAAATGCAGGGAACAAACCAGTTTTTTCCAATAACTAAGGAAAAGTTTAAACATTTATATAGGAGAAAAGTGTATTGTAAAACTAATTAGAATAAAGAAATATCAAAAACACTTTACAGGTGATAAAACCAAATTATCTGTATTTTACTTACTTTGCAGTTTCTATGACTGGATTCAAAATTCGGGGGTCGCGGTGGCTCAGTGGTAGAGCGTTCACCTCTGGTGTATGGGGTCTCTGGTTCGATCCCAACTCACACCAAGTGAACTTTGTAGTGGACAAACACCATGTGCGTGGTTCCCTCTTGGTTCTTTCGTTTCCTTCCACTTTCTTCATTCCACTATTTTATTCATTTCTCATCATCACCGTCTAATTTAGCCTAGCCGGCATAACCGTGGGACGAAAAGCTTAAAGATTTCATTTCATTTTGGATTCAAAGGTTTTTTTTTTTTTTTTTTTTTTTTTTTTTGTCACAGAACAGTAATAATAGCAGTTTACGGACTAACTAAGAGGTAGACAGACTAAATTTGTGTTTTTGTGTCTACACTGGACACACGCATTGAAGATTGACCCAGTAAATACTTACATAAGCATTGATATAAAATATTATGTTATGTAACACTATACGTTCGGACGAATAAGTGTTATTCTTGTGTATTGATTTGACTCTACGACTTCAAATTGGAGACATAAGTATTTGAGTTTCCAGTACAGTTGCAGAGAGGACGTGAGTCATACTTTTCTGAAATTTAGTTTATGAAGTTTTCCAATTCTGTAGGGGTATATAAGTTGCAGAGAGGACGTGAGTCATACTTTTCTGAAATTTAGTTTATGAAGTTTTCCGATTCTGTAGGGGCATATACAATTTTATGTGTGAAAATGACGGATGCTGAAAGTATTACAATGATGTAAATGCAACGTTGAACTATGTGTTGAGCGCAAGAGAAATCTGTAGTCCTGGGTTTAATTAATTTCTCGTTAATACCTCAAAGTTGTATAAAATGGACACAGATCTTTTCTGCAATCATAGATTCAATTAAATTTGGTTTTAATTGTTAAGAACTATATTCAGTACTCCATCTCTGTAAGGAAAACCTTAAACGAATTGTACTATTATGAATACAAGGTCAATAAGATGCATTCTGGGAGACTTCAGTTCAATGTTAGAACAATGGAAGTGATACCTTTCTTGTACCCAAATGATACTGATGTTTTATCCTTTCTTGACCTTAGTCTCGGCTCTGGGAATACTATGTTCTCCTATGCATTCTAGCATTACGGCGATAAAAGTGTGAAAGAAATTTGTAAACTGAATATGATTACACGGGATTAAGAACATTTGCATTTGCTATAATAAATACATGTAATAATTGGGTTTAGGAAATATATACTTTTAATTTCTTTTATATTATTCAATTATTACCTTCATTTCTCACACAATTTTGTATTTACTTAGAATCTAAAAATAACACAAGGAAACTAATTTCTATTTACTTGAGAATAAATAACATTTTATGCAATTATATTTAATATAAGAGGCTTTACGATATGATTGTTTACATTTCGTGACATTTTAAAATAAAGGAAAATTAAATTATAAATTATAAAGGAAGGACAAATACCTTTCTAATTTACTTTACCTAGCTGTGAGCATTCGTATCCATCTCCTTCGTAGCCTGCATTGCATTCACATTGATATTGTGCTAAAGATGATCTGTAAACACATCGTGCTTGTGGATGACAATTATTTATTACATTGCAAGGGACTGAAAATAAATAAAATAGAATAATAGCATAAAGTGTGTCAATAGTAAGAAATTCCTTTAAATTGTAAAAAAAAAAAAAAAAAAAAAAAAATCATATTACGTAGTGTGAACAGATGAGTAAGGAAGTGAAATAATATTGTAATGTATTTAATCCTAAGTAATTTCCGACTGAATATCTTATTTCGAAAACGAATATAAAAATAGATGTGAGCAAAACTAAAAGTTCTTAATTTAAAACAGATCGAATGTCTGTCCCAACACAATTCACGAAGATACGAGAAGGGCTTTAAACTTAACTTCAGAAAAAATAATTTTAATAAATATTCTTCCTTAGGTTGTGTTTATATCTTTCAAATATATTAGACTCATGATAATAGAAGACTAAAAGTTTCAGTAACTGAAGTACAATGTAGTTAAATGTGATGAAACTTGTGAATAATATTCGTAAGATAGGATACGAATACAAATAACGTAAGATACAAGTCTCATAATGTCTTTTCGTCCCAAGATAAAGTCAGAAATTGAATACATTTACGAAGTATTCCACTTTTAATATACCTATGCCACTACTTATATATATATATTTAAATGTCAATAACATACCTTGTGTTTGAGTTCCAGTATCAGTTGAGTCGTCATCCGAAATGATACATTGACCTTCAACTAATTGAAAGCCTGTGGGGCACCAACAGACACCGAGCAAACACGTGGGTACAGGCTCTATTCCGCCAGCATTTGTATCATTGTATGATGAGACAACGCAATTGTACCCATCTCCATCATAACCAGGCAGGCACACGCAAGTATAGGCTCCAATTTGGTTGTCGTATGTACAAACACCCAAGGGTGAACAATTTGCTTGGACGTCACATGTTTCTGTAATAATAATAATAATAATAATAATAATAATAATAATAATAATAATAATAATAATAATAATAATAATAATAATAATAATAATAACTAAACAGCGATAATGTTAGACACAATATTATCTGAACGTGACTGTAGACCTACTGACGCCAGATGTATGTTCTTCATAAAAGGAAGCGGTGAATCTGCTGTGCGAACAGTGTATAAACATAATCGCAAAGTGAACCCATAAGAATCAATTATTATCTAATTTTTTCTCAGCTTGGTATGTAAATCAACTGTTCTAACATTACACTCTTATAATATGTAGCTGTTTATATGTAATACTGCCAATTTAAATTTGAACGTTAATCAAATGAACAAGTTTGTAGAATGTCTTTTACCACTGTTCAAAATCTGGACAGTCAGGTTTGTAGTTCTTGGATTATAGTGAATGAAACATAAAATGAACACATAAGAACTCCGTTGCTCAGCTTAATAATAATAGTAATAGTAATATTATCTAGAGTAATTATTATGAAAGTGATTTAGCAATTGATGCGTACTGCTGCGAATATCAGCATATGCTATAATGAAAGTGTTGTGCAAGAACTGTGAAACAAATAATATCCACCAATTGTAGAATGAGATCCTTAATAGTATTCTATTGGAACTAGTAAATATTTTGATTACTTGTACATTTTTATAGTGTAAGTTATATTTGCAAATTATTAGGTAAACTTTTTAGTCTGAATAAATGTATTAGACTTCTTACCTTAATATCTGGTTCAAAGAATAATAGACCGTTTCGACATACTTTGATGTCTTCTTCAATAATCCGTAACTTAGTTGTAACCATACTCTGAAGAAGGCATCAGAGCATGTCGAAATGATTTAATAATAATTTATTATTCATTAAACTAGATACTAAAGTAAGAAATTTAATACATTGGATCAATATGTACACTATAGCATTCACAACAACATATTACTAATTTGAAATCTACTTTTTTAATCGTATAGAATGTTCAATTGATATTTCTGTTTGTAATATTTTGTAAAGGTATAATATGGAAATTAGCAGATTGCTCTTTTGAATACTCCTTATTAAAGATGTTTAAGAAATATCATTACTAAAGCAGATTGGAAGTTATATCTTTAAGTAATGAAGTGCTCTGACAAAGAAAATTTTCCAAACATTATTCTTTATCGAAGAGAATGTCTTCATTGTGCATGTATGTATTGTTTGTCTGAAAGAACTTTCAAGTGGCAGTAGGAAGTGTTAGTAATATCTATTGATCATGTCCATGATATCTGACACGTTAACATTTATAAAAAAAGTCAATATTTTGTACTTGATTCGAAGTGTTTTCTTTTTTGTCATGAATTTAAAACGTTAGCTTTTCCTTTAAAGCAGGCCCGTATTTATATACTGTGCGTCCCTGTGCTCTAAATAATTCGCCACCCCCGCACAAAATTTGCCACCTCGTCCCAAAAGCGACCAATATTAGAGTTAAATTCATAGTTTTTGGGGTCGCTGAGATAAATAGTGACAGTTTTAATCCAATCCAATTCCAAGGTCATACTTCACTCCCCAGGGAAGGGGCGAATTTTAAAAGTAATCGAAAACTACAGATATTAGTGTTGAATTCATAGTTACCAAGGTCACTGAGTTTAACGGTATCAGTTTTTATTGTGTTCAAGTTCATCCTCACCGTTTGGGTGGAGGTGGGAGAAGATGACTTTTTAAAAATAATCAGATAAGCTAGCTAATTAGTAACTACTGTAATTAGAGCGAATTAAACATATTAACATATATATATATATATATATATATATATATATATATATATATATATATATATATATATATTTGCTTGCGCGGGACTCTGCGGGGTGCAAGTTTTAAATATTACTTTATTGTGAATCTTTAAAAATATCCTGAGGACCGCGGTGGCTCAGTGTTAGAGCTTTCACGTGGGATCCTCTGGTGCATGGGGTACTTGGTTCGATCTCAGCTCGCGCCAAGTGAGCTTTGTGGTGGACAAACACCGTGTACGTGGGCTTTCTCGGGATTCTCCCGTTTCCTCCCACTTTCTTCATTTCACCATTTCATTCATTCTCATTATCACTGTATCCTTTAGCCTCGCCGGTATATCCGTGGGACGTAAAACTTAAAGTTTTCATTTCATTTTAAAAAATCCAAAATTTTACTGTCCCTTAAATTCTGCTGCCCTGTGCTCGAGCACAGAATAGCACTTACCTAAACACGGGCCTGCCTGAAAGTTAAATCATATAGCGGTATGAAAATTAAAATATTTAATATATGAAGTTAAATAGAAGAAATCATGCACAAAAAATATATTTAAAGAAAAACGAAATATAGCTTCATATGATAGAAAATAATTTTACTCCAACTTTCAACAATTAAGTGGTGTTACTCTCTTCAGGCATAAAAGAACAAGCAAGATAAATTTAGAAAGATGAATTAGAAATTAACATAGTAGAAATAATTAACAACGTACAAACTATAAAACCACTAATCACATATAAAAAGCAACATAGCCCAGAGGAACCGAAAAATGGAATGGAATGGCGTAGGAATAAATGTCGTTAACTCATACTAGTAGTGCTATTCACTATAGATGCCTGAAAATCACTAAAGAAAGTATGGTACACTCCATGTTGAATCAAAATCGAATAATTTTGACGAAAGTTATTGCGGAAAATTATTTTCTTCTCGAACTATGTAAATGCAGAAACTGCTACTTTGAAGGTGATTCCAATAGTTCGTTTACTCCCTTATTCTTGACAAATTTCAACCCAAAGCAATAAGCTCATTATCTAAGAATCCCCGAAAGTATTTGAAGTTTCATTAAAATTGGACAAATGTATGAAACATATGATGGTACATACAGGTCGGATGACATAAGTGCATGTTGAGTGGAATGACAAAAGCTCGCTTACGTCTGCTTCAATTAAGAATTCAAAAAGAGAAAATGTTTCAAGTTAACTGCCCTGCGCTTTTTTGAAAATTTATCAAATTCTACAATATTATTAACGTTTAACGAAAAAAAAAAAAAAAAACTTTGTCCAAAGATGAAACACATAGCAATAGATAGACCTCATCGAACTTAACAAAATGATAAGGTACACTCATGTCCAAAATGATAGTCGCATATCTATAACTGTCTTCTTGTAAGAATGTAATTTGATAATGATTTTGCAGGTACTTTTAATACTGATACTATGTGTATAATCGGGAAGTGTATATTTGTGGTAAATTTCATAGGAAAGGAATTATAAATACGAAAATTAGAATGAGTAAAACAAAATGTTGCAAAATGGACAATGTTCTTATATACTGCTCTTTTGACATGAAATTTTCCACATACATGTCTTTGCCGATTATACAGATACTAACATTACAAGAAATACCGGGCAAATTCGTTATCAAATTATATTCCTACAACAACGTATTTATAGACATGCGTCAATAATTTTGGACATGAGTGTATATTGACCAGCCCAAACATTATTAGCACCAGCTATTTGTCTCAACAAAGTTGCTGGACTGAGGTAATCGGCACGAGGTACAGTAAAACCGCTCGTAAGACAGTGATAAGGATCTCGCTCGATCAGTCAGTGTGATGCTTGTGTGTAGAATGGAGAAGGCCGGAGATATATCAGTGTTTGATAGGGGCAAGGTTGTGATGGTCATACGTCTGGAACGAGCATCTCGGAAACAACGTGATTTGTCAAGTGCTCGCGTTCTTCCGTGGTTAATATCTTCCAAATGTGGAGAAAAAGGTGGTGAAACTAGCACCAAACCACAAAACAATGGAGCTGCAACACCTCTCTAAAAATGTCGGACATTGTAGACTGTCGAGGTTGCTAAAACAGATACCGTTGAGCGCGAACTCTACCACAGTCAACACCAGTCCTTAACAGACTTTAATAGTGATACAATACACTGTGATATAACAGATGGTGTCTATTATTGTTTGTCTTTCGCTAATGGAGAGACATATTCCCAACTCCCAACTATAACACACATAACCCCAACAGTTACATACATACTCCTAACACTGCCGTGTCGTTTAGCATAAAGGTCATAACCATGGGATGTTAAATTAAAAAATCATTTCATTTCATTTTTACTCCAAACAATGATAATCTTACTCCTAATAGTGATATAACCCTAATAGTAATGCATATACTACTTGTAAGAAATTCCTGATGAGTGTTCAATGTGAAGGTTTATTTATTTTATTTTATTTTATTTTATTTTATTTTATTCCAAGACTAGTTCTGTCATTCTGAGATTTGGGTAGATGAAGTAATTTAACCCATTGATTTTTGGTGAATTCGGGGAGTTTTCTTGTTTATTATCATATCTGAATATTTTCCGTTCCAATATTTCCTTACTACATAAATGTTTTGAATTTCTTTTTTTTTCTTTCCAATGTACATTTTCATGCAATTCATTACCAAATACTGAATACATTATTCCGTTTTTATACATAGTTCTTCTCAATGCATTTAGGTTAAAGAAATCAATATTTATTCTTATCTAATGTGTTTTATAATTTGCTATACAATTTTAGTTTTGATCTCGTGTGTGAAATACATTTGAAAACAAACACATAGTAAAGATAGGATTTTCAGCTTCTAAAATAAATCTTTACATTGTATATTTAGTTTACTATTAATTATTATCATTATAAATATAGTTGAATTTTTGGAACAATTTTCTGTAAAGATAAATCCATACCTCGTCAGCCTGTGCTATAGCTCAAAACTGTGGCTCATTGTTTATCTTAAATTTTGGTATCTATTTTCATGAATCTCAAAATGTACCTAGGTACTCACGGAGAGTGTTTTTATATTTTCTTTATTTTGCTTAAGAGAATATCCATCTGTCGAGATATTTTTTTAAAGGTTTCTGCTTAAGTTTTAACAATTTTGTTTGGTACTTTCAAGCAATTAACTATTTTTTATGAAATAATATTTATTTCATTGACCAATTCAATATTTTAGTGCCACCAGCAAATAAGGTTATCTTGAATGTTAAATTTAGTCTCCATTATCTACATGAAAGTAATAATTAATGTCATATGATCGATCTTTGGGAAACTCTACATTCCAGTAGTTTCTAACCACACTGATTCTATAAAACATTGTTCATAGGGAGCCATTTTCATCCAGTTGTCGCCAAATACGTATGTTAAATATATTTATTTAAAAATACATTAAAATATGTTTAAATATGTTTATTACTAGTCTAGTTCCATCAAAAATAGTGAAAAATGTTACTAATCACAAAATATGTTGCATAAATCAACAAATGTCTTCACTGTGGCAACTGTGAATCATATCGCGTAACAGAACATAATATAAAAACACTATCAAACACATGACGCTTAGATCGACACTCTTCTCTTCTTTAAGGTCTTTCTAATTACATTAAAGAAAACAAACACGAAATTCAAAATTTTAAATTATTTTAGTTAAATTATTTTTCGATCAAAATCTTACATTGCAAGAATTGTCCTTGAATGTCTCCTTGTCACAGTAAATAAAAAGCTCTCGTTAAACACTGATGCCTTATTTATACTTGCCATTCTTATTAACAAATTCTCAAAAATTGCGCAAAACAGTTATCTTCGTACATTTTCTCACTTCAAATTCTTGATATTAGTTAGCAACATTCTTTACTTCCTGTCAATAATAATTTCTTTCAATTTTTCTGTGCTGTGTTGTTCTTTTAAGGTATTTATTATTTTTATAGTTTGTAGCTTGTTTGCTACTTCTAATTAAATCGTTGCTTATCTTTTTAAACCTACCCTTTGTATTCTTTTTGCTCCAGAAGCTAACAGTAGCAGTTAACTGCTGAAATAAGTCTGACTTTTTTTCACCTCGGTTGTAAGTATCAAATTTGTCCTTTGAAATGTTTAGAATATGTATAAATAAACTGAACTTACCAACTGAAATAATTTAGTAATCACCAATTATTCTACGTAGTTTTTACATACCGATATGATTTTCTGTATTTATTGTTATGGCATGGAAACCAACAATAATAAGAAAAAGGAAGAAAAAATAATCTTCGTTTCTAAGGATACTTTGTTGTAAAGCAAGCAAAGAAACTTAAAAAGTATCGCGGAGGTTTTACATTTTTTTATGAAGAAGATAAAACAGATCCGTATTCGTATTCTAAAAAAAAAATGGCTGGATGTGTTTGAGAAAATCAATTCATACGTTAATGAACTTCTGGGAAAAAATGAAACGAGATGGTTAGCAAACATTTCTGTACAGCCTTCGAGTCTACTGAGTGCACGACAGTAATAGGTAGAAATAATTTTCTTTGCGTACTGCCACACATCTTCCATCTAACGTTTTTAGCTTGAACTTAATGGGTAATTGTTTACTTCCTCCATGTTCACTCTGGAATTATTATTTAAATAATTAATATTTTTCTGACCAGAGTATGCATCTTTTTTATTAAAAATAAATTATTTCGTAACAGTTTCCATAACGTAACCTTATCTTCCCCAGACGTCTGAGGAAGATAACGTTACGTTATAAAAACTGTTACGAAATAATTTATTTTTAATAAAAAATGCATACTTTGGTCAAAAAAATATTAATTATTTAAGTAATTGTTAAATGCAAATTCCATAGATTTTCTATTTTTGTCACTAAATGGTACTGTACGAAAAGTATGAAAGAACCTTTTTCACAGTCGACATGCTCATTTCTGTCATTGAGCGTAATTACTTAAAATTTAAGATTGATTGCTCCCTAATGAATCCCCAGTCATTTTGTTCATAGGAAGAAACTTTGGATCACTATTCCTCAAGCGCAAAGTTACTCAGAGATTTCTTTATATTTATAAACCTTGTTATCAATGTCTGCCTTGAGTGAGAAAAAATGACATTATTAATTTTTGAGTTCTCGGATTCTAAGGAGCGAACCACCCGTAATGTAAACGAATAAGAGCTTGACTACATAGCACAGCTCAAGTACAAAAGGTTTAGTATTCATTTTTCATGTTTTGAGGATATTTAAGAAAAAAATACATTTCATTTTGACGAAAAAAATACATTTCGTTTTTATAACAGAAAAGAAACACATTTTTAGGAATACCTAAAAAAAAAAACACATTACATTTCATTTAATTTGAAATTTTTCATAAATATTTTGTTTAAATTTTATGCTAATTTGGGCTTGCAACGGCGGAACTTGAGAGAAGTCATATCGCTAAAAATTAAAATTTTATCTCTACAAACTACCGAATGTACTACTTCTTGTGTACAAGTTTCTTCCCTTAGTTTGTAGCCATATAATTTTTATTTTTACCAATGTGATTTCCCTGAACATTCGTCACTGGTTTTGTTATTTCCAAAACTATAATATATATATATATATATATATATATATATATATATATATATATATATATATATATATATATATATATATATATATATATATATATATATATACTCTTAGCATAATTTACTTATATATATAAGTAAAATTTAGTACTGGTGTCTTCTGTTGTCAAGAAATACGTCATCAAATCAATTATAACGTCATACGCTTTGGTAGTGAATTGCTTAATTATAAGCAGTACCTCAAAGACACTGATTATTTTACTAAATAGTGTTTTCTAAGTGCTTGAAAAATATGCAGAAAAATGTAGAATTAATACGTACTTGATGTTGCGAATATTTTGAAAAACATGAGGAAGTGGCGAGGAATTGATGTACAAACTGTAGTGTAAGCACCAGGAAGCTAAGGCGTACAACAAACACACTTTTCAGCTCTGTACTTTAACGAATTTAATTGAATGGGGAAAAAGGAGTTGCTAGTCAACTTGTAATGTGAACAGCGCCACTTATATGATAGTGGAAGAAATTAAAACTAGTATGCTAGGCTGTGTGTTGTCCGTAGCCGTATGTTCATAATTACGACTATGATAGAGAAAGGATGGTCAAATTCTGAAGGTTCAGTTACTGATAATGGGTCTTCCTCTTAGTTTTCTGCAAGTTATATAAAGTTAGAAGTAAAAACGTGGTAATTTTTTCATGAATATGGTGATATTTATCAAATATCGATGGAGTGTATTCTCTAATAATCTCATTGTGAAACTGGGGAATAAAACGTTTGACAGACAAGAATCCACAGGTTAATATGAGAAGTTGAATTTCGTATAAGAGTTTGTGATACTGGTACTACGTTCGGGCTTTCGCTATATAAATAATAGCATTATATAGCATTTTCTTCTAATATCTCAAGAATTATTCTTTATTTCTGTAAGTGGATCGGATAGATTTAAGAAGTTATATGGTAATGTTTATTAGTGGAAAATTCTGATCTGCTTTTTATGATTTTGTGAATAAGGCTATAGCGTGTGTATTATTCTAATTGAAGTGAGTACTGAGTTTATTTAAATGAATACTGTTTAAAGTGGTTTTCAAGATGATTTATTAGTTTGTTTTGAAATAAAACTGTATTAATGTATATTTAATGTATTTAGTGTATAAAGTGTAAAGTGAATATTTAATGTATAAAGTGTAATATTTGTTGTGGAAGAGGTTGTAGTCATATGCGGAATAAGTTGGTAACTGTCAACGTTTACAATTGCAAATTATTTAGTCTCAGAAGCTTAATGTTAAATTGATTGATTTATTATTGAGGATTATCAAATAAAATAGCTTTAATAGAATATTGGACATGTTGTGGAGATAGCCAATAGTATATGCAGTTAATAAATTGTTATATTTGTTGTAGTATCTATTTTTGCAGTTATCAAATTGTTTATAAAGTTATTGAAGTTAAATTCCTGCATTTTCTTTCTATGATCAATAATTACATATAATCCAACTAACGTTATATATTATTTAATTCCATAATTTAAATGACCTATTGAGCGATTTACTTATTTGGTAGTTTTAATGCTTTTATTTCAGCTTATAAATTACATAGATATATATTTCCTCTGCTATTTAATACGAATTATGTATGTACTTTACCAGTACATGTCCCATAGCGTTAGTTTTTGTGGGAATAATTTTATCTCCCACTCAGAGTACGGTATAGTACTTGCGTAGTTTGCACCGCTCACCTCTTCTGTACATTTAGTACCCATTCGACGTGTCCATAGAGCTGCAGTAATCGTACAAAATTTACTGCATTGAAACTGCTGCGGGGTATAATGTTCTAACATTATATTTGCAGACCTGTCCTATCAACCTCAAATTTCATTTACGATTGCAGCGTGTTTCATGGTTACAAGCATAAGAGTGCAGTTCACTGCATCATAATGTAGAGATATGATAACCTAATGTACAGGGAGGTCGATAATATATCTCGCAACGAAAATAACTTTTACGTCACCCATCCGTCGTATTATTCGCGAATCTAGGTGACACACAGCCTGGGTCGCCCTTCAAGAATAAACAATCTGAAAATACACATATTAACGCATTGCAAGCTCAGTTTATGAAGTTATGCCACCAAAGAATCGATGAGTGGACATATACCGAATTGAATAATTACATACAAAGTTTAAAATTGCCTGAAAGAGAAATGTTTTAACATGGAAATGAAAGGTAGGAAACAAGTAAGTATCAATACAAATATCATTTACATATTTCTGTTCAGCTTTGATATTTCGTAATTGATGTCTGATCCCATTTTCTTTTATAGGTTCCACAGATGCAGAAGGAATTCACAATGTTCTAGGATCATGAAGATATATTTAGCTTCAAGTAAGTATATTCAAGTATGTTAGAAAGTAAGATAGATTAAGTAATGTAGCGTTAGAATTAGTGTAAAAGTCTCCTTTTCCTCTTCGCTTTCTTTTAGTTATCTTATTAGTTTATTGATTAGTAATATACGTAGTAGATATAACAGTATCTAGATTTTGTATTAGCAATTGCGTGCACTCCAGAAACAAAGAAACAGCCTAAACAGTGGGATTTTAAAGGCGATCCAACTCCGAAGAAAGCGAAGACGGTGAAATCGGCCGACGGCTTTGTGATGCACGTGGAATCATCTATAACGGTTACTTGCAAAAAGAACAAACGATAAATGGAAAGTATTATGTCATTATTGCACCAGTTGAGAGAAGAAATCAAGAAAAAACGTCCTCATTTGGCAAAGAAAAAATTCTCTTCCATCAAGACAAGTTTCGATGGCGAAAACTATGGAATTAAAATTCTAATTATTCCAACATCTATCGTATTCGTCACAATTGGCTTCCAGCGACTTTTTTCTTTTTATTTATTTCCAAACTTGGAAAAATGGCTCGGCGGAAAACAATTCACGTCGAATGAGGAGGTCATCGTCCAAGCAGATGCCTATTTTGAGAACCTTCTGAAACCCTACTTTTTGCACGGTTTAAAAACATTGGGAAAACGCTGGAAAAAATATATCGACCTAAAAGGAGATTATTGAAAAAAAAATCTACCCAAAATGATTTCTAAAACTTTTTTCAAGGACTTATTAAACGACCCTCGTATTAGAATTAGCACTAGAATGACGTTTCTTCCTCCTTTCCAAGTTATCATATATAAATATACTACTATATATAAACTTATTAACTACATAACTAACCGCTTTCACTATAACAGATAATTCCATCTCCACGATAACCATCAATACATTGGCAGGTATGTTTATCAAGCTCTGGATCATAAATACATTCTGCAAAAGGATCGCAGTTATTTATCTGAAGACAGTCTGTATCTGAAAAAAGATATGGATATTCATTAATACTTGTATAAACAAGCTTAAGGTTCCGAATAATATGACTTTAAACAAAAAAACAAGGCAGAAAGCAAGAATTAAGATTATGATTGAAAATTACCTATCCTAAAATAAACGAAGATAACTGATATGGATCGTAACATTTTTTAACCATTATAGGAATCTACATGGAAAGTTTGTCACAATTATCACAAAATGGTCTGTTTACAAAAGATTAAAAACATAAATTCAACGTAACCATCGCGAAAGCTGAAATTAAAAGTATTATTTATTACTAATGAACTATAAATGAACTTTCAGTATATATCTGTGCCACTTCTTACAGAAAATATTGTTTCAAAATATTTGCACGCCGCCGCCGAGTTTGCGATTCTGAGCATACACAATGCCTTCCTTCATCCATTGGTAACCCAGATGGAGATGTGATCACATAAAGTTTAGTACTCAGAATGTGTGAAAATCTTCAAGACTATCGAACAACTCGCCGACTGTGAGATGAGGTCCGTGATTTATTTTTTGAATGCAAGAAGCGTCACAGCAGCAGATATTCATCCCCAATTGTGTGAGGCTTATGGGACAAAACTGATGAGTGCAGAAATGGTGAGGACAGGAATGGGGTCAAAAAGTTCAATAAAGGTCGTGATAATGTGCATGGTGAGGCGTGGAGTAGCTGACTTTCTGTGTTCACGGATGATTTGGTGCGTGTGATATTAAGATTGTACCATTGATACACCTAAGTTCTTGATAATGTGGCATCACCAATGTCCTTATCATCTGCAGCGTTTGGATAAAATATTTATCCAATTCGTAACAAACCTTTTTGTTAGAATATTGTTCTATTTCGATACACGCGTTTCGTACAATGACATCACGACTCTACCGACTTGCGTTTGGTACAGGGTTACTCAGATATAAATTGCATCAAACTAATTTAAACAGGCACTAATAGGAAGCTTAGACAAAGGTCTTTTAAGTGTTGTCATACTACAGTAACACTTTTAAGGAAGTTGGCTGTTTTTGTAAAAGTTCGGTTACTTTATGGGTGCATCTTGAATTATTTAAATATATAAACAAGAATACAATTCTTTTTGTCTTGTAGTGCTTTTTTGAGTTCAGAGTTTTTATACGTTTTCACCCCATTATATTTCTACATTTAACATTAAGTCCTCTTTAATTTCTTTTTTTCCTTTTTAACGCTGAAGATGAAAGTCATATTAAATTGCTGAAACTTCTTTTGAACTGCGAATATTGTGGTTTAAACAAAAGTAGTTAAAATTTGTACTCAAATATGGACTTAAATCATTTATCTGGTTGTGTACTTCTTTATTTGTAAAACAAATAATACGCTAATAACTTTCATTTGTAAATTCATAAAAATAAATAAATAAGTATTAAACAATTTGAAATTCATAAGCTTCTATAAAAGTTTCAATCCAGTATTCCCAGTATTTTTAGACCCGTAAAACGAAACTCTTGAGAAAAAATCTAGAAACTGGAAGTACTTTTAGAATTTTCCATTTTATCCTTTTCAAAATTTCGCGGCATTTTAATGTACCGCAGAAGAACACTAGTTAGGCATAATCGCTATCAGACTTACTTACCATAATTGGTAGCAGGAACGCATTGGTAACCGTTGCCTTGAAAGCCTGGTTTACATTGACAAATAGGGCCGGGTTCGATACAATCGGCATCTGGATGACAAACAATATCACGGCAAGTTCTTTCTTGTCTGGTAGGTGGTATTGCTAGAAGTAGAAAATGAAAATATAACTGCTACTCAGTTGACAGAGAATGGGATTCTAAATCTTAAACTTTCTACTACTAAATTCTTAATACCCCCTCCCAAATTACGATTCTTCCCTCATAAATTCTCCCTTTAAGAAAGTCTACTTTTAAACTTGCTCAGTTAGTTCTATCTCCAATATCCTTCTGTACTATGAACAGGCTTAGTTAAAACGTCTTTCTGTTATATACTCAACAACAGATATAAGAATACACTTTTTATGGAATGTTTTAGTTCCTAGCTGATTGAAACGTTTCATTTTTTCTCTCTCGTCTCTACAATTCCAATGACGCGCTTAGTACCATGATCCCTTCTTGTTATATCTATGTGTCATTACCCTTAATACTCTGTAAAAATTATTCTACAGAACACACTCGAAAAGATTTCAAACGAACGAATTCTATAAATGTATATTTTCTAATACAAAGTATGTTATGTATTTACCACCTCTTTCATTAAAATGTCTTCTTAACATATTACATTGGAATATTATTAAATTAAATGCAAAGATATCATTCACGAATTGAAAATTAACCGTTAAGGCAAGAATCTTGATTAAATTTAGAAACGGGAACTTATTCTGTATTAAATTAGTATTGTTTTCTAAGATACTAATGGTTCTAGAAGAAGCTATAGTCTACAGCGCATAACTACTACACAGAAGCTTAACTAAATGGAGAAAACAGACTTAAATAGCATAATTATCCAGACATCATAAATGCATGCATGCTGAAAATTAAAAAAAAAGTGACAAATATTCTTCTTCAATGAATACTTATGTACTTGATTTTATATGCACACGAATAGTCTTGCTAAACTATGCTGTTAGAATTTAATACAATTTTGATGGAATAATATACAGAAAAGATATTAACATACTTACGTTCACAGCGCGTTCCATCACCTGTAAATCCTGGTTTACATTTACAGTCAAAGGTTCCAGGCTCATTAATGCAAAGGGCATTGCTATCACAGTTGTGAGTTCCTCTAGTACATTCATCTACATCAACACAAAGAGCACTCTCTTCTCCATCTTGTTGCTCGTAAAGGTAATGGTATCTGAAAACATTCAAAGTTAACACCGTGAATGAAGTTCTTCAGATAACTTCAATAGATAACTTCAATACTAACAGATAGCTTCAATATTACCCTTTCTTTAGATTTTATATACATAAGATACTTAAGTTCAGCATAAATATCGAATAGATTTCAAAAACTGAAATCATGAGGTATTACTTAGTGTTTATGAACATTTAGTTATTGTTCTAATGATTAATAAGGAATGAAGATCTACCTTGAATTGAAAATTAGTAGCTCTTAGAGATTTTTATGGCTACTTAATCACGTCCTTAAATAGTCTCCAAATATTGTTGGAGTTGGAGTCTTGCGTTATTAGCAATTATATAGGTGTGACTTTTTTTAAAATGAATTTTATGTAAAATATACCAGTCATATGGAGTTATTTTGCAGGTTTGAGTATCTCATGCTCTCAAAAATAAAAATTATTATTAATAAAGTAATTATCCGCTCACTTTATCCTTACTGGAATCCTTAGGTTGGACCAAAACTCCTTTTCAGTGATACTCTAGCTTGGTAACATGGTTATTAAGTTTAATAATTTAAGTAACTGTGTAATGTTTATCAGATAGTATGTTAAAGGAATAATGTTAAGTATGATTCCTAGTCCAATTTAAAGAAAATTAGGGGTTAAGGTGACCAGCAGTTACAAGAATATGTCTATTATTTACAATAAATTAAATATGATCAATGTAATATTACATGAGTGTTTGATTATGTTATTCAGAGATAAAGTTTTGTAATACAAGCTATTTTTTATAAGCTTTGGTCATACATTTTTAAAATTTTTTTATGATCTATACAGCTACGATACTTTTAAATATTATACTTTTCATTTTATTTTTTTTTACCACTTAACACCCTTTCAAAAAAATCCTGATGCATCGTAATGATTAAATATATGACACTGTCGCTGACTGATTTTGTTAGAATATCAAGTTTCCAAGGGAAGTTAAGTTCCAAGGTGAAAGGTATTATGCATTATGATGTTGCAACAGTGATTTTTCAATGTTTGATCTGAAGATCATCCAAAAATTAAAACGGAACATAATGAAGAATCTAGTTTTAAAACATGTTACGTGAATTTCATAATACTATCGAAAAGGTCCTATTGGAATTTTATTGGAACTGGCATGAAGAAATGTGTTCGTCACCAATCTCTTAACATTCTTGTAGCTGTGAAGCTAGGTGGACATGTGAAATATGGTTTCCCAGCTAAAGATAGACTTTCCTCTGAGGATAAGCATCTTCATTCCAAACGCTAGCATTTAACGATATCTAGCTTATAAAAGTATATTTCACCTTACTTCAAATCGCACAGAAGTCTTCTTCACTTGAAATATTCATAGAAGACATGTACACAGAAATATATTCCTATTTCATTTTCGTCTTCTCTAAATTTACAAATATCTATTCCGTTTCTGTTTCTAAAGCCATCCAAATTGATTTTGAGTAAGTTATTCTATCCCTTTTGTTATGTTCTTTTTACATCCTTTACGTCATGAAGTTCGTGAGTTTCTCTTTCTCTGTGTTGAAATGGTACCAACCTATACCAACAGAAACTGTCATTTTAATATAAACCAGTGTTGCTTCTTATCCCTATATTAAACATGTTGTAAGGAACAGTCATTAATTGTTATTGTATATATACACTCACAATGCATCCGTATGAAAATATATCAATAAAAAATGTGAATGACTCAAGAACCAATAGTGGTATAATCGTCCGGGTTTGTTTTGCAGAAAGAGAAAGGAATAGAATTTTATATCCAGCACAAAGATAAAATCACTCAACTCACCTCAGTACCCCTTTTGTTTCTCGGTAAACAACAAGGCGGTACTCAACCTCCCTTCAGGTATTGCGTAAAATTTAAGGTGTCACGGACCCACCTGGACACACTGATCCATACATATATAGGTCTATATATATATATTGGTGACGCCGTTAGTCCGTACCAGGCCTTTAAATCGAAAACGGTCCGAGATATGTACAAACTGAAAATTAATTCTTAGAACAACATTAGACGTTTCAATATAATATGCTTATCTGTCCACCATAACGCTTCCATTTCCATACTGTGTATGTTACCAGTGTCGACTACGAGACGAGACAAGACAACTTTTCAGTAGTGTCACGAAAGAGGACTGAACAGTCTCTGTAGTATTGTACCCGGAAAACGTATGTTACCAAGGAAATATAGCTGTTCAAAATGTTCAGGGTCTTCCCTCCAGCACAATCAAACAACTGCTAATTTGGAGGTGGGCCCTGTCTGGATATCTAGAACTGGTTACCGTGATATGTTGTACTTTTGAAATAATGAGACACTTGTTTTCCAGTTTTTACGTCTGGCTACCCGTTTCAGATTTATAGGGGTGGCCATATTGTTTTCAATGCAAATTTTGATGACATTTTGACCCGCCGCCATGTTGCATAGGGTGATCGTAGAGAATCGGGACTTGTTGTAGCTTCTTCCTTTTTAAAGAGCTTTCAAGCGATATACCACCTGACCCCTCTTTCCATTTGACAATTTTGAGTTGGATCCCGTCTGGGACCCTGCGGGGGACCCTGGGACGAAACTTTTTACTTCGCTCTGTTGTCCTTTGCAACTAATGGGATACGTGTTTTTCAATTTGTACATATCAAGATCTTTTCTTGTTGTAATATTTTAATATTCATTTTAAGAACAAGAAAGTGTAGGTGACTGAAATGAAAATACACTCAATGAAAAAAAAAAAAAAAACAAAAAAAAACAAGAAGGAATCCTCCAATTTAACTGCATTTTGATAGATGTGTAGCGCTATGGAGGATATGCAAATGGTTAGGGTTTCAAAGATCGGGAACATTGCGAATGGCCACTAGAGGGCGGTAATATCAGCAGTAAGGAATTCAGCCTTGGTCGTGTCAATCAGTTGTGAAGCGTGCGAGAGTGAGTCAGTACAGTGCAGAAAGATCAATAAACATAGATACTGCATCGTCATCGTATTAGACAGCACTACCAGCATTTGACAGCATTCGAAAGGGGTTGCATAAGACTGGCTGGGCGTTTCGTGCGATTTCCAAATATGTGGGACATTCAGATGTTACTGTGGCTCGATGTGGGTCCAGTTAATAAGTGAAGGCACCAAAGCATTGTGTGCAGGTTCCGGTCGACCACGACGGACTTTCATACGGGAGGATCGTCGCACTGTGCGTGAAGCATTATATAATCCCGTGACGCTTGCGAATGCCATTTGGACACAAGTAGTGGACCTTATGCAACACCATGTGTTATCGCGCACCGTGCATCGATGACTGGTATAAGCTGGATTGCGGGTGCGTTGACCCCTGCTTAGCTTGCCATTAACACCAGTAAATAAACTGTAGCGTGTGGAGTGGTGCTGCACTTCGGTAGCATGAAATCCTCATGAAAGGCATCAAATTGTGTTCATTATTGAATCTCGGTTCTGCATTATTACAGATGACCATCTGTGCGTATATGAAGGCGCCAGGGGCAGAAGTCACATCCAGCTAATATTGTGGAACAACACATTGGCGTTATTCTTGACATAATTGTATGGGAAGCCATTGTGTATGTCGTAGCAATTTCAGGAACTTTCACGGCACAACGATAGGTTGGTCAGATTCTGCGTATGCGTTAGCCTTCCAGCGAAAACACGCTGGTGTAATCTTTTTACAAGACAAGACTCGGCCACACACGGCACATGTGTCTATATTATGTTAAGATTCTTTGCGGTCAGCAAGGTCATCTCATCTCTCCCAAATTGAACATATTTGGGACCAGTTCGGCTCCCAACTCCGCGCCACTGCCGATCTACAAGCGCACTTACAGCATCTATAGACTGACTTACCTCAGGCAACGATATAATGACTCTACGACTCACTTCCAAGCTGCATCAATACTTGTATCCGTGGCCGAGGGGGTGCTACAACCTTATTGATGTGCAACACGTATTACGCTTGTACAACCAAACCCCTAGTCAGATTGATCTGATATTATAATCCTTACAACAAAGTTGTACAGATATGACCTTGAAACCCGTGAAGTTTCATTTCATTCCCTCCATTCCTTTTGATTTTGTGTGTGTGTGTGTCAACGAGTGTAATTCTTTCATCGTACTCACCCTCTGTTGCAAATACAACGGAAGGTATCGCCTTCTACTGTACAAGTACTATGCTGTCCACATTTTAAATGCCCTTCGCGACATGGATCCTCATCTGTAAAAAGTATTTTAAAAGAATAAAATTATATTCCATAAAGTTTGTGGAATATTAAAGAAGCTATAAGATATATTATAGATATGAATATCACAGAGTAAGTTTCTTACTGTAATGAACAGAAATTCACAATCTAGTTTAAAAGCAATGACATTCCAACAAAGTACAACGTGATGACACAGTATAACGGTATGAAAAAGTTAATTTTCACCCTTCATTTGATTTTCTTTTTTTAAAAAATACAAGGATAGTAAATATATTTTCCGTGATCGATGAAATGCATGGGATCTTGACCAAAATTGGCACGAAGGTAGACCTTGAGTACGTTAGCATATATGTGAAACGTTATGGTGTGCAGATCTTTTGTTTCCAAATTATTGAGCATCAAATTGGACTTGAGTTTGGACTTCGTGGAAAGATATTATATATATATATATATATATATATATATATATATATATATATATATATATATATATATATATATAGAGAGAGAGAGAGAGAGAGAGAGAGAGAGAGAGAGAGAGAGAGAGATTGAAACCTTGAAGTATAGATTGAATTAGTTTCATTGATAGCAAGCGATATATATTTTTATTAAAACGTGATCGATTAAAGTCATCTGATCTTCACAAACTTGGGAAGGTGATAAATCTTTGTAAGTCCAATACATATGCAAGCTAAGTATGAAACATTATATAGTGTGCATACGTTTGGTTCCAAAGCTACTGGACATCAAATTGGCTTTGGACTAAATGCAAACAAGAAATTTCTCTGAAGTGCAATTGATGGAACTCGCATGATGGTACATCAGAATTGGCATTGTGGTGGAGCTTGACAAAATTTGTGAGCATTTGAAATATTATGATGTGCGGAACTTAGATTTTCGAATTTTTATCGTTTAAAGTTAAGATTTGAACTTATTATTTAACTGAGTCCAAACCTGAATTTGGATAGCTAATAAGGCAGGTATCAGAAACTATACAACATAATATTTCATATGTCCACTAAGTTCATTAAGGTGTACCACCATTTCAGGTATGGTCAAATGCTGAGTCTTGGTTCTCGAGTTAGTGGCAGGCCCGTATCCACGGGGGGGGGGGCTAGGGGGTCCGCCCCCCCCTAAACTTTGGCTGGCCCCTTAAAAGTTTCGCGGTAGGCTTGCAAATGAACTATAATATGGTGATGAAGTATAATATAATTGGGTCGGGCCCCCCGTAACGTCTATCGGGGCCCCCTAAATTTTTGGGCTGGCTACGGGCCTGGTTAGTGGCCGTCAAAGTTGGCGTTTTAACTTATTCGAAATTTCGCAGAAGTTAATAAACGTCAACAATGGAACGAAATAGTCACACTTTGACCAAATTTGCCCTTTACAAGCCCAAGACCTTTACGAGCTTGGTACACACATGAAATACTATGATGTACAGTATTTCATATGTGCAGTTATTTGACACCAAAGTTGTAGTTTGGAATTAATTTGAGCCTAAACCTAAATTTGATTGCCAATAACTCGAGAACCAAAGGTCTGCACACTATTATACTAGTATTTCACATGCATGTTAAGCTTCTTAAGGTCTACTAACGTTTTAAATTTGGTCAAATGGAAACTTTTGATTCCCGAGTTATTGGCCATCAAAGTTTTGATTTGGACTAAACAAACATATTAAGTGAAGTAAGTATACTGTGCACTTATAATAAAGATTTACTTAAAATCAATTAAGAATGATTCTTTATTCCATTACAGGAAACTTACTACGAGTAGTTTATTGATATTTCTACTTTGTATTACTCCTCTTTTATGCTTCTGGTAGTTGGTCTCTACTACTTAATCTATAAGTGAATAAATATAATGTACTTTCCCAAATTCAAATTCCAATACTATAATTGTTTTTCGGATGGCATGCTAAAATTTCTAATGTATTTGTATGTAATTAAAGTAACTGTCAATATCTACTTCAGTAGTTGAAATTTCACTAAATAATAAAATACTTGGCTAGAGAGAGAAATAGAGAGAGAGAGAGAGAGAGAGATAGAAATTAATAATAAACAGAACACTAACAGGAGAACTGTTATCTCTCTATTAGAAATTCTCGTTCTTCATGATCAATATCAATGTCCTTAAGAGTTTCAGCAGTTGAATGCTTTTATTTAAAAAATAGTTTTGTGTTTCGTAATTATAAGTAAATAGATTTTTTGATTACTGAACTGAGGTTGTAGTTACTCATCATAACAATGAGAATAATATATATATTTTTTTGTAGAAAGATTTGTTAACTTTTATCTTTTTATCGTTCATTGTGAATACCACAAAATTTAAAGATGACAACAGATATGAAACAAAGCGCATAATTTAATTTTGACTCCTGATGAAGAATAGTATAAATGGAAATGTCAATCATGAAGAAAAATCGATCGATTCTAAAAGGATAACTAAGGTGTAATATAGATTTTAGTTTTAAGCATAGTTTCTATATTCTAGGAGGGGCCGCGGTGGCTCAGTGGTAGAGAGTTCACCTCTGGTGCTTGGGGTCTCGGGTTCGATCTCAGTCCCCGCCAAGTGAACTTTGTAGTGGACAAACACTGCGTGCGTGAGTTTTCCCGGGGATCTCCCGTTTCCTCCCACTTTCTTCATTCCACCATTTCATTCATTACTCATCATCACCGTCTCCTTTAGCCTAACCAGCATAACCGTGGGACGTAAAACTCAAAGATTTCATTTCATTTCCATATTCTAGGATTCAAAATCGTAAGAGTAAGTGCTGCTTAATTTGTTTTTTCAGAGCTGGCGATTTCTTGCTAAATAATAAAATAAAGAAGTATATATAACTATATAACTATTTTAAGTACAAAATACGACAGTAAATTTACAAATTTCATAATGCACATGTTTTCCTTAAATTTAGAAAATATATTTTTCAGCAAGTGATGCCAATATTATACTTTTTCAAAGAATGCAGAAATGTTAAGATTATCATAAAGACTATTAAATAATAGCTGCCATATAATTATAAATTTTATAATCAAGAACTCTAATACATATAACTTATACATAATATTTTTTAAACACTTCAAATGTTAATGCAAATGTTTTACTTACAAAGAAAAATTTAACTTTTTGTGTAAAAGGTAGTGTAAAACATTCTTCCGTTCTAATATTTGGAAGAACTTGAATCTATCGATTATATTTAGTGACATCATTTTCAATACTATAAGATCTCATAATAGAAACAAAAAATAAATATTACCCCCAAGTGGAGCTATTTTATTAGTTGTAGCATAGCGCACAATATTCTCATTCGCATCGTACAAAATGAAATTTCTGTCAACTTTGACTTGGACTTGAGGTGGCAGGTCTTCGTACTGGCAGGCGTCGTAGTGGAATATCTGCTGCACTGTAAATGTGGTGTCTACGCCGGAATTTTCCAATTGAAAAGATCTTGTAGATTGAGATTCAATTAATCCTATAACAATATGAAAAACACCTCATATTATATGAGCACTGCATATATATAATATTATTTTGTCACGTCTTCTGAATTAAATGCTCACAATATTATTTGACAATATTTAAAAAGTTAACTTTCCAAATACTTTTTCCAAGTATGAATATCCAAATGCAGTAGAGTATATGGAAGCAATTACAGAGTAAACTTTCTTGTTTCTAAAACTCTCCTTTCAAACAAAACACGATATTAACATTTCCATGATACCAATAAATAATATCCTATTGTTACTTCATAAAAAATTTCAAATTTAACATATTATTGTAAGGTTATATCTGTCCCTAGTTATCAAATGAATACTTAATGAAGTAGGGAAGGCTATTCATCCCAGTGACAGGATGTATTAGAGGACATTGCACTTATAGCCCTTCTGAATTTCTTTGGAACTTCTTTCTTTCTTCTAGTGAAGTCATTTTTCTAAGAGTGATTTGCGTACCAGGAAATAATAGCGTATGGCAACAAAACGAGTTAATGAAAAAGTCATTTATAAATTTCGTGTATAAAAGAAATTTTTAATTTCAACATTTGAAACTGTTTTCCTTGCTACATATAAATGTAGATGACAAGCCAATACTGCTGTATATTTAAGACACTTATCTACTATTTCTACATGTATGTAATTTTAATATATTATGCGTATCTTTTCTAAAATTGGGTTTTGTTTGTGATTTGGGTGATGATTGTACTAAGAGACATCTGTCTTACTGTGCCAAGGAACACTATTTTGAATATAATAAGCACTATTGTTGTAATGATTTTATGAATATATATCTACTTTTGAAACCGAAGATATCTAATCCCATATTCATTACATGCTCTTTGAACAAATGATCTGATAAAACTACAATATATTTATTTCTAAACGCATATTGTCCTTTGTTATTAAAGTTACTTTATGGAGCAAAAATTCCAATTTTATTGGGAAAGACTAAGCAGGATATGATTTATATATAGCATTTTTATCGTTTGTTTTGTAACAAATAGTCTGTCTTTGAAAACAATCGATTATTATTAGTTTAGTATTATCCCTAAGTACAACAGTAACTCTCCCTTTGTACATACTAAGTATGTACCAAGGGACAAAATGGTATCCCCAACAAAACTGCTCTGGTATTCATCTCATTGATACAATCAATCCCTTTGTAACTTTTACAATATGAAGCTGAAATATTAAGCTATCAGGTACATTTTTTTTCTTTAGCCTTGCACAAATATACCGACTTCTGTAAAGCAAAATAATGAAAGTGTCCCTGGAGTGAGCAACTTTCCTTATATATATATAGGGTGAAACCATTATCCTGAAACGCCCTTGTAAACTAATAGACAAAAACCGCTGAAATTTTGCACCATGCAAATACCAGCAGGTAGACATTGCTTGACATACTCTGTAATACCAGTGATTCCAACCCAACATAACGTTGTGTTTTACCAAATGATACTATGTCAAGGTATAAATTTTAATCTACATATGAAATGAAAACATACAATACCATACCTAATGGTTAGTGTTCTGAGTTAAGGACGCTACATTTCACAAACTTCCAACTTTTAAAGCACAATAGAATCGAGTACTATGATCATGATATGTGGCATTTCGAGTAAATAGGAACAAAATTACAATGAATTGAAAATTTAACTTTTTTCCAAAAGGCTTGATTTCAATAAAATGCTCAGATAAGTATCACATCTGAACATGCAGATAGTTTACAATTGACGTCAAAATCATAATGCCGTTTACAGCAATTTTATATCTCAAACCTATCCGGAGATGTATGAAAAACATGGGTGGAGATTACTTTACTGCTTAAAATGACGTATTTGTGGGAAATTTTTAAAATGATCATTGCTTTCCTTTGTTTTTTCGACATTACAGCAACAGTTTTTGGAAATTATAATCACAACAAATTCTCGCAATTATTTGAGTTATTTCAAAAATTGTTTCTTTTTCTACGATCTTTTCAATGTTACATCAAATAACATACCTTCCCACTTAAATTTTTTGCGAGATTTCCAGTGTTCCATAATAGGGAACCCTGTGGAACAAACAACATGCTCCGTTCAACAACGTGTTCTATGGTATTTTCCTATCTCACTTTTTGTTTAATTCTCTTATATTCAACCGTTTGTGACTTATAAGAGCTGTTTTATCTCAAACACTCTGTGTCTTTGCTTTCTTACCTATATCTGTATGCGTTAGCCTTTCTTCATAATCTGGTATTTGTATTTTTGCACCATTAGGTATTGATGGAATTGAACCAAAAACCTCAGTCTCCACCCGCAACTGATCGAACACATCAACTCCACTAAAGCGTTGTCTTACAACAACATGGTGGCCTGTCTGTGGGAAATCGATCTCTGCAGTGTGATTAAATACGCCACCTTTAATAAATAACAAAATAAGTTAATGAAATGACAAATCAGAATTTCTTACAAATGATTACTTTTTTAAAGATAGAGGTAATGAAAACCAATACAAAATTCTGATTAATTGCTATACAATATTGTAACAAAATACTTACAAAAACTTGAAGGTATTCTCAATACTCATACTACATAAATGCATTTTAATTTTTTTAAATATAAAATTTCAAATTGTTTTTATATAAATATAATTGATAGCAAATTGAATAAATACACTGATATAACTTGGCCTTGATTATATGACCAACTGTTAGAACTAGTGATCTGGGTTCGATTGTTTGTAAGAATACACGGTTAGAGCTTTACATTAAGCTGTGAATCATGTTTCATCTAACCTTGGTGCTGATAAAGGGATATTATACTCCAAGCAAACAAACATGGTAAATGTAAATAACATATTAAAAAAATTTCGATCCACTCCCCTTGAACATTAAGTGGAAGAATTGTAAAAAGTGGGACAGAAACTGGACGAACAATCTATTCTATTTGAGGAGGCTTCAATAATATTTTATAATCAGCATCACAAATTTTATTCTCGCCAGTTTCAATATTCCTCATTGCAGTGGCTTATGAGTGTTTGACGCTTTGGGTTACCGCTGATCTTACAAGTATTATTAATAATATTAGTAATAGTAGTAATACAAAATATATAACAAAGGATTAGCAGTTTGAATGCCTTTATTAAACTTTAATTTTCAGAGAATTAATATTTCCCGCCGTAACTGAAGCAACATATACCTCTGTGCAGTTAACTTGTAACATGTACTGACATGTTAATTTTTACTGATGTGACTTCCCTCAAGAACCGCCTCTGTTTCTGACGTTGTAGCCCCGTGCTAAAATAAAACAACAGTTTTTCGTTCATCAGTTTGTAACACTGAAAAATATATTTTCCTATTTTGATTTTTACGTTAAATCCACAGTTACTTTATTGATTTTTTTAGGCTTATAAACCAACCTTCTATAGAATCACTCTACTCTGTACCTAAAATACTCACTTAAATAAAAATTGGCATTTCCCCTCCCACAATAGATACACCACTGCCTTTTTGCCTCTTTCAAATGATACTAAACATTTAATTACTTTTCAAGATAGATGGGAACTATTGATTTCTAAAATAAATATTTAGAAATACCTGTTAGCTGATATCCATTCTTTGTATTTTTGAGAGGTTTGGCGAATAACCAGGCGATAGTTCCACCTATTACATTTAGACTCTGCATATCAAATCCAATTGAATTAGGCATTCGAGAAATCGCAGTATAAGCTCGTCCATCAGAGGTTACGATATACGATTGGATGTCCAAATCGGCCAAAGTTTGACCATTTATTTTACCACTTAATCTTCCATTAACTCGAACTGGAATATCTAAAAAAATCAAATCAAATAAATAAATAAAAGAAGGTAAAGGGTATGCTAGATAATTCACAAATAGTATAATGCTTGCAAATATTTTCTTTCTTTCAATTGATATAAAGAATCGCTTTCCGGAGTTTGATAGATACATTTTGGAAATCAGAAAAAAATGGTGTAATATACAAATGAGAGTGTATGTACTGTGTGATTAATTTTTGAAATTGTGCGCCAGCTTTAGTAGATTTTTTTTTTACAATTTAACATTTCAATAAATCAATTTATTAATTTTGTCAACAATTTAATTTGAAATAATAAAGAATTTGAAGAAAACAACTTGTACTAATAACCAGTGAATAGACTGGAAAATATTTTGAACTTCGTTCAAACAAGCATCATTGGGATAAACTACCTAAAACAATTGGAATTACGAGTATAATATTTAAAATTTTATTTGTCTTATTCACTCATTAATTATATTACTTATTAACATACAAATATTTAAAATAATATTATAACATTCTTGTTATAACAAAATATTACTTATGGCGGTGATATAAGTTATACAATAAGATACTAATGAACTTTTATGTAAACATGTGAAGCTTAAGAGACATAATATGTACTGTGGACAATAATGGAAGTGCATTACAATCCCTCATCATATTTTACCACTTTACTTATATACTATAGTTAATACAAATGTAAACGATATAGGCGACTGAGACAAAATGTCTGTACCTTGTACTGTAAACCCAATATAGTGCTTTGGAAGTAAGTAGTGTTACTTTTCTACAGTTTATATTTACTGTTTTGATTTACAATCATTACTATGGCAAGATAAATTCATTTATTCTGACTGCTTTGGCAAGAATTCTCTATAGCGTAAGACAATCAGAACATTTACATTGTGAGGCGTTCTTTCAGATGGAAACAATTTTGCTGTTTCCGCACTTTATTCTTTTTCCCAGAAACAGGATAATCTCTTGTTTCTGAAACAATGATAGTAGTTATTCACTAAAAGAACGAAGTATTTTCAATTTTCAAATTAACGATCAAAGAAGGCACAAAAGCCCACCGAAAATAAATGGAAATTGTTTTTTTCGAACATGATAGAACCTGTTAATTCTCACATGTTCTGCGAGTCAATCCAACTATCAAGATTAAATGTCAATAGCTCAGTTAATATTACGTGTAATTGTATAAAAATTTGTGTGATATGTTCGTAACATCAAGGCATCTTGTTAACTGTAATATTGTTTTCATTTTGCAGGATAGATCAAATGGATGGCTACATTACTGCACAACAGATATTTATAATCGAAAGGTACATTCGGGGTAACCGAAAGTTCGGAAGGGTTGTGACAAATATTCCAAGTAAAGTTTAGCGTCAAAGTTGACAAAATAAATAACAAACCTACTGAAAAAATTCAGGACGACAGATTTTCTTTTGGATGGTCACTTGCAAGGAGGAATACCGTCTATATGAAGACGTTAAAAGAATATTGGCAGGGGCCGTGAAACCTTTACAGAAAGCCCAACGAAATCCAAGAGGACAAAATGCCATCACATAGTATTGTTAAAATACAATTGCATTGGCCTCGATTCGTTCCGTATTCACCTCACCTAAACCTATTAATTTTTTTTTTTAAAGGGATCTCGTGAAGAGGACTATATCTACCACACAAACCCTAAGACCTTAGGCGAACTGAAAACATACAAAGCGGAAATTTTGGTCATTTCTTCCTGTTCTCACGAAGGAAGTAGCCAATTTTGCAATCTGATTGCATAAAATCACTGAACTGGATGGAACATACATTTAACATGTCTTATAAATAATAATTCCTATGTGTTATAAACAGCCTAATTTGAACTGTCCCTGTACAACTTTTAATCTTGCTAGGTAGGCTTTGGGCCATTTTGTAGGAGATATATAAATATATTTACCACTGACAATTCTACTTTTCAGTTTTTCTTTCATTAATACTTGAAACAATCATATTGATTAAAAACACTAGTCATAGTTTGTTTTGTACAGAAACATTAAGTAACTTTTATTTATTTTACTTTTACGATTACAAGTCAGGGAGTCTAACGTATACACGAGTACAATAGATACTGATTCATAAAATGGGATGCGTATTTATTAACGGTAGGTACATATCTCATTCCTTGAAACGGAAAAAGCTACACATTCTGCGAATAGTTTCAAGGCACTCTTCACTCCTTCCTCAGCGCATCTGAAGAAAACTTGTTGCTAAATAAATAAACATGATGAAATTCTGTAGAATAAAAGTAATGGGATAAATTTTTAGTTCGATAGTAGAATGTGTGCCTTTGGATGTTTTAAGGTATGAGAATTTTACTTTCTTTAAATATACGAGTATTTTTACCTTGTTTTAAACAATATTGCCCATTTCCGAAGTAACCATGCTGACATACGCAACAAAAGCCTGGATTGTAGTCAATACAGTTAGCTTTGCTGTGACACAGAGTGGCTCCCACTGCACAAGTGTCTGCACTATTAGGCGACGTTGTTTCAGCTGTGGAAAACAAATTCTGTAGCAATTAAAAAACAACAAATTCTGTAGCAATTATATTATCAATCTGTTCTAATTAATGGGAATTGATAATTAAAGAAAACAGAAAGAAATTAACTCCTAACAACTATTGGGTTCTCGATTGGCTCCCGAAAAAGAAATACAATGTATTTATTCAGGAAAGAAATCCTCATAATAACAAGAAATTACAGAAGTAATGGAAAGAAAGTAATGTTAAAAA
>NC_137458.1:123468780-123576242 GCF_964235325.1 Thermobia domestica
ATGGGATTTAGTTCACAGAACATAAAGGAAAAATATTCAACTTTTCAGTAAAATAATTAATAAATAATAATAATAAAAATAAAAATTTGTGTGATTATAATGTAGATCCTTCTTGGGTGAGTAGTCCGAAATGTTTACTTGTAATTTCCGATTATGATGCGTGGTTTCCAGTCATTCGCCAATCTATTATCATTTGAAAGTTGTTGATAAGAATTGCGTCGGTCATTGTTTAAAAGGGATTATGTTCCTTTTTTTTTTTTTTTAACAATGACATATTGATATATTCGTATATTATTTGTTATTTGAATGTGATTCACGTGGATTCGTAGACCAGCAGCATCATTTCAGATTTTGTTTGGAAGGAGACGGGATTCTCACTGCATAGGAGTTTCACGTTTATATTAATCCAGTATATTAGTAATAGTATACACTTATGTATGTATTTCTAAAGCTTAGCACGTCGCAATTGCCTAGCACTGCCGTGAACGTGAATAGCTTAGGCATCTCTAGCTGTTGTGCGCCAGTGATCCGCAACCGTTGTGCCGTGGCAAGCTGATTTATGTGTGACACGAAGTTTTGCCTTAGAAATTAATTTCTAAGTTATTTTATCCCAGTTAATGTGTGTTCTACGCTTATATAGTATTTTATCCTCTGTACAGTATTTTCGGTCGTTGTTACAATAAAGCAAATAAAAGATATAGGCCCTCCGCATTAAACTTCCTCGTTCCAAGTTCTCAAAGTAAAACACATTATGCTCCATGTTTTACTGAAACATTTATTTGTGAAATGCGAATAAAATCAACAAAGTTGTTTATGAGAAAATCACAGAAAAATACTCACTCCAAGAATAAATTAGCTTCATTTCATCCCCCCCCCCCCCAGAGAAATGAGTGCTATAGTATGAAACAGGGTTGCCAGTCAAAGTAAGGGACGGGTTGACGAGTTGAGTTGATTTTGTTTAACGTCCCTTTTCAGCAGCGAGGCTATATGAGACGTGGACCTACTGATTAACGTGGAATCCGAACCCATGAGCTCCCGACGGGAATCGAACCCGGGTCTCCCGCGCCAAAGGCGCGTACGCTAACCGCTTAGCCACGGAGGAGCTCACGAGTTGACGAGTTTCAATAAGTATTACGTGAAGAGTTCTGATAAACACGATATAGTGGTATATATATATATATATATATATATATATATATATATATATATATATATATATATATATATATATATATATATAATATATATATATATATATATACTAGCAGCGTTCACCCCGCTTCGCTGCGGTCACCCCGGAACGCAATAAACTTTGTTACTTAGATAATTTTTACTTTTTCGCTTTCAAATTGCAGTAAATGTTAACATTATAGCGCCTGTCATTTATGTTAACCCGCCGAGTGACACGGTCATGCGGGTTGCATATAAATACGTTTATTTTTATACCTATGATG
The DNA here is from genome assembly GCF_964235325.1 of Thermobia domestica. NCBI lineage: Eukaryota > Metazoa > Arthropoda > Insecta > Zygentoma > Lepismatidae > Thermobia > Thermobia domestica. The sequence goes on from NC_137458.1 coordinate 123,470,235, forward strand.
AACTAACAAAGGATTTGTACGTTATGGACACTTGAATGGTCAATTATCTCAAGACACTGGTAATTAAAAATTAAAGTGATATGATAAAAACCATCTAGGGTCCAAATCCTAATAACCCCCAAAAATGAAAGAAATTGGTTCAGCCGTATTAGCGTGATGAGCTAACAAAGGATTTGTGCGTTCTCTTTTATAATAATATATATATATATATATATATATATATATATATATATATATATGAGGCCAGGCATCAAATAAAAAGAATAATCATTTTAGACCGAAAAAAATACAAAAGTATGAACTAACACAAAGAGTTATTAAAAGAAAAATAGGTAAATCTTACTTTTAAAACATTGGATTTAGGTTACTTAAACTTCCTTCAAAAAATCGTACTTCACGCTTGACGTATCTGCACTTACAATCTTTTTCAAGTCAGGATTTTTCTTTAGGTTGTCGAAAAACTCATTGCAGCTGAAAGTCGAAGAGTTGAAAGCTCAGCTTTCATCAACTGGGTACAACACCTATTTCTTGTGTCAGTCCATTTCAAATTGATATGTGAGAAAACTTTCCACAAATGAATTTGACGGTGGAATGCTTAGGAAAATGGAAACGACTTGGACAGGCAGATGAGTTATTAAAAATTGCGGGCTTTATTAAGTAGTTGTGTTAGGTAAATTTGTCATTTGGGCAACATATGGGACTTTTGCCGTCCCGTATCTAAGTTACCCGGGACGCGGGACAAAATCATAAAGTAAGGGACTGTCCCTTAAAATCCGGAACATTTGAGAACCCTGATATGGAGTTGCTAATGAAATATTAGTGTATAAAATTTAAACGAAATTGTCAGAGCTGTTTCTGAAAAAATCGCATTTTTCATTTTCATCCTTCTGTAAACTATTCTTATTTGGAAGGGTAGGAAGCAAAATTCCAAATCTCCCCCTTGAGAATCTCATAAAAATTCTTAAGTTTAAAATTTGGTGAGGGAACGTTGAACAGTATGGCCTTTAGGCGAGTGAACGAATGACGACGAACGAACTAATCATAAAATGTCTTTTTCGACATTCTGGGACCATGAAACGTAAATTCGTTGAAATTTCGAATAGGATCTTTCTTACCATTGCTCGAAAGTAAAAACGAAATACATTCATGATTACTATAGTACGTGCTTCGGAAAATATAAAGGAAGATAGTTTTGTAAGATAATCGGACATCGTAAAGGCCAAGAAATAATACGCAATTGCTGAAACTTTATAAATGTCTGTTTGCAAAGAGAAAATGAAATTAGTCCTGGATTCAGAAGTTACAAGTGAAATCTCAAAAATGTCCTCATTTGCGGAGCTGACACATGGTCGCAGAGTTACTTCATTCTCGATTACGTATTTGTGTGAACTTAGTTACTTGACGTTGACGAAGATTAAAATAGAGGGAAAGACTCAAATCAATGAATGTGAATTGCATTCTTAGTTTCCTTTATGGATCAGACGCGTGTATGCAGCTTCGCAGGTACGTATCACATTGAAAATGTGAATGCAATTATTTATGTTAATTGTAACTTAAAAGTGTATTTTCTTGTTTTTCTAGAGTGAAGGAACTTGTCACCATAAATTTTAATTCACTTCCGTAAATTATTAACAAAAGCACGATTTGATGTCTGTTCAATAATAATAATAATAATAATAATAATAATAATAATAATAATAATAATAATAATAATAATAATAATAATAATATGTTGATTACAATACGCATATATGCTAATACTGTCGTCATACAATGTTTTTGAGCAGAATAGCGTTTTGTGTGCAGTGTTAAGTAATGGATAATTTATATGCCGCAAGTAGAAAAGGTTGCGGAACATTGTCGTACACTATGAATCACTGCGTTGTGATGGACAGCAATATAGCGTTACTCCTCATATTGTGAGAGTATTGTAATGAGTAATTCCCATACAAACGATGAAGTAGAAAAATTCCTCCACGCAAAAACCACGCTAAATTGTGTAGTCTGCCAACGACAACTGTCGTGTAGTTAACTCGAGAACTTTTAGGGGAAGTTTTACTTAAGCCTAAATATAACAGAGCATCATGAAGGACATTGCCGGAAATGAACTCGAAATTCAATGAAAAATAACTGGAATTATATTTCAAGTTACTCTGTGTGCTGCCACCTACAAAAGCTTTGTAATGACGTGGCCGTGCCTTTAGCCAAGCGCTTCGAGTAAGTCACGTGCACGTCTGTGTATATCGGTAGGAAACGGGATCATTATAACCTCCCTTCGGAGCTCAGTAGCATAGTTCCCACTCCCCTACTCTCTTCATTCTTTTACGACGTTGAGCTTGAAGTTCAGAGTGAGCTTGGCTGTGTTGGATTGTCGTGTGTTGTTGATTTAGGAAAGTGGCAGGAGATGAGGGAAATAGTGCATCTTCAAGCGGGACAGTGCGGGAACCAAATTGGCTCAAAGGTAGGAATAATATATACGATTACAATAAACTCGGCAAGATATTAATAGTATTTTATATTTTTCTTCTAGTTCTAATTGCGGTAATGAAATCATTAGGTCTCAAATTTCTTATTTCATATATTGCGATGCAATGCCACACCACAATAATAATAGTAATAATAAAACTTATTATTAACTTCCGCTGTGCAACGAAAGAACATTAACCTCTATTTTTCTTCTTTCTGTTTTTCATTTAATTTGCGTGGCATCACTCCCGCTACTGTGGTTTCAAACCGTGATTTATTTAATCCGTAGTTCATCCGCAACACTTGTGCACCTGTCCGGAGTTTGGATTTGAATAATTGTCTACTTACAGGAAAAAAATCGTGAGCGCGTCACGTTTGAACGAATCTTCTATGTTTTAGCAAAATGCGAGACGTAGTGTGTTTGCATTCCGACGAAGCTTCAGTTTGGCTTGCCTGATTTTCTTAACGAAGTTTTTGTATTTTTTTTTTTTTTATTAACACGCATATTCTTACAGTTTCCAACATTTTTTAAAAAAATGGATATGGAACACTTCTATAAAAAGCTGGAAATTCCTATTTTTTTTAATCAATAATGAAGAAAACTAGATTTGTACAGTTAAGCAGGCAGGGCCGCGTAGTCTCAGTGGTAGAGCGTTCACTTCACCTCTGATGCGTGGGGTCCTTGGTTCGATCCCAGCTCGGCGTCGAGTGAGCTTTGTGGTGAACAAACTCAGGTGCGTGGGTGTTCTCGAGGTTCTTCCGTTTCCTCCCACTTTCTTCATTCTACCATTTTATTCATTTCTCATCATCATCATCTCCTTTAGCTTGGCGTTCACCTCTGGTGCTTGGGGTCCCGGGTTCGATCCCAGCCCCCGCCAAGTGAACTTTGTGGTGGACAAACACCGTGCGCGTGGGTTTTCTCGGGGTTCTCCCGTTTCCTCCCACTTCATTCCACCATTTCATTCATTACTCATCATCACCGTCTCCTTTAGCCTAACTGGCATAACCGTGGGACATAAAACTCAAAGATTTCATTTCATTTTTTCCATGAGCTTGGCCGGCATAACCATGGGACGATGATTCTAAGCACGTACAAATTTTATTCCGACTCTTTCTAACAGTATTATTTTTATTCGCATTTTATGCACCGCATTTGTTGTATTGTGTATTGTGGTTTCTCTAAATTGTATGTTGGTTAGGCAGTGTAATTATTCCTGTGATCTTTGTAAAATATGTAAAAATATCGACTGATATGAACAAATTTGAAAATTTGGACAATGGTCTCAACTCCAGAATTTTGACGTTTTACTGTAATACTGAATTTAAAAGTTATGAATACAATCCCTGCGACATTCGCCATATCTTTCACTAATCGAACTCGGTAAGCGTTTAGTAATAAAGAAGTATAAGGGAGCGGTCCTGTGTCTTTTAGCGCATGATTTACAGGAGGAACATTTTGATCGTATCTTCAGGTTTCCCATTTGTTTCTTTCAATATCATTAAAAACGGTAAAAAGCAAGAAAAAAAAAGGCTGCGAATCGATTTACTGCTTATGCATAACTTTTTCTTTTCTTTCGTTTTGCCCTTCCCTTTTTCTCTTAATTAAAATCTTATGTCCGATCATCATCCTTCATGGGGTTCAGTGTTGGTTGGTTTAGATCACTTCTAAAAGAGCCTTCAACGCCTATCATTTTAAAGGGTTAACTCCGGAAGTTAAGATTTTCATTACGCAAAACAAAATTAATATTTATGCATTAGTTTATCAAAACACTTTGCAGTGAAAATTGAAGGCGTTACTACTGTATCGCCGGACCAATTTGAAAATCGAAAAATTACCAAAATGTACTGCATTCGGTTATATTTGGTTGGATTACATTACGTTACGTTAGATTACGTTATCAGGCGTGTAGCTTTATTATACGGATCCATAATATAAGTAGTAGTAGTAGAAACAGGTTAGAAGCCCTGCAGGGGTTAGTTGGGTTCTGTTTTCGACATGAAATGGGCAAATTCTCTAAAGACGCCCAAATTTTTCTTGCCCCTTTTACAATCTATGGATCCGTATAGTAAAACAACTGTACCTCTCCGCGAAATACTCCACCCGCCTCCACATACAGTGCCGCTTATAACATCAAAAATAACCAAAAAATACAACCATTTTCTGAACTTTTACTATTCCCCTTATCTGACTTTCACTCATTTCTTTCTCACAAACTTAAATACATTCTCCAATTGACCTGGTAAATTTCCAAAAATTTTTTCCGGCGATACAGCAGTTAACCCAAATTAAATTTTTACTACACAAATATAGGTCTAAATCTTAGTAAATGCCGAACAGAACAAAATAATAATAATAATAATATTCACCGTCAAACCAGTTGGTATTCATAAAAACGAAATTCTACTGTATATAATCATAAAGTCCTTTTACCGAAGAACTGTGTATGACGAATTTACAATGAAGTTCTGACGCACAAACGCTTTTATTCCTTGATATACTCATTTCGTATGTCTTGTTTCCATCTGTACGTGTGTGGAATTATCACCTAGCTGTATGAAGGCGCTCAATAAATAAACATGATTAGGAAGCTTCCTTAAATCAGAATGGTAACAACCAGGGGCGGATCCAGGACCGACTTCTGGGGGGGGGGGCGGTGGGTTGTCATACTGCTACTTTTAAGGGCTCCAAATTTTGGGATGGGTTTTATTTATATATATAAAATAAGAAAGGTTCCACTTCTGGGGGGCCGATCGCCCCCTTCTGGATCCGCCCCTGGATTAACAACAATAGGCCCTCAGGAAAAGACTGTTTATATTGCAGTATTAATTATTTAGATTTGTACAGATTTTCTAGCGAAATGCCGTTTTCGATTCTTCATTTCTTTCCCTATAGTTTTGTTACTGGGAAGCCGTCATAATGGAACTTGTAGTAATAGCAGAAAAGGGGGAGAAACAAACCTCACTTGCGTTCCACGTTTTTACAATAATGACTTATTAGACAATGGAAATTTACCAGAAGTTTTTTTTTTTTTAATTAGTGTTAAAATAAGTTTGGAAAATATCCTTAGATCTATGCGACCCACACGATGAAATTTGTTATTACATAATACTTTCAAATCCAATTACTGTTCAGGTAGTGAGCCTTAAAAGCACATACATAATTGATAAACCAATATTGAGGACATACACCATTAATTTGTTTTAAAAAGCGTAAAAATTCACAAAAATACATTCTGATAAAAGTGCTTGAAACCTGTTAGGAAAGGTAATATGCTACAATTCAACTATGGGCAACACAGATGACTTGGAATGTGATATCAACTTTTTTTCTCAACCTAACTTCCGCTAGCCTCGTGATGCTAGATCCACACTGACAGGACAGGAATCCCTGCTGGGGCCCCCTCTCTCTCTCATATAGGCTATAATGAATATTGAATAACACGAAAAGTAAGATAAAACATATCTGCTGTGTTGGAGCATAGTTACTCGTAGTTCGTTCCGTTCCCAGAGTTCGGTGGCTCCTGCATTGAATGTAGTCCTTGTTTCCCATTATTGAGATAAAACTAACAATATTATAAACTCATGTTTGAGGCTCTTTGTTTGTAGTCTAGTAAGAATATATTTCAACATACACGAAGAATGGGGGCCCCAGCATCATATTGTCTAAATGTGTATTTGGATCCCATGAATGTCGAAATGAGACTGATATTTTATAAAGTCCTGCTAAGGCCCTTTGTTAGTCCTTTCACTAGTTATTACAACACCATAAAGCAACTGAACAAGTCCCCACCCTGGGACTCCATTACCACGCGTAAATGAAGTTGACAGTTTTATGAAGAAATGCCACCCCTCCATCGCAAAGATTTTACATGACTGTGCGCGCCGTGTGCCCTAGTAGCAAAATCGGTTGGCCCAACGTTGGGAACATAGTGGTGATGCGACATACCAACGGTGGCCCAACGTCAGGTTTGGCCACTTTGGCAACATTTTCTCTTCCAACCAAAAAAGCGGTTCCCCGACATTTAGCCATCGCTAAAGTAAGGTATTTCTTGGTTGGGAAAACAGTCAATTCTAGTATCGTTGCTTGAAGGTCGAGAGAATATTTGATTGGCCAACCATACATTTAACCAGCGTTGGGCCAACGTAAGTTTTTCCTTTATAGTCTCGAGCCGACCATCATGCACCGTTTTGACCAAATCCCACTCAATATCCAACGGTGGACTAACCAACCTTGCTACTAGGATGTAAACTGTATGAGATCTTCAGTTGTAAATTTTAAACCCAACATTTTCTCGGGACCAGCTTGCATACATTAGATCTGTGTTGTTGGCTTCTATATTTGTTCATTAAGAACTAAGATTGTAAGAAAAATAGCAGGCATCTCTTCTTCCCCTTTCAGATATCACTTGATTGCACTTTACGTTCCGAGCTCAGATTGCATAACGAAGAACCCTTGGGATCTATGTTTCCAACTGTGACTATCACATAAGAAAAATACTAATTTACTTTTTTAAAGCGTTTTTTTCTTTGTTCGATATCATCGTTTAGCGGTTACTTCTTTTGAAGTAACATTTTATCTCTAAAATATGGTGATTCATTTCCGGCATTGAGTACCTGGCTTGTAATATCTGTCTTCAATCATGTCATGAGTCATTGGAGATATATACATTTTAATACTCTACTTTCCTCAAAGACTTCTTGGAATATCTGCCTGTGAATCATCGATAATTTACAATAACTTATAATCGAATTCGATTCAAAGTCTTGCAGTGTGGGCTTCATAATAAGGACTATGACTATTTTCTTATATCAATCGAACATTTTTTGATGTTAAAATTCTTTACTTGTAGATGCATAAGTAATGGTCTCCCATATCCGTCTTAGTCGATAATAAAGATACTGTTCCAACAATTGGGTAGTGTGTTTGAAGAAAAGTCACGGAATTCTTAAATGCACAGTGCTGAAGGTCGAAATTTTCCAAGTGTGAAGCGGAGACAGTGCTATTCTTCATCTTGCCTGCTGACATAAGTTTCAACTCAATTATTAGGGAGGGGCACGGTGGGACAGTGGTAGAGCGTTCCCCCCTGGTACAAGGGGTTCCTGGTTTGATTCCCGGCCAAGTGAATTTGTGGTAGATAGTATCGTGTCCGTGACTGTTTTTTAATTTCCTCGTTTCCTTCCACATTCTCATTCCACCAGTTGTTTCATACTCATTGTTTCATATTTTATCTTTCATCATCCGTTTCTAGCTTATAGGCAGGAACATTGGTCATAAATTTTAAAATAGATATATCATTAATTATTGTAAGCATGTTCATAACTAGCAATTAGACTATACCTGGTTGAAGGTTGAGCAATGGACCTGAATAATGAAACCCTCTTCATATTTCATTCATTTGCCCAGGAAATTTATTACAAGAGTATCATAATTCTTTTTGGACCTCTTTATATAAAATAAGTCCTGACTGACTGATTGATCAACGCCTAAGCCAAACCATTTAAGCAAGAAACTACAGATTTCGACGGGGCATTAGGATTTGTGTTAGAGTGTAAAGTCCCATTAAGAAAGGATTTTTAGAAATTCAAGGAGGAAGAAGCGAAAGAAGGGTGGCAATTATTATCTTCAAATATCTCGGAATCTTTGAATGTTAGAGACATGAAATTTGATGTATGGACTTCTCATTTAAAATAATTAGACACGTGCTTCAGTGTTTTTTTTTTTTTTTTAAATATATATTTGACTTAAAAGGGAAAAAGGGGTGTGAAAATCAAAAAGAAATGGGAATTGCAATTATTACGATAAGATACCCATAGTCCAGCCATTTTTGGTGAAAACATCAAACTAATTGTAAAATAAATAAAGTAAAGATTTCTAGATTTGGAATAATATCCTCAACAACATATCGAAAGTCTAGAAAAATCTAAGTAGGGGAAGCCGCTATATTGAATTCACTCTTAAAATCTAGAAATTTTCAAATTTGCTCCAATGTACTTGAAATATATATATGAAATGGATAGTTTTTTAAAAACCAGAAATCATCCAATTGTGTTTCTATTCATCTTATATTTATTAGAAAATGATAATACTATAGGTAGTAAAATTATGAATATTATAAGGATACGGTATCAGTGTTTGTAAGAAATGGTTAATCTTGTACAGACTCGTTTTAATTACTACACACTCTTTAAAAATACTAACAAAACACAAGTAACTAACACAAGTACCGGTAAGACAATGCTGTCATTTCCAACATCATCACTCTTCAACAGAAACACCATCACTATAAACCACCACACCATCACTCTTCAACAGAAACTCCGTAGTTTCGTTATGTGCACTATCTTCTGTATTGGAGTTACTGCAGAGTATATCGTGACACTCACTGTAAACTGATGAACATTCCAAACCATGACCGGTGAGTACTAGGGTCGATATGGGTATGCAGATAACCAGTAGGCTCTATAGGTCACGGATACGCTGATCTCTATGTCACAAAGTGAGGCATGTTCGAACAGGAGTCGAAAAACCAATCGACAGTACCGACAATGTTGTGGTCATTTCTCGGGTAACCGTGCACCATTACAGATGCTTCCGGTGGAGGTATTTGGATCTGTCCTAATCTCCTGACTTTGCTGCATAATTCTATGCCGCGCACTACCACGAAACTACGGAGACCCAACAGGATTCTCACAAGAAGTGACGAGAACCGGCCCAGAAGTAACGGATTCTTGACTTGTGGAGACGCGTATCTCCGGTGACTGACGGGCCCCTCAGACAATGTGGGTATGAGGAGAACGCGTATATACACGCTAGTTTCCAAATATGCAAACCCGGATGTCGCATTTGAAGTTGTTCCAGTGTCAGGGCCCAAAACAGTCAGACACTGCTGATCGCTCTCGGCTATTTCGACCCATGCGTCAGCTGAGCTTGGTGTATCTGTGTCTGTGTGTCACGGAATAAATTGAATGTGCCTCCACCATAACACACTCCTAGCTACGGGCCTGCCAAATATCACAACCAAGTCCAAGAATGAGTTCCCACTGGAATCAAAGCATGCTTAGCTCACGCATATGTCGATATAGCCGAGAGCAATCAGCAGTGTCTGGCTGTTTTGAGCCCTGGCATTAGAACAACTTCAAATGCGACATCGGGTTTTGCATATTTAGAAACTGGTGTGTCTGCATGTTCTTTCCATACCCACATTGTCCTAGGGGTCCAAACGGAAAATACGCACCCCCACAAGTAAACAATCGTTCTTCTGGGCCGGTTCTCGTCACTTCTTGTGAATATTCTGCTGCATCTCCGTAGTTTTATGGGTAGTGTGCGGCATAAAGTTACACAGCAGTCAGGAGATGAGAACAACTCCAAATACCTCCACCGGAAGCCTCTCCAGTGGCGCACGGCAACCCTGAGAAGGGACCACGACTGCCAGTACCGTCGATCGGTTTTTCGACTCCTGTTCGAACACACCTCACTTTGCGACATCGAGATCAACGTATTCGTGACCTACAGAGCCCACTAGTTCTCTACATACTTATATGAACCCTGGTACCCAGCGGTCAAGAAAGAGAGTCAACAATTCATTGGGTGGAGATGCCCTTCCGTTTGTATGAATAGTGCCAAATTATGTGACCCTACATGAACTGGACAATAAGATCACCTATTTCTTTTGCTTTGTAACATTGACGTTACTATGAGCAACCACTCCTGATGCCAAACTATGCAAATGTTCATCAGGAATGAATGGGCTTTGATCTGATAGAAATGTCAAGATTTTCTTGGTATCTAAGCAGTCTCTTGTCTCATGAATAGAGCTTCTTTGTATTCTTCACTGGTATTATGCAAGACAGTAGTGAACTCTTGCATGGCATTGTTGAACTCTGTACAAGGAATCATGGATTGAACTCATACTTGTCACTGTGCTTCTGTCATTCCTCTTCCTCTAGTTAGCCTCCTGTAGATATGAAGCTTCTCATCAGTGTCTGTTCAATGATAAGATTAAGGAAAGATCTACCCAATACTCGTTACTACGACGAGCAGCATGTAAAACTTTTTGGAATTTGCCGTACACGATCGGATGAGATTTCTTAATTTCTTGCATTTTTTGAAGATATACATACACTGTGCTTGTGTACAAATTGTGCATTGCTGCAGCAAAGTATTGTAGAGCTAACAAATGCAAATTCCAGTCGCCGGTACTCTTTTTCCGAAGCAAATTCTTTAAAATATCGAACATTTTCACGTACTGTACCCATAATCTATCGGTTCTGCTTTCCACCTTGTACTTGTTTTTGATACTTTCTAGCTTACTATTTATATCTAGTAATAAAGTACGTGAACCATCTTCTGCAAGGTACGAAAGCGCATGGTATTATAATAAAGAAAAATTCCTCAACAAAGGTATCAAATGCCTTTCTCAAGCTTGTTATTGGCTAAAATGTTTGTAAATGGCTTAAAATAACGTTCTTATTTCCAAAAACTTTCTATTCAATAGAGATTTGAAGTTATTTTGAGCAATAATTGAATTTTATAGACTTGGAGAGTAAATCCAAGATGGTGGCCAATGTGGCGGCTTTCCCATGATTGGATTCCTCTAGACTTTTGATATATTGTTGGGGATATTATTCCAACTCTAAAAGATAACTTACTTTATTTCTTTTACAATTCGTTTGACGTTTTAGCGCTTTTTTCGCCTAAATTGACTGGGCTACCATATCTCAAAATCTCTTAAGGTTAGAGGCATCAATTTCGGTATTTAGACTACATATTTAAAATAATTAGACGTGTTTAATCTGTTTTTAATATTTACCTTAGAAGGGAAGAAAAAAGGTGGGTCACAATTGTTACAATTGAATGACCTTATCTCGATCTTTTTTACGGTTAGAGGCATGAAATTTGGAATTTACATTTTTTAGTTAAAATAATTAAAGACGTGCGTAGTCGTTTTTTAAATACTTTACCTACAGACAAGAAAAAGGGTCGGGGTTGCAATTGTAAAAAAGTGATGGGCATAAGGCATGAAAATTGATGTTTAGGCTTTTAATCTTATATATAAAAGAGAACGCACAAATCCTTTGTTCCCTCATCACGCTAATACGGCTGAACCAATTTCTTTCATTTTTAGGGGGTTATTAGGATTTGGACCCTAGATGGTTTTTATCATATCACTTTAATTTTTAATTACCAGTGTCTTGAGATAATTGACCATTCAATTGTCCATAACGTACAAATCCTTTGTTAGTTCATCATAGGTAAAAATAAACGTATTTATATGCAACCCGCATGACCGTGTCACTCGGCGGGTTAACATAAATGACAGGCGATATAATGTTAACATTTACTGCAATCTTCTATGGTTTTTATCATATCACTTGAAAGCGAAAAAGTAAAAATTATCTAAGTAACAAAGTTTATTGCGTTCCGGGGTGACCGCAGCGAAGCGGGGTGAACGCTGCTAGTTTAAAATAATTAAAGAACCATTTCAGCCTTTTCTAATGTTTCCCTTAGAAGGAAAGAAAAAGGCGGGGAGTAAAAGGATGGGGGTTGTAACTGTTAAAATAACATGATCATATTTCGAAGTTTCTTAAGATTAGAGAAATGTTACGGGGTATGTTAGAATGAAAAGTGCGAGGCAGTAAGCCTATCAAATGCTGAAGTCTGGGAGCGAAGTCGTCAGGTAGCCGAAAGCTAGTGTGTGTATACGAGGTTTGTCCGAAAAATACGTAGAAAAGTTGAATAAGAACTTTATTTTACAATTATTCAGGTATTACAGTATGGTCTCCTTCAAAATACTCTCCCTTAGACAAGATACACTTCTGCCAACGCCGTTTCCACTGTTGATAACATTGCTGAAAGTCTTCAGTTGGGATGCTGTTTAGTTGAGTTGCTGTGTCGTTTCTGCCTTGATGGCTTCCACATCTCCCAAGTGCCGCCCCTGAAGCACCATTTTACATTTCGGGAACAGGAAGAAGTCACAAGGGGCTAAATTGGGTGAATAAGGCTGGTGGTCTGTCACGGTGATTGATCTTCGGGCCAAAAATTCACGCACAGCGAGCGACGTGTGAGCGGGCGCATTGTCGCGATGAAGGATCCACCTGCCTCCTTGTGCCAAATCCGGTCGAACTCGGGCCACACGAGCTCTGAGACGTCTCAAAACTTGCACGTAAAACTGTCCGTTCACACTCTGGCCGGGAGGGACAAATTCCTTGTGAACAATGCCCCTAGAATCAAAGAAAACAATCAACATTATCTTCCCATTGGATCTTGCTTTTCGCGACTTTTTTGTTCTCGGTTCTTCTGGTAGCTTTCATTCCTTGCTTTGAGATTTGAGCTCTACATCGAATTCGTAAAACCAGGACTCGTCTCCAGTGATAACTCGGTTGAGAAAGTCCCCTCTTTCTTCTGCTTCCAACCAATCCTCATAACACTCAACCCTCTTTGCTTTCTGTTCTGGAATCAAGAGCTTCGGTACGATTTTCGCACACAATTTCTTCATTTCAAGTTTTTGTGCCAGAATTTCGTGAACGATTGTTTTGGGAATTGACAGCTCGTCAGCAATCATTCTGACTGTCAATCTACGGTCTTTAAGAACACAAGTCCAAATTCGTTCAACATTTTCATCAGAACTCGATGTCGACGGGCGTCCTGGGCGAGGGTCTCCTTTCACGTCTTCTCGGCTTTCCCGAAACCTTTTTAACCACTTGTTCACGGTTGGTTCCTTCAGAGAATTGTCTTCGTATACTTGTTTCAAACACTCAAAAATCTCTCGGTCAGAGAGAGCTCCATGCCGACGGCAGGTGAAACAGGGTAACTTTCAACAAGCAGCCACACACTCCTACTGACACGCAGAGCGCTCTGACTCGAACTGAGCGTTGATGGGATTGGCTACAGCAGTAGTGCTACCTGGCGGTGACTGCAACCTGTAAAATAAATTTATTATGAACATTTATACGTATTTTCTGGACAAACCTTGTATACAGTATTTGTTCAGTGAAGTAGTAGGCCTATAATAAAAGTCTTGTCCTCAGCGTAAACCTGTGGTTAATGGAGGGAAAATATCGGGCCCTTAATTTGTCATATATAATTCTACATGAAAAAAATATTGAACTTGTAATAAACACTATATGAAATCTGTATTAAACGAAAATATATCCTTAATGAAGATAAGTTATGGTACTGTAGGGTTACGTTAAACACGTTTCATTGTATTTGGGTTCTCACATTATTTCAGAATATAATAATTTATGTTTATACGCAAGAGTAATTATTGCGGGTATTCACGCTTTAGGAAATGGTAAAAGGAGCTGATAAGAATGAAATGTATTTTTAAAACTGTATGAAATCGTTTATATCAGAACTTATGATGCGCTTTCGTGTTTGACAAGATTTGATAACACTCTTTGCTTAATCGAAACCAAATAAATGCAGGCTTAAGAGTCAAACATCGACCGATAAGTTAACTTGCTCTCACCCCAAACGCGACTGATATGGAAAGTAAAAAAGCAAAATTCTTTCATGTGTATATGTTTGTTCATTGAAAGAGCTGCTCTGAAATAGAACGTTTGATGATTATTACTTTCATTTATAATAATTTTAATTTGAGTATTCAGAACTGTAAATTCTGCTGTTATCTTAAAGCTTGGATTTGATTATTTCAGTAGAAAAGCGTTTTTTCTTTCATTCTTTCTTTTACAAAGTGAATTTTTTTTTTAAATTATCTATGGAAAACAAATCTTCCAAACAAAGAAAGCCAGCCGATAATTAACAATTTGTACGACAGTCCTGACGGTTTAAATCTATTCCTCATTTTGTACGTCACAGGCTTACAGTTGCTAACGTTTTCGGACTAAATCAGGGGGGGGGACTAAAGCTCGTGTGGGCCCCCTATTGTATTTATGAATATTTGGCATATTTTGCTGCAATTTGTCTTAAAATCCTTTTATATATATATATATATATATATATATATATATATATATATATATATATATATATATATATATATATATATACCTTCTGCATCTGAATGCCCCCTCCCCCAAATTTACAAAGAAATCGGCGCCCTTGCATACAATACTTGAATAGGGTTATAAGAGCTTATAAGAACAAGAAGAAATACGTAGTAATAGGTGTTTCGACTCTCACATAAGAAGAAATTGACCTCCGATATATATTTTATCTTCAGAAAATCAATCTCGTCTGTCACGGTTCATTTTGATAAGCTCATTAATTATGACATGTTTACTCAAGATGACATGTTCTAGTTTATTTACGTAACGCAGGTAATTCTCTCAGCAGCTAAAGAACATTTAAAGCTGCTATATCCGGCTATTTGTCAAATGACTCCGAGGGAAACCAATACGAAGTTTCACAGAACAAATGGCAACAATATTAGAAAAAGGTATATAATTTCTCTTCTATGTTCTTACAAGCCTGTTTTTGTAAATAATCACTCTCTTAACAGTTTCCTGTCGCTACAACTTCGAACCTAAACGTCTCTAAGCGAACTGTTAGTTGTCTCAAAAATTATATATACAGGGTGTTTGAAAACAACACCGACAACGTTTGGGAGGTAATTCTTCACACCAAGATAAAACTATAGACCAACCTGGGTGCAAATATGCTTCCTTTCGGAGCTATAGGCTGCCGAAAACATGAAAAAATGAATTTTAAAAGTCCATAGCTCCAAAACTATGGGACCTACCGTAGTCGGGTCAAGACTTCACTTAGGAACTAGTATGTGCCCTATGCAAATATCCATGTTTCTGAATCCTGTGGTACTTCCGCAACAATGTTTTCAAGGTAGTTGGTGAGTACTTCAAATTATATGCCCGTAGCCAAACTCCCTCTATAAAAATTGTTGTGTAAATACGTTAGGATTCTGAAACATGTATTTTTGGAATTTCTAGTTTTGTGTGTCACGATTAGACGCTTTCGGCCAAAGGAAGGGATGATTAAAGAAAGTGAATGATTATGAAATAATTGATGGATCGAGAATGTAGGAAAAAACGAGAGACACCCGAGAGAACATCCAAACATAGTGTTGTCTTCCATAAACTCACATGGCCTAGGATCGAACCAAGACCCCTCTCGCACCTGAAATGAAGCTCTACTGCTGACCCATCGTGCCCTTCAATTTTCGAATTGTTCATCTGTTTATTTTCTTCATTTCTATCAGTGATAAAAACACTAAAACATTATTAGCTATACAGATTTTTATGTATTTGTTTATAGAAATGCGATTGGAGGATATGCGCTCTTTTAAATCAACATTGAACAGTTTTCTAACCCGTACTCCAGAGAACAATTTTAAAATCAGCGGGAAAAATATTCAGTACCTTCATGTTAGAAAATTAATTGTGTATATTACACTTCTACTTTGGGGGTAAGGACATGAATATGAACTCCGACTGAACAAGGGTCGGAAAAAAAGTTTTAAATGAATCATGAACCTTTACTCCTTGCCTTCCTAGTCTCACACGTGTCAGTGGGAAGTAAACGTCGTGAATTGTTCTGTTAAATCGATTGTAATAGATATCATCTTTTGCAACGCGTGCAGGGCAGAGGTGCACAGTGAAAAAATGAAGCAATACGTTATCGACTTAACGTTTACTTGTCTTCTAAAGTTGAAAAATTACTACTATATGTATAAATAAATGCTATATTGATATATATTATCATGTAGCTACTACTGTTTTGCGAACACGTGTAGACGGTAATGGAGGAATAGTGTGTCAATGTCGAATAGACATTTATCAATTTTCCTTATACAAGGTGTTTCAAAGCAACATCGACAACGTTTGGCAGGTGATTCCTGACACCAAGATAAGACGAAAAGTATAGACCAACCTGGGTGCACAAATGCTTCTTTTCGGAGTTATAGGCTGCCGAAAACATGAAAAAATAAACTTTAAAGGTCCATAGCTCCAAAACTATGAGCCAACTATCGTAGTCGGGTCAAGACTTCATTTAGCCCAGTAAATAAAGGACCGCGAGCTGAAATAATTTAGAAAAAGTTGAAAATTTCAGGATTTGTTTTTCATGTGATCTTAAATGAAATATCAAAAGTCCCCTAAAATCCCTGTCTCCCGATTTTAGCTTGTAACTCTGAGACTATTTAAGATATTCCAATTCTGTAAAAGCACTTTTGTTTTAGAAGCTCTAATCTATGACTTTTCTGAATACTTCTTTGTCGTAAAGTTTGGCACAAAGCCACAGTTTTCCATTAAAGTATAAAGTGATACCTTTTGAAAGTCCTGTTCTTGGATTGGTTGTAGAAAATCTCTAAAACCGTTAGGAATTCGCAAACAATGCTCGGAATAGTTTAGATTGATCATTTAATTAGCTTTGTTTTAAAAAAAGAATCATCCAAATCGGAATACAATTAGTCGAGAAATTCGACTTTTTTGAAAAATATAGGTGGACAGAGCTGCTTTGTCAGCCAATTGTCCATATTGTGTTCTTCTAAATCTCTTTTTTTTTCTTTTTAGTAGCAGAAATATATATATATACAGTGAAACCTCTCTAAAGCGGACAGCCGTGGGGAATCAAAAATTGTCCGCTATAGAGAGGTGTCCGTCTTAGAGAGGTTTCGATATTTTCTTACGTAAATTAGTAAATAAGGTGATATGTAATTACAAACTATTGAAGGTAATTTATCAAACCGTTCTATGACTGTGGGCATGTCGACATCTGCGGATTCTCCACAAATCGCTTTGAAAGAAATGTTGTGTCTAATCCGAAACTTCTCTAACCACTCGTTCGAGACCTTGAAATCTGAAACATTCATTTCTGTTGCTACCTCCAAATTCTTAGCTTTTAGCATCGACCCTAACACAGGAATTTCTTTTCATTCCGCACTCTATAAAAACATTCACTTGCACACCAACTTTGTTCAAAGCAATGAGACACTATTTTCATTGTTATTTTCACACCACAACTTTATTAACTTGTCTTGGTTTTATATTATCTCAGGTGCTTGTGTTTTACCGATACAAAAATTTTCAGCTATCCTTCGCACACCTCAGTATTCTTCGAAAATTCAATCAATTCGATTTTAATATTAATGCTTCTCGTGGCATTTCGAAAGCTCACAACAACTTACACCTTATTGCTTATTCGATGCAGAATGGCTTAAAAGATTTTCGTCTACAAATAGAGGCACTAAGACAATATGCGAATACGCGGACAAAAAATACCAAACATGTCTTCTGCTTGATTCCAGCGGAACATTAGAATGACGTGTCATCCCAAATGGCAGGCAACTGTCATTCACTTTTGATTCTAAAACAGGTTGGGTGGGAGTGGAATGCAAGCAAAGGATGTGAGGGCGTTGTTAAACAAAGACGCTTCATCTGAGTTTCTGAACAGCCAGTTGACGAGGAAAAATGTTATTACAATGCTTCCTTGGTGATACATGTATACATTTCTGAAAATGTATTTTTTCTGTACTTTTCAACTTGTTTCTAGAGAAAGTGTCCGTAATATGGAGGTAAATAATACCTATAAGAGACAGAAAAGACTGTCCGTGTCCGTACTAGAGAGTGTCCGCTTTAGAGAGGTTTGTCAACACGTTTTTCCCTATTACAGTGTTTGGGGATTACAAAATATGTCCGTTATGAGAGGTGTCCGCTTTACAGAGGTGTCCGTTAGTAGAGGTTTCACTGTATATATATATATATATATATATATATATATATATATATATATATATATATATATATATATATATATATATATATATACTGTATATATATATATATATATATATATATATATATACTGTATATATATTCAGTAGACTCACCCTTAACATCATTGGCGTAACAGCTGGTAGTCTATATATTATTATATTCTAAACATACATAAATTTTAAGCTAATGTGGTTCATAGTGGTATGAAAGTAAACAGCAAACCCCTGCCTTCTTATCTCAAAGAATGAAGCAAACAAGAAAAGAAAAGCAGATCATGTCTAAAAATAGAAGCATCAACAATGCATTCGTATCGCGTCTGCCTAGAAAGAAACAATTCCTTCATTGGGATAAGTTACTCCCGAGGATCCACAATTATTAAAATTTTTTGTTGAAAATATAACTAGAAGTAAGAAAGGTGATTCAAATATGTTATCTCGGATGCATATCATGATCTGCCATTCAATTATTTCAATGTGTTGGCCTCGTACGTTTATATCACCAATCCATCTAGCAATTGGAGTTTACTGTTTGCGATACTATGGATTTCGTCAATATATAGATAGATATACTTGCATACGATAGTTTTGGAATATCAGCCAGCTACGCTGAAGTAAGAAGATATGAACATTCTAGAATGTGTTCTATTATTCCAATCCAAACCGATCATTCTCAAAATTTGATTCAGTTTGTTTTTGATAATGCAGCGAGAACATTAGATGGTCACGGTAGTTTACACAGTATGGGTGGGATTAAAATATGCACACCTAAAATAAATAGACAAGATTTACGTATAGAACGTGCTGCACTGCCTTCAGCAGTTATGGTATCCGCTCTTACTAGAAGGAATATTAAATTTTATAACAAACCAACAAACAATGAATTTTTAAATATTGAAACAGAGTTTGATACCGGCAGAAAATATGATAGTACAAAATCTCCGATATGCTAATTTTCACGATGAAGTTTGATTTCTCATGCATCTCATAAAAGATTCACCTAAGTCAGGGTGGAATGGTTTCATGCTCACTATCACTATGACCACCGGCAGTTTGAAGTGAGCAGCATAACTGCAGTTCCTTTCCTCAACTGGAAATCATAAAATTTCTGTACAATTTACACTTCCTTTCTATTTACTTGTGACGAAAGCAAGAAGGCGGGATGGGATTCTTGTATCTTTACTTTTGAACAGTTTCTGCATTGGAAGGCAATGGAAATAAAACATCTGCTCAACAAGATAGTGATTTAGCTAAATTAGTTGTCAGACAGGGGGGATTTCACCTTCTAATGTCATACTTAGGTGTCGTTGGACATATTATCTGGTACTTTAATTAGAACTTTGGGCCTTGTTGTATGCGCAAAATACTGTGGTACACATGTTAAATGGAACTACATATGCAAGAGCACTGACCGGTAAGATCACTAAGCACTTTTTGACAATATGTAGCACCATCAACAGATTTGCAGTTTAGTTAGGGACCTTGAAGAGAGTAATATATGTTTCAGTATCTATGAGTTGACCATAGGTACAAAAACCGTAAACGACTTAAAGGATAATCCAGGCATTAAAATACTTATGACCTATCTAGCCGAGTCAAAGCTGAACTGTGGCTTCAAAGTTTGGAACAAGTAAGATTAATAATACTTTATATTCGAGCGGAGCGTCCTGGAGACTGGGACTTTCATATTTATACGGTGAAATGCATGATTCCAAACTTTTAAGCAGCAGGACATTTGAACTATGCGAAATCTACACAGTTTTATCTGCAACAGATGGAAGAATTGGGAAATAAACTGAAACCAGCAGAACTTGAAAGATACTTTGATGTGCGAAGGAAGGATTGCTTTTGGAGTGGAAGTGCAACAGATATGGTAATTGAATAAAGGGCAATAACAGATATGAATTTGATAAGGGCAATGAAAGCTTCCGGAGGATTGAGCTATGGGCGGGATATTGGCTGGCTCGGTCTTATCTTTTCCAATTACAATGGAAGTGAGTGAAACCTTAGAAAGTTTCTGTGAAAAATGGTCGTCAGTGTCTGAACAGCATGTAGAAACTAGACCTTTCGGTCAGGAGACAGATGATCAAGACATCAGAAAACTTGAGCAAGCACCCTTTTTGCTGAACTCTGAAAATAAAAGACGTTTGATTGATTTCTTCAAAACCCACTTTAACTCTCCAAGCATTACAGTGTACGAAGTTGAAAGAGATGCAGATGCTCTGATTGTCAGCACAGCTATTAATCTAAGTAAATAAAACACTTTTGTTGCTGTAGTAGTAGGAACTGACTCTGACGGCCATCTTAATTGCTCGAACAATTCCAGACACTACAGTGTACTTTGTGAGGCCGAAAACAAACAAAATTGAATAGAAATGCTTCCACATTGGCAACATCCAAAGGAAACTAGAGTCACTGAAGGACATCTTTCACAGGGTGTCTTCATGCTATCACAGGGTGTAACACATCATCTTTTTTTTTTTTTTTTTTTAACAAAGGCTGCCATCAAAATTCTTCAGAAGTAGCAAGAACTATCTAAAGCGGTCATAGTCTTCCACCAACCCAATTTAGATCCCCAAACAGTCATTAAAATAGGAGAAAAATTGGTTACGCGGTTGTCACAATCAAATTTCTGTAGACGAACTTCGATATAAGCCTACAACAGGATAATGACTAGAAAACTATCTTCAAAATTCAATTTGGCAAATTTCCCTCTTACAAGTGCTGCTGCCTCTCAACACAGTGTGTGTGTTTACCTTCAAGTACACCAATGATTGGGGAATTATTTGAACCCAACAAAATGGGGATGGCAATTAATAGAAGGTAAATTGTTTCTAGTGGCAATTAATAGAAGGTAAATTGTTTCTAGTGGCAATTAATAGAAGGTAAATTGCTTCCAGTGCAATAAAATTGAAAGCTGATCCTGACAATCTGCTGAACCTTGTATCTTGCCCATGTAAGATAAGAACACAGAAACACTGTGACAGCAAATGTGAATCTAGAAAGGCAGGACTGACTTGTTCCAAACTCTCTTTCAATTGTCGGGGAAATATTTGTTCAAATATGTTAATTCCTGAGGACTCTGAAGACCATGAAATTTTCATGTATTAAAGAAGGTAGGTGTAATACATATTTTTAAAACTTTTTTACTCCCTTTTTGACTATTTACAATGAAGAATCTACTTTACAAGGGAGTTCAAATAAGATGTAAAAACGGATACTTAACCCTACAACCACACCGTGCTTTTATTAGGACATGTATCACACCGTGGGGTCATATACGACCCCAGTCTGGAGAGTCGTTTTATTAGACTAGATGCAGTGATATTATGTTAGATTAGATAATATTAGGTTAGGTTAACTTAGGGTAGATAATGTGTGGTTTGTTAGATTATATATGTTTATGTAGGTTATGTATATATATGTTAGATTATATGTATTAGGTTAAGAAAGGTTAAATGAGGTGAGGTTAGGTTAGGTTTATTAGGTTATATAATCTTATACATTTCACGTATCACATTTTATATATGTTGACATAATTCGTTTCTTTACCGATTATCCAATTAGTCTAAAGTACACGAGTTCTACATTATAACAATATTAAATGTTTTCATTGGGTTTCAATTGTTTGATATTTTCATTGTTTTACATGGACATAAATGAAGCAGTTTTCATTGTTTACCATTATTTACATTTTGCAATTCTCCCAAATGTTGTATCGGTGTTCAGCACACACACTTCTCTTACACAAGTAACACACTGCTACTCCTTTTCTGTCTTTCTTCCGGCTACAGAAAGCACATCTACCTGGTCGTCCAACTGGTGTCACACTTTGTACCGGTTCCTCTTTGATGCCAAGAACATGACGAATATTGTTCCTTAGCTGTTTTGGCAACTTCTCGTTATTTGCTCTCCTTTTCATGTGTTCTTCACAGAGTGCCAATGCGAGAGCCTTCAAGAAACCAGAACGCTTCTTCAGTGTTGAGTTAGATCCCGAATTGCACCTGAAGATAACAAAGCTATTTAGTGCCGCTGCATCTAACATACCATAAAAAACTCTGTGTGGCCACCTACGTGTCTTCCTGGCAACTGTTTTCGAATGACAATATTGATCAAATTGATCCACACCTCCTTTAGTTTGGTTGCAGAATAAGATTATTTCTTGTTTCTGCGTCTCATTGTCTATGTCAGCTTGATTATGCATAGACGATATCAGAACTACGCACCTGTTTTCTCTTGGTACAAAGGAGACAGCGGTTTTGTTTTCCTGAAAAAGAAACAATGAGGAATAAACTGGTTTCCCTTTTGTTTCAGTTACACATGGTGGAAGTTCTGGTTTGTTCTTCCTCATAGTGCCAACCATGGTGAGTCCTTTTTCCAAGAGCTTGTGAGCTACCTCACAGGAACTAAACCAGTTGTCCATAGTTACATTTCTGTTTGTGTGATGAATGGATTGTGTAAGACTCAACACATATTCAGTTGGAATTGCAAGCTGTGAATCTCTTCTCTCTTTTCCAACATATGGTTTTGCTGCACACATATACGATGTTTTGGCGTCACACATCATAATAACTTTTATCCCATGTTTATCGGTTCTTTGTTTCGCTTCCTTCTTGGGCCCTGGGAGATGAATAACAATGTTTTTTCAACGTTCTAGTGGATTTTTGGTGGAAGGGTTTAGTGTACCACTTACTGCCATTCTTCCCATAAATGACTTTACGTTGTAACAAGTCGGCAACATCATCGTTATCAACATCAGCTTCAAATTCATCCTCCGATTGATCATCCTGCTCCTCATTATCCTCATTTTCACTTAACAGTTCATCAGCATCGGACAGATCATCATCTGATTCTTCTAAAATGCGTACAATATCTTCCTGGTTAGAAAACTTCCTTGATGCCGCCATTCGTAAAAAAATCGCCCACTAGAAAATGATCTGTTATATGGCTATTCAAAACAAACTATGTTTCATTAATCACACCGTGGGGTCATATATGACCCGAGCACTCAAAATAACACAGAACTTTCCGCACCAACACAACAATGCAACTTGCAGTGTCAACAGCATGCTCCGAACTGAAGCTAGACGAAGTGTTGTGTTTCCCTCTCACAACGGCGCTGGCGCAGAACGCATTTTATATGCACTGGGGTCGCTGGTGATCCCACAGTGTGATTGTAGGGTTAATTTTCAACAATGGTGGTTCGTTGGTATGTAATCAGTGAGGCACACTACATAACTGTAAGTTTGGTTGTGTGTCTACAAGTAGACTCAATGCAAATTGACCATTTGGTATCCTTATGAATATACAACAAAACTTAGTTATTCCGTGTGCACCACCGGTTGCATAACAACTATCCGCCACTGTTTTCAATGTATTTAAAATTATATTACTCTTAACAAAATTTACAGAATAGGGCTTTTATTTTTCATAATAAAAGTGCTTTTTACAGAATTAAAATATAATAATCCATTTTTTTTGGGGGGGGGGGACTATCGGACAAGTGTCCTCTTTGGTCGCCATTTTGGTATGAAATTCACATAGGTTTTATGACAGTTTTGAAATTTCAGTTTGGAATCCAAGGCATGAATGCCATAAATCCAGCACAACTATGAATTACGAAACTTTAGGTGCTGGACTAATAGCGATTAATTTTTATCCAACTACATTTAATTTAAAACATCGAATTTCTCGACTAATTGTATTCCGATTTAGGTGATTCTTTTTTTAAAACAAAGCTAATTAAATGTTCAATCTAAACTATTCCGAGCATTGTTTGCGAATTCCTAACGGTTTTAGAGATTTTCTACAACCAATCCAAGAACAGGACTTTCAAAAGGTATCACTTTATACTTTAATGGAAAACGGTGGCTTTGTGTCAAACTTTACGAGAAAGAAGTATTAAGAAAAGTCATAGATTAGAGCTTCTAGAACAAAAGTGCTTTTAAGTGCTTTTACAGAATTGGAATATCTTAAATAGTCTCAGAGTTACAAGCTAAAATCGGGAGACAGGCGCATTCCGGACGGCCGCCATCTTTGGCCGCCATTTTGAGGATGAAGCACACACGGGATTTTAGAGGACTTTTGATATTTCATTTAAGATCACATGAAAAACAAATCCTGAAATTTTCAGCTTTTTCTAAATTATTTCAGCTCGACACCCTTTTTGGTCCTTTATTTACTGGGCTAATTTAGGAACTACTATGTGCCCTACCTATGCAAATATCCAGGTCTCAGGACCCTACGCTACTTCCGCAACTGTTTGTATAGCCCTTTGGGAAACCGATGGTACAATTTGTACCATACGGGTGTTTCATGTACATTGCGTTATAACTCTATTTGAGCTTTTTCGTCCTTTTTGTTTTTCAAGTCCAGAGGCATTGTAGAAGACCTCACATATGGTTTCACACCTTCCTGCGTCGAGACATAGGAGGTGATGACGTCATAATTCTAAAATATATATTTTCTTTTATTAAGCCTATGTTCATTATTTTTTGGTGGGCTTATTTTTGCACGTAGAAGATTGAAATTTTGCACAAACATTCAGTCCACCGAGTAGTATTTACTTTTTTTTTTAGATTTCTGCGTTAAAACAGGGGGGTGCAGAGGGGCTAAAAGTTTTAAAAAGGGATATTTAGACAAAAAAATCCATTTTTTCGGGATTTTCCCGCCTTAGATACATGATGGAGACACGTGAGTCATACCGTCTGAAAGGCAGTTCTATTCTGAAGAGAATGATGAGCGAAACATGGCCCTAGGGTAATTAGGGATGTGTCAGGGAATTGTTATCAAAATATACTTCTGTGTAGGGGAATATGGGACATTTTCGGTATTTTTTTTTTTTTTTTTTGGCGGGCTTATTTTTGCACCTAGAAGATTGAAATTGTGCACAAACATTGTCCACCGAGTAGTATTTAACAGATTTTTTTCAGATTTCTGCGTTAAAACAGGGGGGTCCAGAGGGGCTAAAATTTGAAGAAAAAGGATATTTAGACCAAAAATCCCTTTTTCGGGATTTTCCCGCCTTAGATACATGATGGAGACACGTGAATGGTACCGCCTGAAAGGCAGTTCTATTCTGAAGAAAATGATTGGCGGATTATAGTCCTAGGGTAAATAGAGATGTCTCAGATTTTTTTTTTTTTTTTTAACCTGAGATCATGGAGTTTTGCGGTAATTTGGGGCATTGTGGGGATTCTTGATAAAATTTCTCCCGCCCTTAATATTCAAGATAGAAACTTGAAATTTGGCACACACATTTAGTATACCAAATACTATTTATCAGATTTTTTGAGATCTCTACGTTCACACAGGGCTGCTCCAGAGGGCCCAAAGTGTGAAAAGAAAATTTCCCCCCGAATTTTTCCCTTTGACATCACTTTTCCCTCTCCTGGTATATGGTATGAGCATGCAAGTGGTACCATTTGAAAGCCACCTCCATTCTGAAGAGAATGAGGTATGAACCATGATCATAGGATAAATAGTGACGATGCAGTAGCTGCTTGACTGAAAGTCTAAAAAATACCCCAAAAAACCCGGATCCCGTAAGGGATAGAGGTAGTTGGTGAGTACTTCAAATTATATGCCCGTACCCAAACTCCCTCTATAAAAATTGTTGCGAAAGCGCCGCACGGTTCTGAAACTTGGATATTTTGTTAGGGCACATAGGTCCTACTGGTTCCTAAGTGAAGCTCTGTCCCGACTACGGTAGGTCCCATAGTTTTGGAGCTATGGATCTTTAAAGTTAATTTTTTCCTGTTTTCGGCAGCCTATAACTTATGAAAGGAAGCATTTGTGCACGATTACATAATGCCGATTGCATAATGCCAAGATAAAATAATGTTTTATATTGGAAACAATATCAATAATAATTACTAGGGCAACTCAAAAGCATAAGAAGCATAATAGCTATTTAGACCTATGGTTGGTACCTTAAACATGGTTTTGATTGTCTAAGGCAGCGTTTCCCAACCGGTGTGCCGCGGCACACTGCTGTGCCGCGAATGGGCCGCTGGTGTGCCGTGAGGAAATCGAAACAAAATTATTAAGTCTGTGGCACCTAAATTTGAAGACATAGGAAAAAATGTATATTTGTATTTCAGATTACTTTGAACCTCTACAATGAAAAAAAATTACTGCAGTTGTAATATATTTTTGTACTTACATTACTGTGTGAGGAAACCCTTTGCGCGTTCTGTCCTGCAGTAAGCAGAATTAAATGTCCAGGAAGAAAGTGAATTGTTTGATGTGAGGAATGACCTAGGTTTGAAGCTCCTGCACTCACAGGAAGACATGGCATCATTTTGGATTTCTCTCCGGAGAAAATATCCAGCCATTTCTATAAAGGCTGTGAAAGTTCTCATTCCCTTTTCAACATCCTGCTTAAGTGAAGCATGATTTTCTGCAATGAACACAACCAAGTGTAAGAACAGGTCACAACTGTTAACTCCGGGACACGATATGAAGGTGTGTTTATCGACTATCCGTCGCACATGAATTTTGCTTCGTGCATCAATTTGTTAGATATTATTGAAAAATTGTTACATTACTAATATTATTGAACAATTCTAACCTTCATATATTATTTAAAAATTACAACGTATATTAACAATGTTAATAAATTATAAGTTTCATACTGTGTTACTTTTCTATATATTTCTGTTGAAGAAAGTATTGGTTATCATTGTTATGACCATTATGCCTTCTTTGTTGTCGCAGACTATTTCATAACGTGAAATTTTAAAATATCATTCAATCCTTTCGACAAAGCAAACATGCATGCAGATTACCTTCGTTTGTGTCTTAAAAGTACATGAGATTTGTTTGTTTGTTAGCTATTTAGTGATCTTCCTTCGTTGTGAAAGGTTAGATACAGTTTTCGAAGAAAAGAAAAAAAGAAAGTGTATTTTTAAAAACCTGAGTCCTATGTTTCATTGCAATTGTTTTTTTAAAATTTTTAAATTAGAAGGAAAAATAAGCACAATCATTTACCACGAGGGAAAAACAGTGATCAAGCTTTCTTCTTTGTGTGAAGGAAATCAGTAATCACAGAAAAAAACACAATATTGTATAGTTATAAATAATAATAATAATAATAATACAATCTATGAGTGTGCCGCGAGAATTCATGTTACACCCGTAGTGTGCCGCAAGTTGAAAAAGGTTGGGAAACGCTGGTCTAAGGGTCCAGAAGAAACTCATTTTAAAAGCATAATTTTAGAAAAAGCATAAAGCATAATTTAAAATATAGAGAGCAATTCTTGGAAAATTCTGTTTAACTGCAAGTTTAACCTACCGTATTAATATTTTTTAAAACCAATGCAAACTCACTGAGAACATAACAATGCAACAATGAAAAGCCTATATTTATTTCTTTAAATTTTTCGGTGTAGTCCTTTGATGTGGAGAAAAGAAAAAAAGGAAAAGAAGGAAACTTTCCGCCAACAATGAATAGTACACAAGAACTCAACACTATATTGTTATGTGTACCCTTTGAACTTGAGCACTTTCTGTACTTTATGGTGTATCTTTTACTTTCCCTTTTTGTATATATGTACCACAAGTCATAGAAAGAGCTGACTCGAGTAAAGCATATCTCTTTACAGTGTATTAAGCAGAAAGTTCATTAAATATGAAAGAAATTGCTTGCACAAAATATTAATAAATAGATCAAGATACTTAGAATATTTAATGTATAGTAAATATTATACACTATACACGATTAATGTAAAACAATGATTGAAATTAACAATAAAGCATAATTTGAAAAAATAAAGCATAATTAAACAAAAAATAAAGCATAATGTGGGTTGCTCTAATAATTACTGTAAAGATATTTTTATTTAAAGAGGACACAAATCATTAATAGTTGAACGACGTGGCTAAAAATCAGATTGATGATGTAAATTTACATTTTAATTTGTGTTTTTCCTAAAGTCTCTGGAAAACAAATTAACCCTAGATTAGGCGCATGGGTGACAGGTGTCCCCCAGTGATTTTTTTCTCGAACTTGCAGCACTGTATTCGTATTCTGAGTTGCGCCTTTCAGTAGGTGAAGGTTGGTTATTGATGTTTATTGTAATGGCAGTAGTACACTTCTGTTTCCCGTCTGCAGTTTGTAAGAAATAAATTCTCTCTGCAGCTGCGTATTTGGATTACAATTGTCAACCACGCGCCTATATACGTAACAAGTAAAATGCAGGAAGAGGAAGACAACAAAAGATAAGAATGTTTTCTGCAGTGGCCTGAGGAGGAAGAGAAGTCGGAGGTATGTTCTGATGAGAGTGATTATGGAATTTATCACGTAAATGCAAATGACCACAACACTGAATGGGAATACAATGACCCATGGTGATATTTTTTGATCTTCTTAAGATATGATCAATTAATGCACTTTGCATCCTGAAATTCAATACCAGTTCACCTCAATTGTCACAAAGGAGGTTTTTTTTTTTTTTTTTTTTTTTTTTTTTTTTTTTTTTTTTTTTTTAGGATATCACCTGGAAAATGACTAAGCCTGAGGAGCAACACCTATCCTATATTTCCCAAGTTGCAGTTGAAATTAGAAAGAGTTGCCAACTCCGACTGTTACACACAAACAAACGTATGCACCTAACGCACGGTTAAGGATAACGGGTAAAGTAACTTTTCAGCAACTTTCTTTATTCATCGTCTGAAACTTTACAAGAAACTGTTAATTTAAGCTGAGTCACTTGATCACTTGGTGACATACATCTTTGTTGACTTACTACTTCCCTACTTTATACATGGTATGGTAGGGTGTGTTGATGGGCATTGACGTATGAATTTATGACTTCGTGGTGAAGGGTTCGCTTCCAGTTTCCATAAATAAACCTCACTTAAGGAGAAACATTTGTGTCACATTTCGTTTCCAGTGTTACGACGCCTTCAGTAACTATTCACGGACTTCGTCGAATCTAATGTCAGCGGACCATATGTCAGGTGCGTCCAAAATATTTTGTAACGCAACTTACTACTCTGCTTCTTATATGTACTAGAATATTTTGTGTGAATGTTAGTTTTATATAATACGCAATAAAATGAAATATTAATGATTTTTGCGCCAAGTTTAGCTGATATTGAAATGTTAATGGACGAAATGAATATTACAAAAATGGTCAAAACATATCGTAGCTTCGTAAATATTACTTATTAAATATTTCTGTTTTAGTAATTTATTCGTATTTCTATATACACCCTTGTTTACATTCGTAATACTAAAGCACCTAATGTAATTTATGATACAATTTTCTGTGTCGATGGAATTAACTGGATAAAATAGGGCACTTAAACCATATCAAATATGAACTACGAAGAATGTAAATAACACTAGAACAACACATTTCTGATATATATTAACATATTTATGTTTCTTCTATAATGAATTTGTTTTGTTCGTAATGTTTTGCTGATTTCATGCGTAATAACGTAGAACAAAACATATTTTGAGTGTAGTATTTCTATGGTATACTATACTTTAAAAAATCAATAAGGTTTATTCAGTATGTTAAGCTTTATCTGTTTATTTATTTATTTATTTATTCAAATATATTTCTAGACCTTGGCTCTAACCTGTGAAAAGTTAAGAGCAGTGGTATCTTTTTATTTATTTATTTATTTAAGGAATGCACACTTCGGAGAATAGGACATTTGAAGGAATAATCGTAGGCAATATTACGTACTCCGAAATGCGAATGAAAAGAAACATTTGTGAGATACAGCAATGATGTTTTCTTTGAACTATGCCCTTTTAGGAGAATTAATTAGAAAGGAGCTGAGTCAATGTGGAGGTATAAATCTTCAAAAGCAAAAATAACATAATGTTTACCTAGTGACAAAGCTCTTTAAAATTTGTAGGAACGATGAAAGACATGCAAGAAACACTTGATCTTGCAGTTGAAGTGTTTACGTACAACTACTTGCGAATCTAGTTTAGAGATAACTTCGGTAGTTCGTCTTAAAATATTTGTTGTCATTTCTCGTAAAATCAATATTGACGTATTGATGTGGAGTAATCGTACGTAAGATAAATCTGAGGTGATTTTACTCGTAAATTCAAAAATTCACTGCATAAATAGTCGAACACAAGTACATTATTTGCAATGCATTCTTTGTGCTTGACACAATATTTTACTAACTAGGGATGATTCCATACCGGGACCAAATATCTGGGGGAAAACCTATACATCATCTGAAAGCTCTTGCCATGAGAAGTACGAAACCGTTTTCAAATCACGGGCAAACCCGCAACCTGACCCTATAAGGGGCCAGTTTGTTAGTGTTTGTGACCCTATGTATGACATATTCGACAAAAGTAAAAATGAATGTTACGGTGTATCACGCCTCAGCGCCTGAGCTCATCATGTTCCTTTTTGACTCATTGATAGAACGTAATTCGGGCAAGAGTTTGATAATATCACTTTGCACCCCGACGTACCCATTTGGTCACGAATTGTAAATACAACGTGGTCGGATGTATATCCATGAAACGTGGCATAAACATTATTCGTCACTGAAGAAAATATGTTGTTTACGTGTTCCTCTCCCAAGAACCATAGGTTATCAGTGTTGCCGACAAAGTTAAAAATGAGAAATTGTAAAACAGGTTCCGTAAGATGAAAAGTTCCCAAGCTTAGCAGAAACATCACACAACACCATAACAAAAAGACGTTGAATGTGACCGTCTCCCAAAAATTCTAGATTGTCAGTATTGCCAACAAGCGTAAACATAATGTTGAAAATGGCGTGCGTCCCATTGAACGAATATATAGCAAATGTGACAAAGCAGCATTGAACAATGGAAAACAGTGTGAGTATTCCATTCTCCCAAGCACCCCAGTGTGGCATTATTGCCAACCAATGCGAACATTCAAGATTTTCGCATAAAGTCTGCCGCATTGGCGGACATAACTGGCAACATGAGTGCTTGTGGGTTCACACTAACATACTACAATCTAGTATGGGCCACAGTCTATGTCCGCCAGTGCTGTAAACTTCATGCGAATTTTGGGGGCGCGGTGGCTCAGTGGTAGAGCATTCACCTCCGGTGCTTGGGGTCCCTGGTTCGATCCCAGCTCACGCCGTGTGGACTTTGTGGTGGACAAACACCGTGCTTGTGGGTTTTCTTGGGGATCTCCCGTTTCCTCCCACTTTCTTCATTCCACCATTTCATTCATCACCGTCTCCTTTAGCCTAACCGGCATAATGTGGGACGTAAAACTAAAAGATTTCATGCGAATTTTTTGAATGTTCGCATTGGTTTGCAATACTGCCTCACGCGTGCTTGGGAAACTGGGACACACACTATGCTTTCCATTGTCGAATGCTTCTTCTATCACATTCGTTATATATTCGTTCAATGGCACGCACGCCATTTTCAACATTACAATGTTTACGCTTGTTGGCAACACTGACAATCTAGAATGGTTGGGAGATGGTCACACTCAACGTCTTTTTGCTATAGTGTCATGTAATGTTTCTGCCAAGCTTGAGGTACAAAAGTTTCATTATACGGAACCTGTTTTACAACTTCTCATTTTTACACTTGGTTGGCAACACTGACAAACCGGGACCCTTGGGAGAGGAATAAGTCCAGAATACATTTTCTCTAGTGACGAATAATGTTTATGCCACATTTCATGGATATACATCCGGTGGTACAGAAACCATCTGCCACATTGTATTTACAATTCGTTAGCAACACTGACCAAATGGGTACATCGGGGTGTAAAGTGATGTTATCAAACTCTTACCCGAATCATGTTCTATCAATGAGCCAAAAGGGAACATGACGGGCTCAGGCGCTTACGCATGATGCATTGTAACATTAATTTTTACTTTTGTCGAATATGCCATACATAGTCACAAACACTAACGAACTTGACTCCTTATAGGGTCAAGTTGCGAGCTTGCCCGTGATTTGAAAACGGTTTTGTACTTCTCATGGCATGAGCTTTCAGACGATATATAGGTTTTATCCAGGTACTTGGTCCCAAAATGGAATCATTCCTAATAAGACTTACCCAATATCAAACTCAAAATCATATGAAAAATATTCGTATAAAAATAAAACGAATAAAGTGATCTACTAAAAATAAAATCAACTTTATTCTTTATCCGGGCAGACTACTAAATATTTTTTCATAAGCTATTTTTCTTTTGCCAGTTTTTCGTAAGTGAGGAGAGAGAATGAAATGTAACTTACCTCAATAATAGATAATGTTATTCTACACCCGAAAATACGAATCGGTAGAATTTCCAGTGTTGCCATCCATAGAAATTACAGTGTGACCAGAATTTGAATTACCCATTATCTCTTTTCACTTACGGAAAACTGACAAAAGAAAAATTGTTAGCTTTTGAAAAATATTTAGTAGTCTGTCCCCTTAATATAATATCTAGCATCACCGATGAAGTAAGATTTCACAGAAACATTAGTATCCAATTCAAGTACTCGTTACAATTAAATGTGTTCTTTAGTGAATATTTTGTTTGTGAATTTTTTGTCTGTAGATTCCCTGTTTGTAGTGAATATTTTGTTTGTGCATTTTTTTGTGTGTATATAGACTTCCTGTTTAATTAACTAGACACTCGTGGAATAAGGATGGCGAATTCCTTATGATAGATTCAAACCCCATTAAAACCATAGCTGGAAGTATGAACGTAGTTTAAAAAGAAATCATATTTTCAAAAATCAAAATAAACGATAGTCCTATCAATTAAATCTTCCACATTCTCACTTCCTGAGTTCAAGTAACTTCTCTGGAACTTTTTTTCTCTCAACTGATCCTTCGGGCAGTGTTCCAAGTAGAAAAAAAAAGCAGAGGCGGTATGTTTTATTACGATTTTGACTCGGGGGGTGGTGGTGGTGGGGTGGATCGACTGCCAAAAAAAATCCCTTTGTTGTAATACCGAGAATTATACTCCAAAATGTTCAAAAACCGAATAAGAATATTAACAGTTTCTTGCGGGAAAACTCCAGGTCCCCTCACTCGACTGTGGGGTATTCCAAACCCCTAGAAGGTCCATCCCCCACAGCAGACAACCTCTAAATGCGCCCATGCTCAAAAGACGGGATTTATATGCATTAAGGCAAGAAGATACATAACAAAGAAACAATTCAATATGGCACATCAAAATATAAACTTGAACTTCTTTGAAGACACCTTATTTTAAAAACAAAAGGTAGGAAAAAGATGATAAAAATGTAGGCGTTGTCAACTTATAAATTATTTCTACATAAGATATAAAATATTTTCACATGCAAAGCTATTCGTCAATTACTGTGTATAAAAATGGATTTATTAAAGGTATTTAGCATCTACCTTTCAGTGACGGTGTTTTAATCATTAAAAAACCAGAAACGGTATGGCATACCACCACATACCGTCTCACTTGGACCACTGCCTCCGAGAGAAAACTGCCTCCCGGTGTCGGTTCAAGATTCTCCTCCATTGCCTCTACCTCCGTGATCTATCAGACAATTTAAAGGCATCACACTTGACAGAGCTGTAATAGACATTGGTAACAGAGAAGCTAGCCTGTTGCGATAAGTAGATGCGGATCATTAGCATCGACCCAATGTTCACTGAATTCCGATGAAAAAGAAATATTTGGACTTGCACTTTTACAGCTTGAGAAATGTGAAGAAAGTTTAGGATTTTTAATCCCTGGTATCCGACTGATAATATTGAGTTCTGGTGCAAACATCGAGATAAACACCCTGAAAAACAAAAACAAACAAACAAACAAAAAAAGCACTACGACCCGTAAAAAAGTTAAACTAATTGAGGAAAATATAGACATAAGAACTTGTATTAAAAAATGGATATTAGTAATGAATGTAACGTCAAAACATAAATAATAAATTAGTACAAGATTTCTACTATCTTAAAAAAAAAAAAAGAAAAAAAAACGGCATTCGCACAACACGCCAGACAACTGCTCAATGCGACTCAATCCTCACAGTAATTACATCTATCAGAGAATTCAACTTTTATGATAACAGAAGAGTGGCTCCTTCAATTTCAGATGTTTTATCTTGCCTGAATCCAACCGGGGAGTGTCAACTTCTGTGATCGATATTTATTTCTATATGTTAAGCGGATACATAAACGATAACCGACATTCGAATAATTTGCCAAACGTTTTCACTCTCTCTGCCCTATAATGTTTATTCTGTCTTTGACGAAGTTTTGCTGATGACACTCGGCTGTACAGTGTTTCGACATTCGAATACAGTGACACACACCAATATTGTGATGAAAGAATGCTCCAGTCACAGTTGATCTTCTACCCTTATGCCGATGATGGACACTTATTTAGGTTTTTGGGCTCCGCGATATGATAATAGTTGAAATAATCGACTCATGTAGTATGGCAGATAACACACGCATCGAAAAATTGAAGCAACTAATTTACAAATTTTATCACAAAGCAAGACCTGGAGTACCTGTCCTTCAACTCAGTGAGCTCTTATACATAGATGGCAATATAACACAATATATAGTCTTTTTCAGACTTTTTGAGCTAAAAGTCGCGAAATACCTTTCTCACTAAATGATAACCAGATGTATCAGTATCGTCTCCAAATAATAAGGGGCCGCGGTGGCTCAGTGGTAGAGCGTTCACCTCTGGTGCTTGGGGTCCCGGGTTCGATCCCAGCCCCCGCCAAGTGAACCTTGTGGTGGACAAAGACCGTGTGCGTGGGTTTTCTCGGTTTTTCCGTTTCTTCCTACTTTCTTCATTCCACCATTTCATTCATTACTTATCATCACCGTCTCCTTTAGCCTAACTGGCATATCCGTGGGACGTAAAACTCAAAGATTTCATATTTTCCAAATAATGACACAAATTTGTAGTGGTTCCCTAGTGAATGTAAATAATATTTGTTAACTTGAAAATCATCCGATTCTTTGTTATTGTAAACCGTTATTAATATTTGGCACTAAAGAAAGGTTTTCAAGCACGAGTAGTGATACCCTAGAAAAAAATAATTTTCCTATTCTTCAGTGTGACCCATGGGTGTTTTTATTTTGTGCAGGTAAGTGCATCATCTGCTTACACATATCCTTTTTAAAATCACTGTAACGGATAGGCCTCTTTCTATAGATTTTTAGAACATTTCACAATAATTTGACCTTTTGACCTTGAGAGTGACCCCTAGATGGCTGGTTCAGTTACTGGATTTCGGTATCGATCAAAGGGAAGTATATATCAAATTTGAGCCCCCTAGCTGTTACTAGGTAAAAAAGTCATCTTGTTTACAGAGAAACTTATTTCACCCCATTAGCGAATTTGTATAACCGTACCTCGCCATAATAATTCAGTTGTGTATTTCCACTGAAAGCAAATATTTAGTTTTTAATATGTTTTAGTCAGATAAACCACTGAAGTCAAAACCAAAAGTTGAAAAAAAAATACATGGATTATCTTACTAAAACGCATTACGAATTAAATATTTGCTCCCAGCTGAAATACATAAGGGTAGGGACTTGCCGAAGATACCTTGTGATCGATGTCGAGGTTTAAGTCGCGGTCGCACCCTCGATACTGGCACAAACCCATGTGTTCAAATGAGTAACCGCATGCCGAAGATGTACGCTACATCGCGAGCTACATGGAGTTCGACCGCGGGGGTGAATTAGTGATCGCGATGATAAACAACAAAGTTTGTTTTTACATTGATGTTCAGAAGAAGCATCGCTGTAGCTAGTGTTCTCATTGGCTCTCCCTGAAGCGTTACATGGAATAAAGTCTTCATTTGTTTAGAATTTCGTCTGCAGAGGAATATGTGTGTCTATGCTCGAGAGGTTTTGCTGCATTATTAAATTTGATTATGAGACATATTGATAGAAATAATCAGGAATTTTCCAGCAATATGGAAAAAGAAACACAAACATCATAATAGGCACGTTTTAAATAGATTGTGGAAGAAAATAGCAACTGAAATGGGAATGTCGGACAAGTTATTTATTTGAGAATTGAGTATTATATAAGGCAGTGGCGGTCACAGGGAGGAGCCTTTCGGGCTGAAGTCCGTAAATTGTAGAATTTTTAAAGAAAAAAAGAAGCTACTGTTAACCATATGTATGCTTAAAAACCACGCCCCCCCCCCCAATTCTGAGATTAATAAAAAGGGTTTCTTCTAAATTCCTTATTGAAATAAGATAAAGAAGTACCTGTAAAAACAGGCACTATCCATAGAGAGGAAACGTCGAATAATGGAATTGCAGTGCTGAAACTTCATTTGCTGCAGTTAATACCCCCCCCCCACACCTCGAAACCTGAAGAAATACCTGATTTATTTATTTTTCCATTAAATTTTACTGGGAAAAGATTTTTCGTCTGACTGCTGAAAGAGGGCATTTTCTTCACAGAAAATTGAATAAAAGGTAAAAGTCTTGGATTTAGAATATTGATAGAGATGAACAAGAGATGAGGCTCAAATAATTTTGCGAAACAAGAGACAAGACTTTGTTATTTCTCATATCTCGTCTCACGTTCATCCCTATGTGGTTTTGCAGTGATTTTTATGCACTGACGGAATAATTTCACATGCGTCACAGCAATGTTTCTCCTTAAAGTGAGAACTTAACAGCGAGGGTGCGACCTCCTCGCTATGTGCGCCCTTCATCCATCGCGACCTAGATATCAAGATAGCGACCGCGACTTAAACCTCGACCTCGATCGCGAGGTATCTTCGGCATGTCCCTACCCTAAGGGTAGTCATCAGCTAGGGCAGTATTTCTCAACCGATGTGTCGCGACACACTGGTGCGCCACGCAGTCCCCTAAGGTGTGTCACGAAATTTTAGAATTTAAAAATTATGAATAATTTAATAATAATTAGTTAAAATCGGGACAGACTGTACTAGTCAACACCTCCAGCGGTAGCAATAATGCTCAGTGTTATATAGAGTCATTATAAAAACTAATTGGTTTCACTATTATAATAGATATTGTTATTATTGTTATTAGAGCTATTACTTATAATAAAAATATCAAATAAGTGTGTTACGATGTCCGGACGTTCAGTAATGGATGCCGTCAGTCAAAAAAAGGCTAAGAACCACTGATCCAGACATCGGTGGGTGCAGAATGTGACGTCACATTTATATTCAAATTTCTACATTGTATGAAAACAAATATCAGTTCATAAATATTGAACAGCCTACTTTCCAAAATTTTCAAATTATTCTTTAATATCAAATTGTTTACGAAAATTCAGAAAAAAAAAAGGTTGCAGAATGTAGTAAAGAAATGTTTGTTAACCGTAAACTACTGAAATTAAACTAGTAGCGACATCTTGTATTGAGATAAGGACTATTTCCGTAACATTGTGATAGGCCTGTACAATTGCAATCAGTATTCAGTAACTTTATTGTGACGCCATTAATGTGTTTTAGAGTCTTGGCCAGCATATATGATCAGTGGCGTACACAGAATTTCGTTAAGGAGGAAATTAAAACTTTTCAGAACATGCCCGATTTTCTTATATCTTAATGTGATAAATGCTTGTTGAGTGACACTTGAAATCTTTTTAACACCTCGCAATTACATGGAATGAGACATGTAGGCTAAGTATATTAATGAAGAACCCTTATATTCCTATAGCAAAGAAATAGTCATTCGATACTTCTCTGGATAAATAGAAAATTATATCATGTCTGTAGCCTTATCATTTTTTTTTTTTTTAACGTATCTGTGTCGTATGGATTACGAGGGTTGCTATATATATTTCTGGCCTAGGCAACACTAAGTGTTGCCAGGTGCAATCTGACATTTCCATTGGAAAGTTTGACATTTTGTAGCATAAATGTACTCAGAACTTTTTGACTTACGACAATTTTTTTTTCTTTTACAGGTACTTGAAGAAATCAACTTGGCAAAAAAATGGAATTAACTCGTGAACATTTTCGTGCGATCATTTTTCACAACTTTCGACGTGGATTATCACGACAAGAGTGCATCGATGAACTTAAATCTTTGTATGGCGACGAAGCACCATCCTATAGCACTGTGAAAAACTGGTACAACGAATTCAATCGTGGCCGACGCTCGCTCAAAGACGAATTCCGTGAAGGTCGTCCAAAAACAGCCGTTGTGCCAGAAAACATCGATGCCGTACGTGAACTGATAATGCAAGACCGTCATGTGACTTACCGTGAGATAGAGGCATGCCTAGGCATTTCTTCCACCAGCATACATTCGATATTGCATGAACACCTGGCCGTAAAAAAGGTTTGTTCTCGTTGGATCCCGCACAATTTGACAATCGCTCAAAAGAAAGCTCGTGTGGATTGGTGTAAAGAAATGCTGAAAAAATACGATCGCGGTGCTTCAAAAGACGTTTATAAGATCGTCACAGGTGACGAATCATGGATCTATGCGTATGAGCCCGAAACAAAACAGCAATCGACCGTGTGGGTCTTCCAAGACGAGCCAAATCCAACGAAAGTTGTTCGTGGAAGAAGCACTTCGAAGCAAATGGTCGCCTGTTTCTTCGGCATAACTGGTCATGTGGCGACTGTTCCGCTTGAGCAACGTAGGACGGTCAATTCTGAGTGGTACACCACCATTTGTTTGCCTGAAGTCTTCGGAGAAATTCGAAAAATGAACAAGAGAAGACGAATCATTGTGCACCATGACAATGCGAGCTCTCACACATCGGCTCAAACCAGCGCATTTTTGACCGGCCAAAACGTCGAAGTGATGGGTCATCCGCCGTACAGCCCTGACTTGGCACCCAATGACTTCTTTTTATTCCCACACATCAAGAAAAAAATGCGTGGTCAACGATTTTCGTCGCCAGAAAATGCTGTTGAAGCATTCAAAAACCATGTTTTGGAGGTGTCTCAATCGGAGTGGAAAAAGTGCTTCGAAAATTGGTTTGAGCGCATGCAAAAGTGTATAAATCTTGATGGAGAATATTTTGAAAAACAATAAAACCATTTTCGTTGATAAATATTCGTATTTTCATTATTAGGCCAGAAATATATATAGCAGCCCTCGTAGTACTGTTTATACATGTTTTTCGTTGACTCACCAAGATAATTTTCCCAGCAAACGCCTGATAATAGTCCCGCGTGTCTTCACAGTTACGTTGCGTGTTGTGCGAATGGCTCGCTCGACAAAAAGAAAGAAAGAAAGAAAGAAGCCATACTAAAAGTGACAACGAATTAAAACAAAAATAGCTCCCATGATAGCCTATATCCGACGAACAATACGGTCTCTATTTTGAAGAAAACAATTCGAGGTCAGTTCTTCCAATAGGATTTTACTAATTAATTTTGGCGATTAAGAAACCAATTAAATTCTTAATTAAATCTAAGAGAACATTCAGATATTTATTGCTTCAGGGAAGTAGTGAAATAACTCGGAGCGAAAGAACAATTGAAGTGCCTCAGCATGTTTTTATCACGTTAAACTGTACAGCGGTGGACACTTCTAAATGGTACAGCCATATGGAGATTTACGGCTAAGGTGTACCATTTAGAAGTGTCCACCGCTGTACAGTATGTACTGGAGTTGCTCTTACCGGTACTTTTGAGAATCATTCAATGCATGTTGTATTTTTTGCTTCCTTTTCAGTAACGAAAAAATTTGGTAGAAACTTATTTTTCAGGTAGGCATAAAATAACATGAGATATTTATTTAGTGTTCCGACGAGACGAGATGAGACTTCAGGTTGTCTTGTCTCGTCTCGTACAAAGCATGTCTAGTCTCGAAACTATGCGCTCGTCTCATCTCGAATGGTTGTCCCGTCTCGTCTCATAGACGAGGGGGCGCGGTGGCTCAGTGGTAGAGTGTTCACCTCTGGTACATGGGGTATCGCGCCAAGTGAACCTTGTGGTGGACAAACACCGTGTGCGTCGGTTTTCTCGGGGTTCTACCGTTTCCTCCCATTTTCTTCATTCCACCATTGCATTCATTTCTCATTATCTCATTTCACCAGCCGGCATAACCGTGGGACTTAAACTTGAAAGATTTCATTTCATTTCATTTCTTCGTCTTGTAAACGAGACGGGGCAAAACATGTCTCGTCTCGTGGCAACACTAGAGCGGCCGGGGCCCACAAAGAAGAGTTGTTATGCCAAGTGGTTAAAATTACAACTTTTATCCAAGTTTGGTTTAATTAACAGGGCACAACTCAACACATAACACGACCACAATTTTCCTATAACGACTGCTTAGTTTCGACTGAACCAGTAATGAATTACTACGACAGCAATATTTGTTAATACCATCGGTACAATCGAAAGGCAAGCCTTCGCCTCTTATTCTGAAATCCTTTTTTCAGAACCTCTGGTGCCATTTCAACAAATAAGAAGGCTTATATGACTTTCCGATTTCAAAAATGGCTTAGGTTCGCAAAATCAAACCAGCATCCTTTCAAGTCAGTCACGAAAAAGGCTGACACGTTTGTCTTTGTTCGGAACAAGAGAGACCATGAAACAACGGTTAGTTACTGATGAAACTACTATTAAGAGAACTTGTACTTACATAGATATCCGACCAGCCCCCAGTATGAAATCTTCTGAAACACTGATCTCGATGAATACTTTAACATTGTACTTGAATCTGGAGCACTATCACAAAATAATTAAACTTTAATCAATTGAAAAATGGAAATGAAAGCTTTGTAAAAATCATTTTTTAAAAAATAACTTTAGGTAAGTTCTTTGTAGGATAGTGCTCAGTTGAAATAAACGCTGGTAAACATTTCGAAGGCAAATAATTTATTCCAAATTAATTAATTTTTAAACAAATTCAAAAACTGTTTGTGTTTTCTAGACACGACACGAGACGACGTCCTGTCCTGTCTCGTATCTCACCTCAAAGTGTCCTGCCTCGTCTCGTTTACGAGAAATATCTCGTCTCGTGGCAACACTATATTGTATTTATTTCATTATATGGAAGCCCTCCCCGCTGGTCTAGTAGTGCCCGGAGTACGATTCCCAGTAGGAGATCCTTGAAAAATTGGAATGTGTTATGTTGGTTTGGATTCCATCTTCGATGTGTAGGTCGACGTTCCATATAGCCTCGGTGCTGAAAAATACGTTAGAACTCCACTCCAACTAATCATTAGTCTAAATCTAAATTCATCTCTTGCAGAGTTTCAGAAATTATTTTCTCGAACATTTTAACGGAAAAGGGATGAAAAGAAGAGGTTATGTTATGTGTAGTCAGTGACGTAATTAGGGGTGCAAACGAGCTTGTGCCCCGGGCGCCAGATTGGGAGGGCGCAAAATTGGGCAGATGTTTGGGGAGCGTTTTGGTTTGGTTGGTCAGGGGGCACTAAGGCGAGTTCTTGCCCCGGGCGATAACTAGCCTATTTGCGTCGCTGCCTTTAGTCTAACGTGAACGTAGGATCTGATTGCATGCACTTCCACCGAGATCGAGCATTCTGACTCGACTTTTTTTTTTTTTTTTTACTTTACTTTAGCGTACTTTATCAAGACTGTACAATATGGCATAAAAGCTTTCTTTTAAATACTATAAAATTCAAATACTTGATGCATTTTCAATTTTATATTTCCAAATTCAGTGACAAAACACCTGGGAACGGTCTGAGAAAAGTACATTTGAAAGTTTATTAGAAGTTAATGGAGCATAATATGGACTGTATTTACAAATACAAATAGTTATGTAGATTAAAATATTTCTATTTAGTGTCACCACCGTTTAACTATCAAATAGATTATAAATATTATTTTTTAGTTTCGAACTCCACCGGGGATCATGTCATCGTTTCTTTGCTACGTTAAGGAAGGATTTGTAATTTTATTCAGGCATAACGAAATTACTACTTACGCCAGACTTTGTCCTTGAGGTGTTTAATTTGCACATTTACAATGACCGAGGAGAGAAAACTGGAATAACAGAAGCCGTCGAACTTGTTCCACTTCTTTTTTGAGTCTTATTGTGTACCCGTTGCTACTGTGAGCGGAAGTGTGAAATATTCATATAGATTTAATGCAAAACAGTAAGTTGATCAATTTACATGACATTGGGTTATAGACACATGTTTTAAGAAATAACTTGCTAATTTTAAATATATTTTTGTAGTGAATGTGTGTGGCTCCGACTGCGGCTATGTAATCAGCTACAGATTGTCACGTTTCATATAAAATGTAGCCAGATCCTGGGGAGGAACGTACAATTCTAATCAAACACTTTTGGCCATAGAGTAAATATTATTATCTTTTCAGTGATCAGTGCTTTTGGGTCTAACAACATCCAAATAAGGATGTAGCCAATGCGGAATAGTAATAATTCGTCATTACAATATTACCAACCTAAAAGTGTTTCAGTGGCGAGTTATTCAGTTGAGTTGGAAACAAGTTACTACCAGCATGCTTGTAAACATATATAGACTTTTCTTATGTATATATTTTCCAGAAGTTATTAAATAGTTATCGCTTTCGGTTGGCCCTCTA
Organism: Thermobia domestica; assembly: GCF_964235325.1. NCBI lineage: Eukaryota > Metazoa > Arthropoda > Insecta > Zygentoma > Lepismatidae > Thermobia > Thermobia domestica. The sequence goes on from NC_137458.1 coordinate 123,512,850, forward strand.
TATTAAAACTAACGTGCCGTTTATGTTCATTTTCCCGCGCGCAAATTGTAATATCGTGTTTGTGATCACACATTACTCTAGAAATGTCTGAAACAGATACATAGCATTACTAATGAGTGTCGAAAATTACGTTTTCTGAAATAAAAGAAAATTGGTAACTCGTAGATGTGGTTAAAGCTAAAAGTGTTTGCTTGAAATTGTGGTAAAATTTTTCAGCATCAGACTTTGTATGAGATGTGAAATCCCAAGCACATAAAACTCTTATCGCTCGGCATAGGTCTTCTGCACAAAAGGTGAAAACGTTGTCCACGGAATTCTGGAGCTAAGAGTGGGATAATCAAATAATATTTCTAACATCAAGGGAAACCTAATAGTCCATCAAATGAAATCAAATTAATAATTTTCATGAATTTTAAAAGATCTCTACTAGGCCTACTATTTTCGCGTGTAGCAAAGCGGTAAATGAGGCCTTTGCTCTGGAAAAAATATTTTCGGTTGACTTAACGGGATTCATTTAGGGAAGGTCAACAAATTCCATGAAATTGAAAGAAGTTTATCATCACGTAAGGTGAAGTTGTGCTTCTTCACCTAATTCTAGCCAAGAAAAAAGTACGATTACCAAACCATGCATGTTGCGTTAATAACAAGGAAAAGTGTTTTTAAAAATGGAAAGTAATGTAAGATTCAAAAGTTTACAAAAGGAAGACACTGCATAAGGCCCTATATTTTTTTTGTTGGATATTTAATAAGGATGTCAGCAGCAAAGAAGATTGTTATTTAGTCTCTACTTGGGAAAATTTATTTGTGGTTTATGAAAAAAAAAAAAATCGAACAAAGCCTTGTCTTCTTGATGGGCGTTATGGTTCTGTTCCCATACGTTATACTATAGCACGGTGGACGTCATTTCATAGCAACCTTCGCAGAAATTGCGGAGCGTAACGCAATGCAAAGATCAATTATAATTGTTATGTCTAGTACCGCAAACTAAAGCGCAGGTGTAGCGTTGCGTTGACGCAAACCGATACGAAAGTGCCCCTAGACACGGATGTTAAACTGAAACTGATCAACGAAACTTTTTTTTTTTTTTAAATCAAAACAGTGTATTTGAAAAGCAATCTTAGACAACTCACGATCAGCACTTACTGCTTGAAATAGTGCAATTATTTTATGTACTATAAGGTAAAGTTCGGAGAGATGGTGCGTAATAGAGATCACGCGGGAGTTTTATGAGAGGGAAAATTAGGTAGCAAATGGAGAATCGGCAATTTCGAAAATACAGCCGTTAGTTAAATTTATTTGGCGATAGGAGCTGCTCGCTGAGAAATATGTTCCACGTTTTGAGTGAATGGTGCAAAGTACAAGTGCGTACATACTCCCAAACGTTAGATGATAGAAATTCTTGGAAGGTTGTGGTGTTGAATAATCAAAAATTAATGCGTTACATAGTTTACTTCCAGCCTGAAAAATTTCTTTCCAAAGGCTATTCGGATTCTTTATCCTACCCAAATAGGACAGTTCACGCAATCACGAAGAAGGAGAGATCACGCAGACATTCATTAAACGCAAGAGAGTGACTAATGAGAAAATATGCAATAACTACAGTTGTTTTTTGTAGGCGTATCATGTCCGTAGCTAAGGATGGCTTAGCGAGTGCCTTCAGGTTCCTGAAACTTTCATTGTTTGATAGAATGTAGCCCCTATGCACAACGGGTGAACTCAAGTCTTCTAACATTTTCTAAATCTTGTTTCTATAGTATGACTGTTGTGCGCAATCTTACCTCCAACCATGTGCAGTTTTCCCTACCGCTTCAGGAGAGATCATGCAAAATAAACTGCCAACACTAAGAGCACAATCACTTTCAACAATGATTGCGGGTTTGGTATTGTGCATAAGGTGTTCAACTACGCACTGTATCATTCTTAAGAACATTTCTTCAACATGGGCTACTTTATGAGAGTTTATTGAATTGTGCGTGAACTATCCTTACTTTACCTTATTCATGATAGAGTTTGAATGGACTCGAATTTAGTTGAATTTCTAAATACACTGCGGACCTAATTTTGCTGGGGGCCGTAGGTCAAATAAATGCGAGGATGGGACAAAGTCGAAAGCTAGTGAATATATACAATCTGGTCAGAAATTCTGTCTCAGGGTTAACAGACCGTAAAAATAAAACTAAGAATGGAGAGAAAGAAATGTGTAATGCAGTATATAAAAGTAGGTCAATCAATGGGTACAGCTGTTATTTAAAATGTCGTTCCTGTACCTGGACACAGGCTCGAAAACGTCAGGCCAATCATCAGTGGCAGCACTCATACATTCATGTCTATGTCAGCCACTACTTTCACTATAGCAGACTTGAGGCGGTCTACAGTCATGTGAGATTGAGCATACCCCTCCAAATAGAAGTATAGGACCAGATCTTGTAGTCAAGAGGATTTAAGTCTGGACTGTACATGGGAAACTCCTGCATCATCTTCACCTTGTGAGCTGGTGCCGAGTCATGTTGAAACATTCAAGGCTTATTTTTGAACATAGTCATGTCAAAGGGTTTCACCACCTTGTCGAGAATGTCCTGGTACAGTTTGTTCCCTGTTTTTAGAGCTTTTTTTAAAAAAAAATATTACAAAATGGACATCGGTGGGATCCAGGTACGACACATCTAGTCACACGATCGCTGTTGCATGGTAATAGTCTCGCTGAACTCTTGAAACTTGTTTACATGTTCCAGCACTGGTTGTAGCATGCACTGTATCATTCTGTCTGCTGAGGTGCTCTTCAACTGTGAACATTTTCTCATCTGTGAACAAAATTTGTCGATGTTTGTTATCCGCGTGTTGCCGCAAGAGTACTTTTGAACTGTCATGTTGCATTCTCATCATGCTCTGATTTAACCGCAGGCCTGTTCTGCGATAGGTATGCAAACGTAAGTCTTCATTGATCACCCAGTGATGGTCGCGACATGTTCTTTGCAGGACCATGAGCTTCAGCTTATGCACCAAATTTCGATCGATTCTTGCTTTCATTGTCTTAACACACCTGGTGTCCTAACGGAGCAAGGTCTACCACTGCAAAGCTTATCCTCTACAGATTGTTTCATTGTATCGCTGTATGTGTAAATACATGAGTTGCTGTGTAATATTCAGTTTCTGCATTAACTTAAAGGTAGTTGTCGGAGAGTGTGTCCGCACTTGTGTAGGGCCAAAACTGCAACACGATCTTCTCTTTCCCCACTCTATCTTCATTCTGCAAAAAGCAAAGGACAATAATGGTGGTGTAAGTTCAACCAACATTAAGGTTTCACAACAATGCTAGATTATTGTCATACATAATTTTTTTAACTGCTGACATTTTTCGTACCTGAACTCGTTCGTGGCTAAGCAGTTAGCATACGCGTCTTTACCGTGGGAGACCCAGTTTCGATTCCTGGCGGGAGCCCATTTGGATCGGATTCCATGTTAAGCTATAGGTCTGCGCCTCATGTAGCCTCGCTGCCGAAAGGGATGCTAAATTGAAAATCAGAATTTTTTTTGTACCTGTTTGTGACAAAATTTTTGACCAGACTGTGTATATATAGAGGCAGCAGCTGTGTTGCCACACTTGGTACAATTGTACCAGATTCAGCCCTTTTTGTCATTCATCAGCCCGTTGGTACCACGCTGGCATTTTCAGCCCCTTTTGTGAAAAAGTTGGTACAATTCTACCCAATTCAGCACCATTTAACAAATATCGTCACATTTTCAAAAGTTCACGTTACTCATACTGTGTTGGACTCTTAAGAAATGCTGGTGAGTATTCATTCTGTGACGTTGCACCGCATAACGCTACAAACTTCATGTGGAAAATTCGTAATTCGAACTATACCGGGAAACAAATGACGCTAGATGGGCGCAGCAGTACCGCGCAGGAAGGAGACGAGAAAGAAGCAGTGTGGTGGAAATTTTAGCTTGAAATCTTTATATATATATATATATATATATATATATATATATATAAAATACACACACGTTGAATCAAGTGTTTCATATTCTGAAGAAGACAAGCGGGTGCTAAAGTAAGTCTATAATTTGTGTGTCGTTGAAAAGATTATGCAACATCAAAACAATAATAGCACCAGTGCCGTACCGTGGAAAATCAGCGCCTACGGCGTCCCCGTACATATGACTGAGGTCGATAGATATATCTTTACTTTTTCCTTCCGAATTTTGCGCTCCCTTACTTCGGCGCCCGGGACCTTCCCCCCTCCCCAACGGCATGGTGTAGCACAAAAAACACATTGACGTAGTTGCCGGCTTACCGGGCTAAGTTTTTTACTAGTGACGCCATATTGACGAATATAAAAATACCCGAACATTTCTGCGTTTTAGAGGTCTATATCGACGCGTTGTAACAAACTTTATGTATAGCCCTAAAGTTAGATCAGGGATGATCATACGTGGGCAAAAATATTTTACTTTTTGACAAAAAATGAATTCAGCCCTTTTTGTTTAAATTTGGTACTGTTTTTCAGCCCAGTCCAGAGCTAGGACTGTGGCAACACTGGGCAGCAGTGACTCGGTATTAGAACGCTCACCCCTGGTGTGCAGCCAGCTTCCGTCTGCTATGCTTTGTGGTGAGCAAACACCATGTGCGTGGGTTTTTTCAGGGTTGTCCCAATTGATTCCAAGTTCATCATCATTCCAGTATTACCATCCATCTCATCATCACTATCTCCTTTAACCTCAGTGCATAATCGTGGCACTTTCAACTCCAGTTTATATATACACCACGCTAGAAAAATAGAATTTGTCTAGATATGAAAATGGATACGTTTAGTTGTACTACTTACAAAAGTTCGTAAATTTTATGTGGGGGTTCAAGAAACACTTTGTTCTTTCGGTAATATTAATAATTTCTGGTTTTATTAATTTGGATTTAGACGTTGCATGATAATAAACACGTACTTTTAAAAAATGATGTAGTCAGTGATTTTGTCTTAGATTACTTTCCTTGTTCTACCACTTTCTTCTCTCCTTGGATTATAAATGCATTAAAAGCGCAAGATAAATAAATATTTTAGTTCATATGGACATATGATCATTAAAATCAAGAAAATTATCAAACAATGTTCAGGCTGTGAATTAACGGTCAGTGTCCCTTGTGTTCACTCATGCAACGGAGCACCAGGAATTCTGGGTATCATTTGAGACAATTAGAATAATAACGTTATGGTCCTAAAAGTACGCTAGCCAAGTGTAACGCCATATTTGTTTTCATCTCTGAAATATTTTAAAAGTATGTTGCAATTCTGCGTAGTGTTTTATTACAAATGTGCTATCTTGATTGTCAGTTGCAATTACAGTGCATTATTTAAAAAAGAATTTTAAAGTTTAATGTCAATTACTTAGTGTTGTATCAAATTCAACTGTACTTCTTGTGTTACATGATTTTAGTATGATTCTAGGATTTTTTTTTACTACATGTCTGTCGTTAGGCCCGTAGCCAGCCCCAAAATTTAGGAAGGGGGCGGTAGAAGTTAGGGGGGCCCAACCCAATCATATTATACTTCATCACCATATTATAGTTCATTTGCAAGCCTACCGTGAAACTTTTAGGGGGGCCAGACAAAGTTTAGGGGGCGGCCCCTAGCTCCCCCATGGATACGGGCCTGTCTGTCGTTAAGGGGAGCTTAACGATCGGAATCAAAGAAAATAAACAAAATATTAGTTAGTCAATAGGTAAGGTTCTTATTATTATTTAAATACGTAAAACCGGGATTTATAACTGATTGTACATCTTATAAATATTCCTTCATCGGATAATTCAAGTACAAACTATGTGTAATATACACAGTGTTGTGCCGGGGGGAGGGGGAGACGAGCGGGATGACGAAATAAGGGGGCGCAAAATTCGAGTGGGAAAAGAAAAGGAAAGAAACAAGAGAGGAAAAAGTGCTTGGAATATTACTAGTATGTACTTATATCCTTATCCTGCTTTAGGAAGTGGTCCTAAACCAATTTCATTAACTTATTACTTACTTTACAATAATAAATAAATAAATAAATAAAAGTTTTTGATAATTTATTTCACACCATGGGGCACTCCCGAACACGCCGGGGTAATGGCAAACATTCTGTGTGATATTTCTCCATGAGACGCCATTTTATTGTTAAAGTTAAAACTAATTGTTGACTGCATACAGGCTAGTAAGATTACAAAAAATTAATGCTCAAATATAGGGGAATTTATAGCCTTATCTGTAACAATATAGATAAGATAAGAGCCAACTTGTCTAGCTATTTGAATCATTGTTGCAAATAAATCGACAAAAACAACAAAACGTCTTGTTCCTGGCAATCCACTCAACCAGGGTTGCCACACTCCAACCACTTCCAAAGACTCCCACCAACTATTCACGGCACCATTCGATCTATTCCATGCGCTTCACTCCTCCGTCCCATGCAGGGGCGGATCCAGGACCGACTTCTGGGAGGGGCAGTGGGTTGTCATACTGCTACTTTGAAGGGCTCCAAACTTTGGTATGGGTTTTATTTATATATATAAAATAAGAAAGTTTCGTCTTCTGGGGGGGGGGCAATCGCCCCCCCCCCTGGTCCCATGGCTGTGTCCATACGCCTTAAAACCACAAATCAATTTATCATAAACAGGCCATAGCAAGCAGAGTTGGCTGGTTTAAACCAGCTGTTTTTTCAAAAAAAAAAAAAAAAAAGTTTAAACCAAAAACGAAAAATGTTTGTAAACGGGTAAGTGTTCGTAAAATCTTGATGTATCGAAATGCCGTACTTTTGTGTGTGTGGGTGGATCATACAAATCCCACGAGAGGCATTTCTTGAAATCACAAGCACTTGTGGTATCTATTTATGTAAAAATGTCAAAGCCAAAGTGGACTCAAGTAATTCGTATCTTTATTCACTTCTCTTATTCATATGCAAATTAAGTTGTCGTATTTCTTTAACTTGGATTAATAAAAGTATTAGTGAACTAACTTGGACTTAAATTAGTTCTTCTGTACTCTGTAGTATTTTGAAATTGTCCATATGTAATTCCGTATAATGGTTTCACTTCTGAAATGACTTGACAATTAACAAGTATGTAAAGATTAGTACAACCTATTTTTATTAGGAGTCCTTCCTGAGTGAGTCAGCAGACGTATCGCATTTATAACCCAATTACTCCCGGTTTCGAGTTCAAATGGGTGCAATTTCTCTCGGATGTAAGCCGAAAAGCCGTTTGAATTCCGCTTTAAGCTTATATGACCCCTTCCACCATAACATGGTTGTTGCATAAAAACACCAAGGCGAAACAAACTTATTTCTGTCCATATGTGATATAAATACATAGAGCAAATTATTTAAACCAGAAAAACCTGGTTTAAACAAACAAACAATAAACGGATTTAAACCAAAAAAAAAAACTGGTTTCTTGGTTTTTTTCAATAAAAATCATGGTTTTTGCCAACCCTGATAGCAAGGTTGGCATCTAAAAAGAGCAGTCCACATCCGAGGCTTATCCTTCTACTGTACTCGATCCCAGGTTTTAAATGCCGAGTGATCGGCCCGACACAACCAGGCCGACTGGAGGACCAGGCTGACTGCAGTCCCGAAGAAGTGGCGATAGAGGCGCCACATCCCGACGCCGGGTTATCATTGGAATCATGACCCAATTAAATAAATAAATAAATATAAACGAAACAAAAGTAGAAAGTGCTATACGCTTTGAAGCAGAAGGTACACTCTAATGACCACGATTAAGCAGAGGGTATACGCCGTGTACCGCCGACCCTCGACTACAGCTCTGGGGAAAAGTTGGATGCTTTTAGTTTCCCCTCCCCCTCAGCATTTGGGGGAAGGAAACTGTCCCAAGGAGCTACAAGCATAAAAAGTGTTATCAATAAAGATAAATGAACATACTAACTAGTAATATCCTGTGTATGGCCATTGGGTTTCCGAGGGGTATTGAATTGGTGTATATTTTTTTATAAAAGAAAAACGTATTACTTGAAAATTGTGGGACGCTGGCAACACTGTCATTTGCCGTACGCCGAAAAAAAGTCACATGTACGCCAGACATTCAGAGTATTCAAAAAATGAAAGGCGAAGATACAGTAGCAAGGGAGAAAAAAATCGGAACATCGTACCTATGAGAATCATCTGTCGTCTACCCTGACGTTGGCAGCTGTCCCCCATACGTACGACAGTGTTGCCAGAGTCCAACAAACTTCGGAAAAGATTTTTTTCTTTTTCGAAAGCATATTTTGCCCCATAAGCTTTCCAAAAAGGTGTGGCTTGTCTATGATAATTAGAAACGTCGCTAGGGCTGCCAACGATGTCCCCAATAAGGTAGACCATGGAAAAATATGTACAGAGTGATTCTCTTAGGAAACACATTCGGATTTTTTTCACACTTGCTATTGAACTTTCGCCCTTCATTTTTACATGATTGTACCCAATGTCTGGCGTACACGTGAAAATATTTTACCTGCGTACAGGTAAGTATTGCCAGCCTCTCACAAATTTCCCAAAACAAAGTCATATTTAAAAAATCATATTGTACGGGTTTGGTACAGAGGCAACAAAAGTTACTGTATCTCGTTTGAATCTGTTCCATAAGCTTTACAACGAGATATCATTTATGTCCCTGTGGCAATTAGAAGAGGTACTAGGGCCGCCAACGTAAAGGTCTCTTTGAAATCCCTATCGGTCCTGAAAATGTTAAAAGTAGGGATGGTCAAAATTTTCCGGAATCCGAATTTATTTTTTGGTATAGGAAATTTCACTTTAAGGATTTTGGAAAAATTTCGGATTTTATCAGAAATCGTAATTTTTTAATTCCGGATTTTTCAGGATTCCGGAATTTTCCTATCGGAAATTTCCGATTTTACTTGCCGGATCCGGGAAAGTAAAAATTCTGGAATTGGCCATCCCTAGATGCAGTTAAGAAAAAGATCTTATCAAAGTATAAAACAGCTCTCCCAAGGGAGAGAAAAGTCATAAAATTTCCTCGTTTCCCACTAACCCGTTTAGGTGAACAAGAAGAAGCAGCTATAAAACATATGTTTCGATAACTTTTGTATTCATCTTCCGTGGAATGTGAAATTAATGTTCCTGAGGCTTTTCAATAATTTCTAATACTTAGATTTAGAATCGCTCGATAATGAAGAAGTATACTGCCTCTCTCTCGCCGATTTATAAAATACCTATATGTTACGTGAACATTTCCCTAATGTTACGAAATATAGTGAAATTGGTAAAGGTGGTAAATGTTAAGGCAGTGAAAATCCGCAAATTGAAACAAGAAGTTCCGCTTCTACTATGCACAGCATCATTAGTGAGTAATTAAAAAGCAACGGTTATATGGTGGGAGAAAATGAGAAGTTACATACTGTACAGAAGTCGGTAACAACACTGCATGAACATGTATCTTTCGTTGCCGGTAAAGTGGGACAAAGTGATAAATTAATTATGCAAGCGTATTGATTGACACAAAACTACTTGGTCTGCAGTCGGTGCGTTTCGTGATACACGTTACATGTAATTTAACCACAATTGTTATCTCACGTATCAGTAGACATGCATACATATATATTACTGAGGCATACTACAACGTACGTGGTCACACGCCATCATCACTTGGGTAGTAGGCTGTACGACAATATTTCAAAATTCTGTCAAGCAGTAATGCAATATATAATACACTGGCAGAGTACGTTTCATTTTGGAGATATAATACTAACGAGGACTGAATTTGGATTAAAACGACATCGGATGTGTCACTGTTCATCTCAGTGACCCTGAAACCTATGGATTCGGCACTAATATCGGTCATTTTTAATTATTTCTCCACCCCCCAAGTTGCGTGTTTGAATTTGGATTTAAACGGCATCGGAAGTATCACTGTTCATCTCAGCGACCCTGAAAACTCCCTCGCCCCTCCCCTAAGTTGTACTCCTAAAGTGAAATCATGAAAAATATCCCAGGCCCGAACCTCATGGATGTGGCAAATTTGATCGAGATCGGTCGAGTGGTTTAAGAGTTATTAAATTAAATGAAACCTAAAGTTTTACGTACGTTTATGCCGGCTAAGCTAAAGAAGACCGTGATGATGAAAAATGAATGAAATGATAGAATGAAGAAAGTGGGAGGAAACCGAAACCCTGAGAAAACCCAGGCACACAATGCTTTCCCATCACAAAGCTCACTTGGCGCGAGCCGGGATCGAACCAAGGACCTATGTACCAGAGGTGAACGCTGTACCATTGATCAAGAGTTAAGTCACATAGTGACTTCCATTTATATATAGTTAGTTAGTTAGTTTGTTTCGGGCACTTAATTCTATACCGTTTCAGAATTAATACTATTTAATGTAGAGTAATTACAGGATCAAATTACCATCTATTTAAATATTTGAAATTTCTTTCACTTCACATTTGTACTAAAATTTCTAACCTGTAAGTTTGAGAACCTTACATATTATTTCGTCTTCCTTGTGTGTGTGTGTGTGTGTTAGAGACCTGCACGGGCCGGGCTTGGGCGGGCCGACTCTATTTCTTTGGGTCGGGCCGGGCTTGGGCGGGCCGACACTGTTATTTCTTTGGGCCGGGCCGGACTTGGGCTGGCCGACACTGATTTCTCTTCAAGTCGGTCCGGGCTGGGGCCGATCAATTGCAATTCTTTAATAATTATTGACTTTCGTTAAACGATAATTGGAATAAAGCCAAACGTTGAAGAAGTGTGTCCGTGAAAATGTTACAAAGAATGCAATAGCTATTTACAGTTTGTGTTGCTTACCGGCTCCACTTTCACTATAGAGGATTGCAGGCATTATGCGGTAAATTGAGCTCTGACCTTGACCTTCACTGAACTCAAAATATAACAAAAAGGGGTGGGAATGTTTTGCCTGTCGCTAAACAATATTGCCATCTTCACTTTATGCTAAAAATCAATTAAGTTAGATTTTTGTTACAGGGAATGGAGTTTTTGTTCTCTCGATGACAGGCAAAGTTCTAGGAGACAATGGTACCATTCGGGAGGCAAGCATCAGATTGTAAACCAGAGTTTCGAAAATGTTTCTGAGGTTAGGTGAAATTTAGTACTAAATTTTGAGAAAGATTGGGGCTCGAGCTAATTTTTTTAAAAAAATTATCGGGCCGGGGTCGGGCCAAAAACTTTTAAAATTTATCGGGCCTGGGCCGGGCTTGGGCCAAGAATTTTTAAAAAAAACTTATCGGGCCGGGCCGGGCTCGGGCCGAAAACCTCCAAAAGTTTTCGGGCCCGGGCTGGGCCGGGCCTAGGTACGTTCAGGCTGGATTGGGCTCGTGCCGAAAGATTCGGCCAGTGCAGGTGTCTATTGTGTGTGTGTGTGTGTTTTAAATACAATATTATTGAAGGCTCGAATCTACGGGGAGGTAAATAAGGAAAATTTTCTCTCCCAAAAATTATATAGATATGCAGTAATTGAAGCTTTGAGCTGTGATATAAATAAGGTGTTTGTCGTGTCAAATGTAGAAATTTTATCGTATTATTTTCATTAAGTTGGCAGAACCAATAAATAAAAGCAAAATACGTCAATGTAAAATGTATGAAGTGTGATATAATACATTTTTTGACATTTCTGATATGAACGAACAAAAACGGAGCAAAATATTTCATTTAGCTATTCCAGTTGTTTTTCTAAATGCGCTTTCAAACTCTATGAACCTATGCCCAGATTTAAACGTAGGTGTCATGTTTTCATTGGTATAAACATCAATATCAATATAGGGGGCGCGGTGGCTCAGTGGTAGAGCGTTCACCTCCGGTGCTTGGGGTCCCTAGCTCGATCCCAGCTCGCGCCGTGTAGACTTTGTGGTGGACAAACACCGTGCTCGTGGGTTTTCTCGGGGTTCTCCCGTTTCCTCCCACTTTCTTCATTCCACCATTTCACTCATCTCTCATTATCACCGTCTCCTTTAGCCTAACCGGCATAACCGTGGGACGTAAAACTTAAAGATTTCATTTCATTTCATTTCAATATCAATATATAAACATTAATAAACACCAATGTTTGGGAGGTGATTCCTGACACCAAGATAAGACGAAAAGTATAGACCAACCTGGGTGCACAAATGCTTCCTTTCGGAGTTATAGGCTGCCGAAAACATGAAAAAAAAAAAAAAATGAACTTCAAAGGTCCATAGCTCCAATACTATGGGACCTACTATGATCGGGTCAAGACTTTATTTAGGAACTAGTATGTGTCCTATCCAAATATTCATGTTTCTGAATCCTGCGGTACTTCCGCAACAATTTTTGTAGAGGTAGCTGATGAGTACTTCAAATTATATGGCCATAGCCAAACTGCCTCTATAAATATTGTTGCGTGAGTACCTTAGGACTCTGAAACATGTATTTTTATGGCGCACATATTAGTTCCTAAGTGAAGTCTTGACCCGACTACGTTAAATTCCATAGTTTTGGAGCTATGGGCCTTTAAAAGTTAATTTTTTTTTCTCATGTTTTCGGCAGCCTGTAGCTCCGAAAGAAAGCATTTCTGCACTCAGGTTGGTCTATACTTTTCGTCTTATCTTGGTGTCAGGAATCACCTCCCAAACGTTTTCGATGTTGTTTTGAAACATGATGTATACAGGAAAATCATTACTTACATTAATATTCTATATGTAGAAACTTTTGCTGTCGTGATCGAATTTAGCTCCGTGTTGCACAAAAGAATAGAAAGTACAGAACACGGAATTTGTTTTATGTGTTCAGCATATGATGTGGTTTTCTGTTCAAAATAAATGCGATACTTATCTTTCGGCTTTAGATCTAGTAACAGGGTCAATCAATAAAGTACGTATGTACTGATTCGTAATCCTTAAAAATTATAACAATGACATATCGAAGTATAGCCTAGAATTTACACAGATGTACCAACTTGGCACTGGTGAACGATTAGCGCTCTCACAGTCTGGAGGTTCTGCATTGGATCCTATGCCGAACAACTTAAATGGGAATTTTCTAATACTTCTTAATTACATGTCGAATGTCAGGGTAGTATCTTTAGCATACGTATAACATCTAGCCAATTTCCTTCCATTTTTTTTTTTTTTTAATTGTCCATGTTGTTAATGTTTCCAATAGTGTGTCCTTTCTTTTGTACCTGGAACATGTAAGTAAATAAAATACATTTTGATTGTTTATCCTATGTTACTATGAATCCCTGCATTATCTTAGTATCTTCCTATCCCTGCATTTGCCATTAGTCTTTCATCTTTCAATATGTATTTGTGATTTTGTGCATATTAAAAACACAAAACAAGGGTTTAAAAAAATGTGTTGGGCACGGAAAGTAAGATACTAAGATGCACAAAACAAAATGCACATGGCGTTTGCATTATTCAGACAGTTTCAGGCTAATTCTATAATTTTTATTTCAGATTTTCTTTTCAGAGTCCTGCTAGGTTGAGCATTTGAGCTTCTATAAATGCCTAAAATTTTCTACGTACAATCCCAGTTTACGGAAGCGCACATGAATTCATGTAATACTTAGTTCTTTAATCAGGAAATGCATTCCTAGTAACTTTATGAATTATTTCTCGTGGACCCCGCGTAGTATAGTTGCTAACACTCTTATTCTTAGTGCGAACGGTCACTGGTTCGATTCCCAATGGGAACACTCGGTCGAAATGTTGTACACCTTTTTGAGGCCAGCCATCCTAAGTGAAGTTTTTCCTGGTTTTCCCTATTCACATAAGGTAAATGCAGGGATAATACCTAACATACAAGTCCTACCTCCATTCACCAGATATAGTGTGCTCGCCGAGGGACGTTATCCCTCATACGTGATGAGCTTTAGACCATAGATCTAATAATGCCCAGAAATCTATATAAATAAAATAAATAATTTCTTGTGACAAGAGTTCCATTCCTGGGTATAACGACAGAATATTTTCAAACCATTATAGAGAAAGAAAGTCTGCATAACGAAAGTAATGACAACGGTGTTAGTTTCGTGAACTTTGGAACATATAAAAACCTTATCGTGGAGAGTACAAAATTCCCACATCGCGATGTTCATAAATACACGTGGACCTCGCCAGATGGAAAAACACACAATCAAATAGATCACGTTTTAGTAGATAGAAGAAGACAGTCTAGTATAATTGATGTTCGCTCGTTCAGAGGACCCGACTGTGACACTGATCACTATCTGGTAGCAGCGATAACAAGAGAGAGAGAGAGAGAGAGAGAGAGAGAGAGAGAGGGATTATCGTTGAATAAAGAGAATATTCATCATCTGGAAACTGAGAGGTTTAGTTTAAAGAAATTAGAGAAGAACCAGACGAGAGAGGAAATCCAGATTGAAATGTAATATATTCTCGTGTTTAGAAGGTTTTGAGAGCACTAATGTTGAGGATACTTAGGTTCAAATTAGGGATAACATTAAAATTTCAGCAAGGGAAAAATTGGGGCGCGCGGAAATACGTAGGAACAAACCATGATTCAACCAGAAATGCACCAAACTAACGGAGAAGGGAAAATAGGCGAAACTACGTTGGCTACAAAATCCGAACAATATAACTACACTAAATTTCGCTAACATCAGACAAGAAACTTCCAAAATGTTTAGAAGAGACAAACGCTATTTTTTGAAAGCTAAAATTAATGAAATTGAAGATAGAAAAAATCGAGACATGTTCAAGAGCATCAACGAATTTAAGAAAGGGTATCAACTTCGCGCGTATATATATTAAAGAGAAACGACGGAACAATTCTTACTGATACAGATAGCATCTTTAATAGATGGAAAGATTTCTTTGACGATTTGCTTAACACACTGTCAAAAGCTAATGTTCGTGGAGAAAGGCAAATGCATAGTACAACCATAAATTTCAGAGTCTAGCCGAACAGAAGTAGAAATTGTTATAAAGAAATTAAAGAAACGTAAGTCTCCGGGTGTAGACGAAATTCCGGCTGAGATAGAGGGGAAAATTGTGGAATAAGATACACAAACTCATTATTCTTATCTGGAACAAGGAGGAATTACCACAAGAGTGGAAACAATGAATCATTGTTCCAGTTTACACGAAGCATTTCTCTGTCAACATCCTATAAAGTCCTCTCAAACATTTTATTAGCAAGACTGATCCCATAAGTGGATTAAATTATTGGAGATTATCAGTGTGGATTTAGACGAAATCAACTATGGATCAGATATTTGCCATTCGACAAATACTCGAAAAGAAATAAGAATACAATATCCCGGTACACAAATTAGTGATTGATTTTCGAAAGGGTTACGATTCTATTAGGAGATAAATATTATACAACATTCTTGCAGAATTTGGAATACCGAAAAAGCAAGTTAGATTAATTAAGACGTATATAAACGAATTCCAAAGTAAAGTCCGAGTAGGAAAGTTCTTGTGCACGACTTTCCTCGCCGAGAGTGACCTGAAACAAGGAGATGTATTGTCGACATTATTATTCAACTTTATATTACGCTATGAGGAAAATCAAAGATAGCAACCAGGGCCTAGAGCTGAATGATATTCACCAGGTTATGGCGTATGCTGATGATGTAAATCTGATAGATGATAGGAAAATAATAGAACGAAATGCAGAGACATTATTAGATGCTTGCAGACTTAGAAGTTAATGCAGGAAAAACTAAATACATGGAACTTCACTGGGATCGTAATACTGCAAATTATGGATGCGTCAAAGTATCAAATAATATTTTCGATAAAATGGATACTTTCAAGTATTTAGGATCAATATTAACATACCAAACTCATGTTCACGAAGAATTAAATGTCGAATAATAATTCGTGTTATTATTCAGTTCAAAATATTTTATCGTCGTGAATTGTCAAGGAATTTTGAAGCCCAAAATACACAAAACGATAATCATGCCTGCTGTTCTGTATTATTGCAAAACATAGTCGCTTACTTTAAGGGAAGAACACAAAGTAAAAAATATTGGGAATTGGGAATAAAATCCTGAGATGAATGAATTGATTTTGAGTTTAACGTCCCTTTCAGCAACGAGGCTATATGAGACAGGACTTAGTGATTAACATGGAATCCGAACCACGAGCTCCTGCCGGAAATCGAACCCGAGCCTCCCACGCCAAAGGCGCGTATGCTAACCGCTTAGCCACGAAGGCGCTCAAGACGAATATTCGGATCCAAGAGGAATGGCAATCGGGAATGGCGGAAACTTCATAACGAGGAAGTGCATAATTTACACCCTTTACCAAACATTGTTAGTTATCAAATCTGGGAGGCGTAGATGGGCAGATCAAGTGGCGAGAATGAAAGTAGGAAAGCTTTCAAAGTTTTGACTGAAAATCCAATCGGAAAACGTCCATTATGAAGACCTACGCGCAGGTGGGAAGACAATATTAGAGTGAATCTTGCAGAAATAGGAATGTAAAGTAAAAACTGGATTCAGTTGGGTAAGAACAGAAGTCACTGAAGAGGTTTTATGAACACGGCATTGAACCTCCGGGTTCTATAGGTTGTAGAGTTATTTTACGGTAAAAAATATTTTGTGAAATATAACGAAATTTAGAAGGTTTATGTTTTGTCTCTATATAGATAAATAAAACAGAGCACAACTGATAGATACCAGGGTTGGAAAAAATAGTTCTTTTTTAAAAAAAGAACAAAACGTGTTTAAAACATGAAAAAGGTGTTCAAAATGTTTTAAACATATTTTAAAACACACACACACACACACACATAAAAAAACATGTTTTAAACATTTTAAACAGTTTAAAACAGGATTTTAAACATATTTCAAAATCGTGTAATAACGTATTTATTAAGATTTTTCCCCCTTGCAACCGATCTTTTCGTTTATTTTATTATCGTTAAGACTACACTGGGTTCGGTACAGAATATTTCAGTATAGATTATTAATTTTCAACTTATTTCATATCACGACCCCCTTTTATTACTCTTTCTTGCCAGTGACTCTCGTAAGTACCTTCTTGGTTTAATAACCTTCTTAGGTAGATTTTAAAATCTACCTACTATGGAGATTTTACAGGTCAATATACATGACAAAACAAAAGTCCTCACCATCCTTGTGTATCTAGAACGGATTGAGGGAGAATTATGAAACTTGGAAGTGGTCTGTTACATCAGATGAAACTATCAAGCATCATAGCGGACCATTTGATTGGTATTTGAAATTTCAAATGCAAAGAGAGTCATGTTACATGTTTTAAGGCTAGAATTTTACTTGAAATACGGTTGTGCGGTTATTTTAGCCCTAAAGCAAGTCATTTCGGAGTTACTGCTTCTGAAAGTTTTCTAGCTCTACCTTTAGGCTCCAAGCTCGAGTTTCGTGTAGGCGGGTGAGATTTTTGTTGCAAAATTTGATTACTACCTGTATTTCAGAACACTGATGCTAATAAAATTATTTTAAAATTTTAAATTTTCGAAAAATAATGTTTGAAGCACACTTCATGTTGTGCTAACTTTAGAATATTTTCTGTAAGCCTATGCAATTACTTGTTTTTTGAGTCGATAATTTATTGAAGAATAATATTTGGGACGTTCAGAGCGCAATGGATTCAAATCGATTTTCAATAAAGTTCAATTTTCCTCAGCAAATGAATTCTATTTCAAAACGTAATATCTTGACAGTCAGTCCAAAACATATGTAACTAAAATCATGCGAAAGGGCGTGTGATAGTTTCATATGACAGCCGCTAGACATGGGCGTCAGTGGGACAGGAGGGCAACTGCCCCACTCTCACTCTGAATTTCAGATTTTAGGAGCAGTAAGGCAGTTTTAGAAATTTTTGGGTAAGCAAAGTCCAACAGAACAAGCTTGAGGTCCTTAACACCGAATAAATACGGAGAACATACAAATGATTAAAACTGAAAATTTGCTTAGGCCCAATTTCCAGAATTTTAAGCAGGGCGGAAACTCGAAAGTAGAGCCACCTTTGGAATCTTTGGGCCAAAAAATATACAAGAGAGCAATATAGGCCTATAGCTCCTTATTTATTCCAGATTTTTTGTTGGACTTTGCTCAGCAAAAGGATTCTAAATCTGCATTACTGACCCCAAAATAAATTCAGGGTAAGGGGCGGATGACTTCTAAACGGACGCCTCTCTCTAGCAGCAGTTATATAAATTCCTAGATTGCATGTTGTAATGTAGTTTTTCTTTCTTTCATCTCAGATTCGTGGTTGTGAATATGACATTTTCGGTCGGAGCGTATACAATGTAATGTTAATATCTTAAATTTATGAGCAAGAAGGGGGAAATTAGCACTCCTCCCCCATTCCATCAACTCCCCATGTCTAGCGGTTATCCTATGAAACTCTAGTCCATATCCTTTCACGTGTTTTTTGTTTTAATTATTTCGTACCCTTGGCTACGAACATACTAAATTTGCTGAGCAAAAGTGAACCTTTCTGAAAATAGACTTGAATCCCTTGTGCTCTGAACGCCTCATATATAAAAATATTTTTATGAAAACTGAGTTCGAGCCAAATTTATCCTGCAACCCAAGTTCTTTCGAAACGCATGAAATTAGTTTGTTTAGTTTGATTGATTAGTCTTGCATTAGCAGCAAGGCTATATGAGACAGGGCTTTTTGTTTAAAGTGGAATCCGAACCACTAATTTTGAAGTTTTACGTCGGATCGCAGTCAAAATCTATACAACATCTATGCCTCTACCCTCAAAATTTAATGTTAAAAGACAGAAAATTGCACCCTGTAGCTGAAAATTGCAATTACATACAGACAAACAAATTGAGATCAAATTGTCCCAGACACTGAGGTTCGGCACTGATCTTACAATAAGTATCACGTTTTAATGGTTACTTAAGCGGGCGACAGCCACATCTTGCGCTTTCACGCCTGGTCCCTTCATACAAGCTATGCCAAGGTGTAAAGTTTTTAAGAAAACTTAGACCTGGGTTGGGGAAGAGGGAAGAAATAAAATTTTCATAACATAATGAAAAAGATATTGTAGATACAAAATTAATTCTTACCTGAAGTTTCCAGTTGCATCTCAACCACATCACTGACGTTAAAATCATCAGAAGCAATTTTCGGGTCAACACTTTTACCATTTGAAGAGCTCAATTCCAAAAGAGCCTAAGACAAAAAAAATTAGTTTTTCAGGAGACGAATATTTTGTGTGTTTCCATCGTTCTATTTCTGTAAAAGAAAAGTAATCTACATAAAACAAACTTGTAATTGCCTACTTTTTCGTAAAATAACTGTGAAATAATCATCTATAGCAAGAGTTTTATAAGTGTTTTTAGGCATGAGTCAGAAAATAACTTCAGAGAATACCGCTGACCAAGGACATTTTGGAAAGCAACGTTTTTTTTTTTTTTCCCTACAATTTGACTTACGGAGTTTTGGCATGAAACCCTATTCAATATACGGAGATACTGAAATAGAACTTAATAGAACCAATATTTCAAAATGACAAAAAAAAAAAAAAAAAAAAGATTTAGGCTCTTTTGGAATCCACCCCTTCATTTGCTTGAGTTTCCAGTTATATTACATCGTCATTAACAAATCGTATATAATAACTTTAACTAATAAGTAAAAACTTGTGATTCTTATTGAAATTTTTTGGTTGTGAGAGAAACGAGCAAGAAAAGTTTTAACAAGTTTATTTCTTTGCAAACTGACAACATTATTGATTTTAATAGGCCGCCAATTCATTTACGGAGCTCCGCATGGTTTAGGCCTACTCTTTTCCGACACCTTTTCTTTCTTCTTGCTCGGTCCCCCCTTCCCCCTCTCTAGCTACGGCTCTAGTTGTAAGATGCGTTAGAAAAAAAAAAAAACAAGAAAAATGAAGATCAAAGTAGGATATCACATGGTGGAAGAAGTGGACTTTAGGAGTAAAATAACGAGCTATAACAGATGCCAGCAAGATGTAAGATCCAGACATCTGAAGATAGAAGCTTCTAACCGGAAGCTTCGACACAGAACTGAAAGAAAAGCTGATGAAAGCCTATGTTTGAAGTGGAAAGTGGGATTGTATGGACGAGAGATGTGGACACTAGAAGAGGAAAAACGAAGGTATATAGGTGTTTGAAATGTGGTGCCATAGAAGAATGATTAAAAAATAAATAAATAAATAAATAAATAAATAAATAAATGGACGGAGAAGGTATCAAAGGAGTAGGGCTATCATCAGCATCATTTCAGAATTTGCTTGAGAGATGGGGACCCTAGATGTCAGCAGTTTTGTATGTTTTATGGTATATTGTTATCTTACAGATTAAAAGTATACAAATGGCAAACTCGGAGGTGGGATTTCCCCCTGGAGCCCCAAATGACGCACTTTGAAAGAGTATGTGAAATGGTAGGAGAAAAAAGGAGTATATTGAATATTTCGAAAAGACAAGATAGCCTGATTAGATATTATGAGACACGGAAGAATCGCGTTAGTATCTATGGAGGAAATTGCAGAAGGAAAAACACCTAGAGGAAAGCCGCGAAGGAAATATACAGACCAAATAATACAAGCTATAGGGAGGAAAGCTGCAAAGATGTAAAAAGTCTAATCCAGGATAGCGAAAGGTAAAAGCTTCGTCAAACCAATTGAGAGATTGCTGACCTAAGATGATGACCGCTCTACATACGTATATGCATTTCCCTCCATTATTGCAGCATATACTTCTTAGATTAGTCAATAAGACAGTGGATTTGAAACACTGACACATTATGCTTTATTATTGCCAGTTGACCTAATATAGCCTCATACGCGTCTTCATTAGGTCCACAATTCAATTTTGTTTTTCTACGTAGTTACTCATCCTACTATGGTGACCTATATTACCTTTCTTGTTAGTCTGATGTGCTTACATTTTGTCTGATTCTGTTATATTTAAATTATAGCGTTGGACATATCAAGTCTAATGAAATGAAATGAAATGAAATCTTTAACGTCCCACGGTTATGCCGGTTAGGCTAAAGGGGACGGTGATAATGAGAAATGAGTGAAATGGTAGAATGAAGTGGGAGGAAACGGGAGAACCCCGAGAAAACCCACGAGCACGGTGTTTGTTCACCACAAAGTCCACACGGCGCGAGCTGGGATCGAACCAGGGACCCCAAGCACCGGAGATGAACCACTCTACCACTGAGCTACCGCGCCCCCGACATATAAAGTAATTTTTAGCTTAATAAACAATCTCTTCATTACTTCACAGCAGCAAAAAAAAAAAAAAAAAAAAAAAAGGCGCACTCCAACATAAAGAAAGACGAATATATGAAATATTACCCTTATAAATATATAATCAATTCGTCATATTACAATTGATACTAACATGGTTCAGTATAAATAACTGATTAAGTATTTTAACAGTTCATATTTTCGTAAAATTTATATTTTGGGTCCGCCATCAGCGGTACTTAACCCTAAAGAAAAATATTGGAAATCTAACTCGATATACCCACACCGTTTTTATCCTATTATATAGATCAGCGTTTCCCAACCGGTGTGCCGCGGCACACTGGTGTGCCGTGAATGGGCCGCAGGTGTGCCGCGAGGAATCGAAACAAATTATTAATTTTGTAGCAATCAAATTGCAAAACGTAGGGAAAAATGTATATTTGTGTTTCACATTACTATGAAACTCTACTATGAATCTACAATTCTAAGTTTCATACCGGGTTACTATTCTGTACATTTCTAATGTTGAAAAAAGTAATTGTAATCATTGTTATGACCATTATTGCTTCTTTATTATTGCAGACTATTTCGTAACTTGAAAATTTAAAATATCATTCAATCCTTTCGACAAATTACCTACATTTGTGTTTTAAAAGTAAAAGAGATTTGTTTGTTCGTTCGTTATTTAGTGATCTTCCTTCTTAGTAGTAGGTTGGGTCCAATTTTTAAAAAGAAAGCGTATTTTTAAAAACCTCAGTCCAATATTTCATTGGAATTTGCTATTTTTAAATTAGAATGAAAAATAAGCATAACGATTTACCACGGGTTGAAAACCAGTGATAGAGCTTTCTTTTCTGTGAGGAGATCAATAATCACACACACACACACACACACAAAAAAAAAAACTGTGTTTCATATTTACAAATTATAATATATATAAGTGTGCCGCGAGAATCCAAGTAACACCCGTAGTGTGCCACAAGTTGAAAAAGGTTGGAAAACGCTGATATAGATGAATGAAAGGAAACCACAGTATGTACCCTTTACTACTTCTGATCAATATATTATTTATTTATCAATAACAACAATTATCAAGCTAATGAATTTTTTTTTATAAAGATCGGAAGAAAACTGACCTTCGTACCGCAGAGTACATCCATGATGTTAAGGCTTACGTTAGGTTAGTCTAGGTCTAAGTTAAGTTAGATTTAATGTTTCTGGACTTCCTCTCCGCCAGGAAAATCCATCGATCAGTATTTATACGTATATGAATCTTTTAAGTAGACCTACTCTTAATATTTTCTCTTTTACATTTTCGTGATCGTATGCTGTACTTGTATAGGTTAAAATCAAATGAAAGAATTATTGTTTTAATATTTTAGAGTTGTCCTATTCTAAAAAGTGTACAGACAATGGGATGATGAATAAATCATTTGTGAAACGAAGTGGAGTGAAGCAATAATACTCAAGGCAACTTATGAAAACGGTGCCTCTTCATCACAAATTCAGATAATTTGGGATCGTACCTTCTACGTTTCCTGTAGAGACAAGCGATTTTATCAAGTAACTAATCTTTCTGCTAAATGAGTACTCATTTTTTAGATTGTTTTTAAAGCAGTACGGTATATATATGATTACAGTTAACTGAGATAAAAGAATGAAAGTAAATCGAATTTTAGTATTGGCAGGTTTCTTTGGAATAGGTTATTTAAATTTTAATTGCTCATGACGTTGCTTTAATGGAAAGAAGAAGAGAAACAAAGAAACATCGATCGTTCACAGTGCCGCATTTCCTGTCTCGAATAGAAGTTTATTGACTGACATCTATTCATATCTTCAAGAGTTACCTCAACGTGATAGATCTAATTTGAAAGTTTAAATATATTGATCTGTTTTCATATGAAGGAAAGAAATAAGTTCTTTGTCTTTGACTGAGTTTTCAAACAAAGTAAAGGTCAGACGAAACAACGAAAAACAAATCATACTTTGAAACAAGGTCAGAACAACTTCAAAGACGCCATTAATATGGGATTTAATGTGTATTATATAATTTAATAAAACACTCTAGTAGTAATGGCGGTCACTGTCCATGCTTTAGTATTACGTATGACTCAAAGTTGATTTTTCCAGTTCTAAAATCAAGGGTTAGTGGAGTCATAGTCAGATTTAACCCTTTTGCTATTAAATATTTTTGGATCAAAAGATCCAATATATTTCAGACAGAAATTTTCTTGTAGGCCTTATATCTAGAGAACTACATATAGTGTAACCAAGCAAAAACTACCACTTAATTCAGTACACTTAACTCAGTATGATGTCTTTATTCCATAGGAAATACGAAATCTTGATTTAGGGTCCAGCCAAAATTTTTGTGGCCCCAGATCCAAAAAAAATCCAATATATTTCATTCAATCAAACGTTTTCTTGTACGTCAGTGTATCCAAACCAAAACTACCACTTAGTATGATATGCTTATTTCGTAAAAAGTACGAAATCTCGATTTAGGGGCCATCCAAAAAATCAATGTTTTTCATTCAATTACAAATTTTCTTGTACGCCTTATATCTCGATAACTACATATACTGTAGCCAAAGCAAAACTATCACTTAACTCAGTATGGTGTGCTTATTCCGTAAAAAAAATACAAAATCTCGATTTAAGGTCCATTTAACATTTTTGTGACCCCTGATCCAAAAAATCTAAAACTTTTCATTCAACCAAACATTTTCTTGTACGTCTTATATCTGGAGAACTGCATATAGTTTATCCAAGCCAAAACTACCACTTAACTCAGTTTGATGTGCTTATTCCTTAAAATATACAGAAACTTGATTTATCGAGAGGCCGTTCAAAAAATTTTGTGGCTCCTGACCCAACATCTAATTATTGGCAATCTCTTGATCCATTTTTGGGATCATTCCTAAAATTATTGTGCATTTAGTTTTAAGAATTAGATTTCTAGGTTTTCGTCATCTAAGGCCATTTAGCCCATCACGTATGGTGGATGACATCCCTTGGCGAAAGGGAAGCGACCTGGAACCTATAAGTTAGGTACGACCCTGGCATTTGGTGGGGATTAGGGAAACCCAAGAAAACTTCATTTAGGATGACTGACCTGAAAAAGCATTTTACACTTTTTCGACCGAGTAGCCTCACCGGGAACCGAACCCGGGACCGCTCGCACCAAAGGCGAGAGCACTAACGACTACGCTATGCCACTGATTGATTTTAAGCCCGAAGTTTCATTATCCTCTACGTATGTAAGACATAAATCTATTATATAAAAGAGAACGCACAAATCCTTTGTTAGCTCATCACGCTAATACGGCTGAACCAATTTCTTTCATTTTTGGGGGGTTATTAGGATTTGGACCCTAGATGGTTTTTATCATATCACTTTAATTTTTAATTACCAGTGTCTTGAGATAATTGACCATTCAAGTGTCCATAACGTACAAATCCTTTGTTAGTTCATCATAGGTATAAAAATAAACGTATTTATATGCAACCCGCATGACCGTGTCACTCGGCGGGTTAACATAAATGACAGGCGATATAATGTTAACATTTACTGGAATCTACTATGTTTTTTATCATATCACTTGAAAGCGAAAAAGTAAAAATTATCTAAGTAACAAAGTTTATTGCGTTCCGGGGTGACCGCAGCGAAGCGGGGCGGGTTAACATAAATGACAGGCGATATAATGTTAACATTTACTGCAATCTTCTATGGTTTTTATCATATCACTTGAAAGCGAAAAAGTAAAAATTATCTAAGTAACAAAGTTTATTGCGTTCCGGGGTGACCGCAGCGAAGCGGGGTGAACGCTGCTAGTACTCAATAAAGAAATAAGAAGAGCATAGTAATGTACTCGTAACTGACATGTTTCATTACAAGACCCTCTCACTATTGTATTGTGTGAAGTATGATTCAATGAATGAAATGGAATTTCTAGTTTTGTGTGTCACGATTAGACGTTTTCAGCCAAAGGAAGCGGATGATTAATGAAAGTGAATGATTATGAAATAATTGATGGAACGAGAATGTAGGAAAAAACGAGAGACACCCGAGAGAACATCCAAACATAGTGTTGTCTTACACAAACTCACATGGCCTACGATCGAACCAAGACCCCTCTCGCACCTGAAATGAAGCTCTACTACTGATCCATCATGTCCTTCAATTTTGAAATTGTTAATCTGTATATTTTCTTCATTTCTATCAGTGATAAAAGCACTAAAACATTATTAGCTATACAGATTTTTATGTATTTGTTTATAGAAATACGATTGGAGGATATGTGCTCCTTTAAATCAATATTAAAGTTTTCTAACTCGTACTCCACAGAACACAGAATTTTAAAATCAGCGAGAAAAATATTCAGTACCTTCATGTTGGAAAATTAATTGTGTATATTACACTTCTACTTTGGGGACAAGGACATGAATAACTTATTAATAAACTCCGACTGAATAAGGGTCGGATATATATATATATATATTTTTTTTTTTTTAATGAATCATGAACCTTTACTCCTTGCCTTCCTAGTCTCACACGTGTCAGTGGAAAGTAAACGTCGTGAATTGTTGTGTTAAATCGATTTTAATAGATATCTTTTCCAACGCCTGCAGTGCAGAGGTGCACAGTGAAAAAATGAAGCAATGTGTTTTCGACTTAACGTTTACTTGTCTTTTGAAGTTGAAAAATGCACAACTGTTTTGCGAACACGTTTAGACGGTAATGGAGGAATAGTGAGTCAATGTCGAATATACATATTTATCAATTTCCTTTATATAGGGTGTTTCAAAACAACACTGACAACGTTTGGGAGGTGATTTCTGGCACCAAGATAAGACGAAAAGTATAGACCAACCTGGGTGCACAAATGCTTCTTATCGGGGTTATAGGCAGTCGAGAACATGAAAAAAAAAAAAAAAAAAAGAACTTTAAAGGTCCATAGCTCCAAAACTATGGGATTTAACGTAGTCGAGTCAAGACTTTACGTAGGAACTAGTATGTGCCCTATGCAAATATCCATGTTTCTGAATCCTGCGGTACTTCCGCAACAATTTTTTCGAGGTAGTTGGTGAGTACTTCAAATTTTATGCCCGTAGCCAAACTCCCTCTATAAAAATTGTGTGAATACGTTAGGAACTAACATGTTTACTATCCAAAAATGCATGTTTCAGAATCCTAAGTGAAGTCTTGACTCGACTATGTAGGTCCCATAGTATTGGAGCTATGGGCCTTTAAAGTTCATTTTTTTCATGATTTCGGCAGCCTATAACTCCGAAAGGAAGCATTTGTGCACCCAGGTTGGCCTATACTTTTCGTCTTATCTTTGTGTCAGGAATCACCTCCCAAACGTTGTCGGTGTTGTTTTAAAACACCCTGTATAGTGACTGCTGCATGATTAATCATGGAAATGTGCAGTAAAGGTACTTAGTAAATTTTAGGTAGTGCAGTTTATGTATTTTTACGATAATTTTGTGTATGCAGTAACTTCCTTTGTAATTCTGAATCAATAACTAACCTTTTGTGTATGCAGTAACTTCCTTTGTAATTCTGAATCAATAATTTACCTGTTGCATGTAAGGCTATTCAAGTGTAGCGCTTCCACTATAAAGCACTTAAGTAACATTTTATATAAGAAACAAAATTTAAAGAAATATACAATATAATTTTCAGATTTAGTGTACCTAAAAGTGTTACTAACTTTAAGCTTTACAAGTCAATGCTTCTTTGTAGTACCTAGGTGCGTGAGG
Organism: Thermobia domestica; assembly: GCF_964235325.1. Classification (NCBI taxonomy): domain Eukaryota; kingdom Metazoa; phylum Arthropoda; class Insecta; order Zygentoma; family Lepismatidae; genus Thermobia; species Thermobia domestica. The sequence continues at coordinate 123,539,765 of NC_137458.1, forward strand.
CATTTGCTGCAGTGACTGGTCTTTACACATGTTCCACTTATCCATCACATTATGGAGATCAGAATTTGGGTATCGTGAAAATTCATTTTTAAAATGAAATCCTTGTTTTACGTCCCACGATTATGCTGCCTAGGCTAAAGGACATGGTGGTGATGAAAAATGAATGAAAATAGTGGAATGAAGAAATTGAGAGGAAACGGAAGAACCCCGATAAAGTCCACGCACATCGTATTTGTCCACCACAAAGCTCACTGGCGCGCGCTGGGATCGAACCAAGGACCCCATGCACCAGAAGTGAACGCTCTACTACTGAGCCACCGCGGTATTCATTTCAAGTTTGTTTTTATCTAATAATGTACTTCTACTCAGTCAATAATGGAGTATGTACACAACTTAATAAGGTTTTCATGTGAAAATTACTTTAGAAAAAATTGGGGATGAAGACACGAATAAAGTTTGAATGGTAGGTTTATGCAAGCGTCGCTAGAAGCACTTATGGTAGCGTGTTCCTAAATGTGTCTAGATATGACCTCTGTTACTATTTTTTAAAAATCTATTTCTTTAATTTTGTTGTAGAATATCATTTTCTGTTTCCTTTTACAGACATACGGGGCGTTCAAAGCACAAGCGATTCAAGTATAATTACCAAAATTGTAAAAAACGAGACAAAGTTTGTCCGCTCCGTCTAAATACATGGAAAAGTGAACATACAATATAAGTTATTTATAATATCTGGATATGAATCTTTTAAGCACTGAAAGGTGCATCAAGTATAGATATTAAATGTGAAGTATGCCTAAAATGACCAAAGGTGGACTTGAATACTTTGTGTATTGAGCGCCTTATGTCCATCTATTAGTAAACTACATTATATTTGGTATACCTTTTGTTCAGTTACATATAAAAATTGCATTATCATAACTCTTTGCTAAACATAAAATAAAAGAACATGAGTTTGGATTAAGATTGACATATTAAGACAGCTTTGCTAATACTTCATAGGTGAAGTCAAACACACATTCTCATAGTTTAGTAAGAATAAACACTTCTGACCACACAATACGCATGCAAACATAATTTAAAATGAAGATAATGCTTCTCATTGTCCAAGCATTGTTTTTTGGAACCTTAAGTTTGATTTAAACTCACTACAAATAGTGTCTGATGAAGCCAAAGTAGATAGTTGGCGAAACTGTTATACGTTAATAATTTTTACAGTAAACGTATTGTTTTGCTCAGCGAGTGGTTTAAATAAAAAAAAAAATGAAGATATTTAAAATTGTCGTGCTAAAATGTGAGGAGTAAAACAAACCCTAATTTTTAATCATTGTCTTGTAAGTCTGCATTCTGTATCCTGCGTAGTTTCTGCTAGAATATGTATGAACATGCTAGTGCAACAATCTTCCGACTTCAGTTGACATCCAGCCAACCCACGATGGAAACTTCTAATGCGTATATGGATGATATTAAGCGATTAGTCAATGAATGGTATTGTGCTGAGGTTTTGTCAGAAGAGCAGCCCAGGGTAATAAGGCAACAGCGCGTACCAAACAATGGCAGATGAGTCGAGTGAAATATTGTAAACTGTAACACAAACAACTAAAACTATTTTTAGAGGAATTACTTTTATGGTTGCCTTTACGTAACAACCGTATTAGTGTATAACAACATTACATGATTGTTAAAACAACGTACTGCCGCACATAACTACAAAATACATAATATTCGGTTTGTTTCCTAAAGGAAAATTAACATGAATAACTTGCAGGAACAAATATATATATATATATATATATATATATATATATATATATATATATATATATATATATATATATATATATATATATATATATATATATATATATATATATATATATATATATATATATATATAACTTTAAATAGACAGTTTGAGTTCCATTTTTATTGTTTTTTCTTCTTTATTCTTTCACAATATCCGTATGATATAGGAAGTGGTCATTATTAATATTCATTTCTGAGATAGCGTGTGTCCTTCGGGAATGGTGATCACGCAGATAAAGGAAGCATTTACTGTACTTCTTATAAGTCTATTTAAAAATAGATTACATAACCATAAAGAAGAATAGGACATGTGGAAATATTATTGGACGTTTATTTGGAAAATATTGATCAAAGTTTTCAAATAAAATTAATGTACTAATTTTATTTTCAACATTTTTTTGTCCATCGCATCAATCAAGACGGCCGAATGTAAAAGTGATGTTAAACACTAAAGTCTGCCTCCAATGATTATCCAATTGTAGTTTCGCAACAAGAGATGTGGAAACAATTGTGTAGCTGTCACGAATGCTTTAAGTGAAAGATAGTCTAGATTAATTTCTCCGATGAGAATATAATGTATTACTAAATGAGATGGTTCGAAGCACACTATAAACTACAGATTTTGGCATTATAACTTATGCACTAAATGTTAACCATAAATAGAGAAGTCTCAATTTATGCGGTACTCTAATTCCTAATAATAAATACACGCTAATAGATGTCGCTTGATACTTAATGATTTAAGTCAATACAAGTTGTGCATAACTAAAACTTTAGAATACTGTAATTTCATAAATGTAGAATGGAGCTTGGGATTGGTTGGTAAACTAGAAAAATAAAATAAAATTGTTAAATATGAACAATGAGAGCTTTTAATTAATCTACGATTTTAACCTATGGCGTACAGCGGGCCGAAGGCTCGGACGGAACAACTAGTGTGTCATAGAACATGCAAAATACAGTACTTATGTATATATAGAGGAGAAGGGGGTAGTATGGGACATTTTTTATTCCTTGGCAGAAATTGGAAGTATTAAGGGAAAATGTATTTATTTAAGTAAGGTCCTATTGTCGTATGTCTGAGCATCATATACGAAAAGTTTCACTTTAGAAGTCGCAAAATACCAGGAGTATACAATAAAATATTAAACATGCTTCAAAATGTACATCCTGCAGAAAGAAGTGGTAATATGGGACAGTGTGTTTCATGAAAGACTGTGAATGGGGGGCATACAATAAAGTCTTATTTTTTAAAAAATCACATACGAAAACACACCGTCTGCAGGCATAGCATTCCACATGCGCCCATCTGCTACACACAATACACCGAATCCATACTTCACCGGGTTTTGAATTATTGTAATTTACGCCACAAAACATGCATTTAGCATCTGTATAACCTATTACTGTTTCAACTTAATTGGAATTGACAGAACTGTGTCATCTGAAGATATTGACATATCTGAGTCGTCGGAATCAGATGATTGCACTGGCTGGGTGAATTTACCGTAGACATCCAGTTTTGGATTTCTTGTTTCTTTTCCCATTTCTTTCGAACTCCCTTAGGCGCTGGTCCTAACTTAACCATCATCGGCATATGCACAGACACCAGCGTGGCAACCTGTGAAACAAAAGAAGAGGTTATATAATGGGACACCTCCTACCTGTGTGTCCCATAATACCACCTCACGTGTATAACATTTTAACACACTGCCACTAACCTATCCATTAAATTATCGGATTCACATTACTACTATATTTAACTCACCACTATGTAGTACAAAAACACACACAAATTATTTATTATAACTTACGTATTAATCAGGATATTTGTGTTGCAATCCTCCTCTACAAAAGTTTTCACTCGTGCACAAGTTAATGCCGACTTGCCAAAATAATACTTCCTAACCAACTGGCGCTCGATGCCTTCTTAGACCTTCTAGTAGGCTTCTACATATTATGACAGCACCACCAATAGAATGCAGTAATACTTCCAGACATACACATGTGTCCCATTTTCCAACCCCGCTCCATACTACCACCTTTTCCTATATCCCCTTTTCCTCCCACCTTTCCTCGTGTATATATATATATATATATATATATATATATATATATATAAACTTAATTATATTGCACTGACTCCATTTTCTTTAAAGTGTAATATATATATATATATATATATATATATATATATATATATATATATATATATATATGGAAACTGTCATTTGTACTACCATTGACATCACTCATTTCCTTTCTTCCTTCCATCCTTGCATTCTTGATTATACTGCGCGACAACCGAATTGACGTCTGACTCTCCAATTCTTACAATATTTTTCTAACGAACGATGTACAACGATTTTTGTTCATTGAAACCTTGTTCTTGAGTGTTGCTTATTTTCCTAATTTAACTTTTGATGAAATATCCGAGGAATTCTCCCATTTCCATTCATTCAATATTTTAAATTTCAGTATTTCATATACTCCAAATTATTTATTATATTTTGTACCATGACAGATAAGTGATTAGTATTTAGATTCAGAAAATGTTTGGAGATAGGACTGAAAACTTAAGAATTTATTTTTTCATCAATTTCCTTGAAGTTAATTTTAGGAAACATGTTGAATGTCAAAATTTATGTACATACTGCATGTTTAAATATCTAGCTTAATAAGCAGCCGAATAGATCAATATTTTTGAAATTAATAAACCAGTTTTAACATTTTTTTTTAAATATCATTTAAAGGCGATTGATATTCTTGAGTATGACTATAATAGATCCCTTAAATCGAAATTTCTTTGTTGTATAAGCTAAAGAGATTGTACAGAGTATATGCAAACTGCATCGGCTAGCTAAAATTGAAACGAATTTGTCGGATCATCTGTATGATTTGGCCTACACTTGCTAAGTTAGCCAGACAAAAGAGACAGTTCGTTGTTCGCTGACGTACGCTTCACTTCAGCAAGTCTTCTTCCTTCCGGTTCAGTGTATATACTTCGTTAATTTCGTGGTGTATGACAGCGTGAAGAACAACTATGAGAGAGATTCGCGGTAGTTTCCCGTTATATGGAAATGTGTACCTGTAGCTGCAGGGAAAGTTAACCTTATTCCCAGGCTTAAATGAACACATTGTCTGCAGAGAGAATTTCTATAATTCAACATGTGGAACATAAAATATAAAATAAAGTTTATGCATCGTAAAGAATATACATCAGGAAATATCATTGGTGTTAATATAGACAAACAAGAAATTAATTTGTTGGATGTGAGGTGCATATCCAGCAATGGAGAGAAGCTTCATGGATTTGGTTTCCTTACGAAGTTGTCACATAATTCAACCTTAAATTGTGTATAGGATAACGACAGCAATAAACCATCTCTATATTTTTCTTAGTAATAATCGCACACTTGTATTTATCCATAAGACTTGGATGCAATTAACTCGCTCCATATGCATGTATGAGTACTACCCTAACAGCACAATTACATAGCAGGCATATGTCTATCATGTTCTCTCAGGTACATGGGAATGTGTCCAGTATGTGCCTTATATACTTCTGAGAAAGAAATCACATGGATGGCAAGTGATAGTCACAGTCTGTCCGCCCCTAGGCACATGCCTGACATGTACCTGGGGAACGTGCCTAGTATGTTCCTCATGCCGTAAGCGTCAATGAACCACAAAATTACTCCCCAAAAATGTTAAATCGCCCATATGCGTAATGTGTTTACATTACGATGAGTCTAAACAACACTTTAAACAAGTAAATAATAATAATAATAATAATAATAATAATAATAATAATAGGCTACCCTAGGGTGGGCGCGAACCACAAGCCTTTGGATTACTCGCCGCGTGCTCTTCCGACTTGGCCACAGAGGCGATAAAGAGAACGTCGCTTGTAGAGGGATAAATTATTGAAGTCTTTTGCATTCGGCTAATCAGAGTGCTCCTTTAACCGCATATATTCAACTATAACCGTTTGGGATCAGATAAAATCTGCTCGCCATGTAATTTTATAACAAATTGACGAGTACCGTATCTATTTATCTTATTTCATGGTCCTTCCATATTCACTTTCAACTGATCGGCGACAGTTACCATCTAATAAAGTTGATGTGTTTATTGCTTCTAGTACACAATCGCTTAGAAAAAGAAGCAACAAATGTATCAGATGTGGGGGATGAATTTAGAACACAAAAGGCGAATGCCTAGCACATCTTGGATATGTGTTAGGGTATCTGAAACAATATGTACCTAAAGAACGTACCTAGAACATATGTCCCAAGTGACGACATAAAAGCAAATGACTGTTAGAGTGCGAAACTGAGCCAGGTATATAAATGCTATATTTGTGGTACATAGTTGCAAATATCAATTAGGTGTAACAAGTACCTAAAACTGTAGGTAGCTGAAGTAGATACTTAGCACATGAATATCATATGTGCCAAGTGACGGGTACCTAAAACATAGCTGGGACATCTAAATGACACATGCCTAGCACATCTTGTGCTGTTAGGGTATATCTAGCATTGACAAACTATAACCATCTTCAATCAGGCGCGCATCCAGAATTTTTTTGTTGGCAGGAGTCCAAGTTTTAGGAGTGGGGTTCAATGATACAAGACACTACGTCTTTGTAGTATTGAACTGGTCTTATTCTACACCTGATAAGTCATTGTAAAATACTTCCTCTCAGAAAAAATAAAATATAGAACTAATGATAGTTTTTTTAAAAAAAAAGAAAAGAAAGAATAGAGCTGAAGTATAAGTAGAGATGGCATAAGATGTATTTATGCTGCGTCAATCATTTCACTGCTTAGCAAGTATAGTTTTATAAGGAAAGTGTACAAATTTATGTTGAGCTACGAAATCTTTTTGGGGGATCCCGATCTAGTGGACCCCCTCGTGGATGCATCCCTTTCTCCAATTACAACTACTTACAGTTCGTACAATATTTAAACTAGTACGTTAGTTGCCACCCATAAAACTCAAACAAACTATGGTGCACAGAATACTGCCTAACTTCTTGAGGCTCAGTATACCACATTATCAATAATAGTTTTCCGCCCTATCCCTGCCATAATAAATGAGCTGGATGAATAGAAAGGAACAAAATGTTTAGGTTAACTCTTAGAAGTAGAGGTTGTTTGAAATACCTGAATAACAATTAAAGTATAGCCAGTGGTCGAAGTGAGCCGGTATGCGGCGGTATGCCATACCGCCTCTGGTTTTTCAGTAATGAGGATATACCGGCTCTGGTTTTTCAGTGATCAAGAATATTTAAATAGCCGGCATGTTAATTCAAAATCATAATAACATATACCGCCTCTGCTTTTTTTCCACTTCGAACACTGAGTGTAGCTTAACGAAATGTGAAGTACCTGTTTCAGTTCGGTTATCGAAGTAAATGCTTCCGAAGTTTTAAAAAATTAAATAAATGAAGCATGGTCTCTAGTAGATTAACATTTGTTTGTTTATTTATTGATTTTCGATCACCGAAGCTATATGAGACATGCATATACAGTTTCAGGTGGAACCCTAATCACCGTGAGCTCCCCCGTGGCTAAGCGGTTAGCGTACGCGCCTTTGGCGTGGGAGACCCGGGTTCGATTCCCGGCGGGAGCTCATGTGGTTCGGATTCCACGTTAATCAGTAGGTCCACGTCTCATATAGCCTTGCTGCTGAAAGGGACGCTAAACTAAAATCCACTCAACCCTAATCACCGTAATAGGTTCACTTTTGCGCCAAAGGCGCACGCTAGCCACTAGAGCAATGTGTGGAGGACTAGTCGTAACATTTGTTGAAGATGTCCAAGTAGCAAATGTATGTCTCATTATAAATGGGAACATCTAAAAGTTGAAGAAAATAATTGTACAGTCCGCAGCAAAAAACTGTAACATGAACATGTAAGTTTTTTTTGTGAAACGACGAAGTCTTTTGCTCCAAAATAAGTATGCAGGAGAGGACGCCGAAGTTTCTCCTGGCATGATTCGTGCCACTTAGACATTATGTTGATTCCCTGCGCTATTAGGCGTAGTATCACAATATACTTACATGCTCATGTTGCAGGTTTTTTGCTGCGGACTGTACCAGTACCTATATCGTTTCCTCAAAAGAAAACACTGAATATATGAGTAACTATGGTATTATTATTACGTAAACAAAATGGAATAAGTTATTACAATTTATTAAATATTTTGTGAAATAAATTCAGGCTAAAATATCAGTGTTTTCCTTCCCGTTAATTACAGAAGCATAATATAATTTCCAATATGATTCCGTTTTATTTGCAATATGATTGTGCTTGATTAATTTCATTCAGATGTAAATAAATTAATATGGAACAATAAGTATGTGCAGGCATATGATTTCTATTAGAAATTTAAATATTTTCAGAGGCATAGGTTACTCATGCAGGACATGAAAGTTGACAATGATTTCAAAGATGAATACTTATGTATAAAATTATCTGTATTTCTTCCAGGCTTTACCGTTTCATCCTTGCAAAATAAATATATTTTCTAGTACACTTTTCAACCAAACAAAATTTTAAAGGCGAAATTATAACAGTAAGTAGGAAAACAATACGTTCCATGATTTCGTGTAAAATGAACGAATTTCAAGAAAGAGAGAGAGAGAGAGAGAGGAGAGAAGAAAAAGCAGGATTTACCTTCTGTGATAGAAAGAAATACACAAGCGTATTTCGAAAATGTACTAAATCTCTTTTTCATAATGATTTCAAAGAACATATACACTATCTATTGTTCACTGTCATTTATATGGTATCGTTGTGGCCACTGTGAATCAGAATAAACGTTAATCGTTGTAGAATTCGACATTCGTCAATTATCAAACGTAGATGCTGACATTTAATCATCCACAACTATGACGATTTCTGTCCGACAATCGAAAGCTACGATATCACAGTGGTTAAACACAGTCTTCTTGCCTATAAGGAAACAAGTTTTAGGTAATAATAGCGGTGGCCGAAACGTGCACGTTATATCTTTTAAGTACAAGCACCTTTCAGAATTCTTAGTTCTTGTCATTTTTACTGAACTGAAGAAATTATTATTATTACTTGAGCAGATCATAATCATTGTTTATTCTTATTTGTGGTTTCTTATTGCAGAGTTACAATGCTTTTAATTTTTTATATACACAATTATGTTATCTGTATAGTACAATAAACGACTTGAAACATTTATTAAAAGTAACAATTGTTTTTCTTTGTTCTCTTTTAGTTTTGGGAAATAATCTCAGATGAACATGGCATTGATCCAGCAGGACTCTATCACGGAGACAATGATCTTCAATTGGAAAGGATTAATGTCTATTACAACGAAGCTTCAGGTAACCCTTTCATTTATTGTATTTGAATAAATTAAAGCCAAAATTTGATAAGTAACATTTTTAGAAGTAACTTTTTCACAACTCTGGAGAGAACGCTCTGAAGAACGTTTCGTATACATTGTCCGATTCGATCGAAATTCCAACAAAAAATTTATTTCAGAAGAGGACACCTAGAGGAATCAGTTAGGCAGAAGAATTGCTTGGGCCACCTTAACTAACATCATGACAACTGCCAGTGCAATCAGTCTCCGCAGTTCCAATTTGAATACGCGAACAATTAACAATTAAGTGTTGAAAACAAGTATATATTTCCGCATTTCTCTTGCACGATTACCCCTGACATCTGCTCATCGCCTAGAACAGTAATTGTCAAAGTGGGGTTCGCGGGACCTAGGCAGGGGTCCGCTACGCCTAAAAATTGAAATGTCTTGTAATAAAATGGAACTCACAGCTGTTATACAAGAAGTATTTTTTCAGTTACTAAATAGTAGGCAATTAGAAATTATACCTACGTTTATAGATTTAAATGTTTTCCTCCTTAACTAAATTTCTGCCTTGAAGCCGGTCAACCGTTATTAGGACTATTTGAAGTGAGAGAAATTCCTTCTTTGTTAGGGCACTTTTTCAAAAGCAGTTGTACACGCCTCGGAATTTCATGGATTTCATCTTCAAGTGGCAGAAAGCTCCCACCACTACCACCACTTCGAGATTAAAAAAAAAAAAAAAAAAAAGTAAATATTAGTCATTCCTATGCTTATAAACATCAGGCCTCCACCCAATTCTGAGATTTCAAATTATATAATATATATATATATATATATGAGAAACCCCTCCCAAAATATGTTCTTAGATCCGCCACTGCGAGTGTCTCTTCACACAAATTGCGTGCGGTTAATGTAAAATTGTCTTGGAAGATAGATCGCAACAGAGAAATAAAAATGTTGCTTTGATTCAATCAATTTGAGAAAAGATGAAAAATATCAAAATGACACACAAGTGGATTTCCTTAGAAAAAAATGATTTTCAGTCTTGAAAGTTACCGTATTTTCAATTGAAATTTCGTTCACTACAAAATAATCACGTATCTTTAGAATAAATTACTTATTGTATTGTTTTTCTTGATCTTTTCCTTGTCAGTGGCAATTCTAATTATAATTATGTGATTTTTAATACCATGTGAAATTTCAGATAGGATTGCAAGGTCTGCGGATCACTTTCCGAATGAACACGGGGTCCGCATTATCGGGAAGTTTGAGAACCGCTGGCCTAGAATATCGTTGGTGTCAAGAAAGATGGCAGTGGTGAGTCGTGTTCATCGATGAGAGTCGTTCCTGTCTCTGATGCAGCAACGGTCGAAAATTCGAACCCTCCTTGGAGAATCATTTAGAAACTTCGTGCGGATACGTTGAACGATACGGCTTCTGTGCGAGGGAATACATTCACATCGAGTCGAACGGACGGACGGAAAGACATCAAGAAATCATTTTTTGGCTTGTAAGAGTCATGAAACATGTAAATTCGTTGAAATCTCGAATTCTTTTTATTTTATTTTATTTTTTTTGTTTTGTTTTGTTTTGTTTTGTTTTTGACGATCACAGTACTTTCTTTTCCCCTATCGTTGCTCAAAAGTAAAAAAAGAGAACTGTTAAAGAATGTGGGAGAATTATTCCTCCCTGTTTCGCCTTACATCCTCAAGCCATATTGCAAAACATGTTGATAATCATTTTATCTTAAGGCGAAACAGGGATTCTTGCTTCGTCTTAATGTATGGTGCAACATGAAGCAAAAGTTCTCAAAGGGGAATTTTCTGCTTATATTGGGAATTTCTACAAACGAAAAAACGCAAACTAGAAGAAACGCGGTATATTTTCAGAAATAATAATTTGCAGTGCACATTATTATCACAAATGTCCAAACACCTGAAAGCTTATGATTCTAAATGAACATAATGTGAGATTGCATTTACATATGACATCAATTTTATCTTCTTGGAGTCTTGTCTTTAATACTTGAATCTTCCTATCCAAACGCTTCCATTTAAGCTTCTTCTTCGCAACATTTCCAACTTCAAGTAAACGCATTTGCGATTCATTTTCACGTTATTGCGGTTTGTGCAGATTGAGATTCATGATTGTGCATACCAGACACAGATTCCACTTCATCTTCGAGTAATCCTACAGTGGCTTTACAACCCTCGTTGCATTTCCAGTAAGTCTTCGTGTTTCGTTTATAGTTAATGCGATACAAATAATTATTGTAAGAGCCTTTCCACCTCGTTTACTGTTTACAAATGACACAGACATAACGTCACCTATGAGTAGTCAGACTCACTGATAACCACTACTATAGTGCTGCCAAAATGTCATGAGTCGTGGCAAAAATGCGAACTAAAGCTCACATCCACGTGTTGAGCCAATAAGGGTTCAGCTCTTGCTAAGCGAGAGAGCCGCAGCGGAAGAGAGTGGAATTCCTTCAGCCGATAGCAGGCCTGGAACGGAAGACTAGGTGTTAAGTCTGTGTGGTATATCTATAGACTCTGTGAAAGTCAACAAGAAACTAAGAAAAACTGACATATAGGCCTATTATAATAATCCCTGTTGAAACTAATTTCGATAAATGATTGGCTTCCCATTCTGATAGGACCAATCAGAATCACACTTGTAATTTTACGAAATGTATATTTTAATGATAGTTTCGGAAACTCCCCCCTCTGATTATTTATGTTCCTAGTAGTATTCTCTCCTGAAACTAATTTCGTTAAATGATTGGCTTCCACATATTGGTTGGACTAATCACTGCCTGTACACTGTTACTTTAAGAAAATTATATTTTAGTAAGTCTCATTAAATACATTGTACAGATTCATTATAACAACAAAAATTTATAATATATATTTATGTGTGTGTGGACAATGACCATAAAGTAGTTCTCTTTTTTCTTTTTCTTTGTATTTTATAAGTATTTTTGTATTGTTATACTCTTACTTTATAACTTAGCTATTTTCTCTGTCGAATTTTGTAGACCTATATGTATACTTCCGTACATTTGGAATTTCTAGTGTGCTATTGTATTTTTTCTTCTTTCTTTCAATGAATTTCAAATAGCTTTGTGAGGTGAACTGCCTCTCTCTTGGATTGTTTGTGATCCTAGTAACATTCTTCTTTGTAACTAATCTCGTTAAATGATTGGCTTTCCATAGTGGTTGGACCAATCATCCTGTCTCATGTAAGCTGAAGATAATACACATTAATAGCAATTTTGTGAGGCAAACACGGGGCGGGGACAAAATCCAGTAACTGTGATATTATTAGGATGCGCCTATGATTCTTTCCCTTGGAGTTTGTTCACTTGGGTTTTGTCCATTTTGTCAGAATTTTGCTTGGATTTTGTGCTATACTCGGTGAAGTCCCGATCTGTTTGATTGTTTGTTCTTCGTAACATTCTTCCTTGAAACTAATCTCGTTGAATGAATAGCTTCAGCTTCCCGTACTGTGTAGACCAATCTCAACTCGCCTTTTGTAACTTTTTCGTTTTAATAAAAATTTTGTTAAATGAATTATCTCCTTAAAAATCCCCTGATCATATTGCTTCCCTGCAAATTTTAAGACGAAACAGGAATTCCTGTTACGCCTTAAATCAAAGTTTGATCTTATGTTGATCAAGATTCCAGGAGGCAGAAAAAGCTGGAAAACTTGTGTAAGGCGAAACAGGAAGACACCGGGAGAATAGGCCATTTCACAAATTTAGTGTTTCTTAAATAAATAAAATTCTAAATAAAAGACACTTAGAAAAATATTGCTAATCTTTATATTTAATGAATGTAAGCTGCAATCACGATCCAATTACACTAGTTAACAAATTTAAACTTTTTGTTTGTTACATGAGAAAAATCACCTGATCTTAAAGGAACTTTTTGCGCTGAATTCGAATATGCACTCGGTTTCTCTCCATCACGTACAGTTTTCCCGTAACAGAGGGATTTTCGGGAAATTCCCTCAAAAATTTCCCTTTTTCAGATATTTTATTCCCCTAGCTCCTGTCCCCTTACATATAGTAACATAGAAATTATACCTAAGTATACCTTGATTTATATTTAATAAACCCTAAAAGTTTCGTAAAAATCGCTTTGTTCTTTCTAGAGAAATAAATATATTTGTATGTATACTGTGTGCACTGTTTATTGCACCTGATAGTAATGCTTTCAGATCTCCTGAGTTGGGGTAAAAACGATTTGCTTTATTACTACAAACACAGACATAAAAATGAATATTTACAATAGTCAACAACACACTTGTATTGCTCTCTGTAAATTAGAAACGTGTAGAAAAATAGAATGTACTTCCAACGTATATATTTTTTAAACGTACAATATATGTATATCTTAATACATATATATACAATTCACCAAGATTTTTCGTTGTCCTGACCTAGTCCGTGATTTGCACCTGACAAAACAAGAGGCGGAACTTCTGGGATCAAGGCTCCAGCAGTGGAACTTATTGGATGCAGAAACGAACATATCAGTGTACAGGAAAAGGCATGTTCAATTTTCAAGCTATTTCTCAATGCAAGATAATGTGTGCGTATGTACGGATATAAATGGGTTGATGGCGGAGCTAGGAATTCCTTACGTTCCAGAAGAATGGAGGTTATTTATCGACGCGTCAAAGGTCAGCCTTAAAGCTGTCCTTTTACATAATGGAAATAAAAAACCTTCTATACCACTTGCGCACTCAGTGAAGATTAAGGAATCCTATGACACCATGTCAACTTTGCTAAATCTTATAAATTACAAGGACCATTGTTGGCAAATATGTTGTGATCTCAAGGTAGTTGGTATTTTATTAGGACTGCAGTGCGGTTACACGAAGTACCAATGTTTTTTTATGTTTATGGGATAGCCGAGCTGATGACAAACATTATGAAGTGAAGGAATGGGAACCTAGAGTGAATTACGTACCTGGAGAATGCAACGTCAAATACGCTCCTTTGGTAGATCCTAATAAGATATTACTACCGCCACTTCATATCAAGTTAGGACTTATGAAAAACTTTTTCAAAGCCATGGACACATCTGGTGAAGGTTTCAAGTATTTGCGAGATAAGTTCCCTAACCTGAGTGATGCTAAGATTTCAGCGGGAGTGTTTATTGGTCCCCAAATTAGGAAATTAATGCTTGATGATAGCTTTGACAGCAAGTTAAACAGTGCTGAGCTAGATGCCTGGACAGCATTTAAGTGTGTTGTGCGCAACTTTCTGGGCAATAACAAAGCTGAGAGTTACACAGAAATCGTACAGGACATGATACAGAAATACAAAGAGTTGGGTTGTAGGATGTCTTTAAAAATCCACTTTTTGCACTCCCACCTCAGCTTCTTTCGTGCTAACCTAGGTGCTCTCAGCGACGAACAGGGGGAAAGATTCCACCAAGATATAATGGCAATGGAGAAAAGGTACCAGGGACGATGGGATCCTTCAATGATGGGGGACTATTGTTGGGGTCTTGTTAGAGAATGCAACATTTCTTACAAAAGAAGGAAGAAGTGTACGTTTTTGTAACCCAATGGAAGTTTCATATATTGTGATAGTTTTGATTGTCTTTTCATGACCTTTTGGTACATTTGTATTATTGTTTATTGTAAATTGTCACACTTGTAAATTATATTGTATTATATTTTATATATGTGTTTGTGGTAATAAAGCAAAACGTTTTACCTCAACTTAAGAGATTTGAAAGCATTACTATTAGGTGCAATAAACAGTACACACAGTATACATACAAACATATTTATTTCTCTAGAAAGAATAAAGCGATTATTACGAAACTTGGAGGGTTTGTTAAATATAAATCAAGGTATACTTAGGTATAATTTCTATGTTAGTATATGCAAGGGGACAAGATCTTGGGGTGTAAAATAAACGAAAAGGGAAATTTTTGAGGGATTTTCCCGAAAATCCCTCTGTTACGGGAAAATCGTACGTGATGGAGAAAAACCGAGTGCATATTCGAATTCAGCGCAAAAAGTTCCTTTAAGAACAGGTATTTCCTTTTATGTAACAAAACCTTTGTTAACTAGTGTTATCGCTGTATTATTGTTTCCAGTGTTGCCAACTGGAACATCACACTTTAAAAAAATTGCTTACTTCAAAAACCTATAATTAATTCGTGAAACACTGGTCATAATGAGCTTTGGTGTTTATTACTCATGTGAAAGTGAACAGCTTTAAAAATTTCAGATTTAAAAAATGTTTTTCGGAGAAAATGGCGCCCCAACATGGCGGTTTTTGAGAATTGATAATTTCTCGAGCCTTTTTCAAGAAAACAGTGCGCACGGAAGCGATACAAAATATATTTCAGAAAGGGAATAACTAGATCTTTCAAACCTTGAAAACAGAATTTTAAAATTCGAACCGAAAGTGCGCAAAAAAAAATCATCAATGTTAGAATTTTCGGATAACTTTACGTTTGTTTGTTAATTAATTTTAAGAGATACGTATGCGAAAGCAAGCTACAATAAAATATAGTTTTACCACATCCATATATATATATACATACAACAGCAAAAATTATAACTCTACCAGTTTTCCCGTAGGCTCCACAGTTGATCATTTTCCATATTTTCCTCAATTGATAAAGGCAGGATTTGGATAGGGCACATATTAGTTTCTAACTGAAGTCTTCACCCGACTACGGTAGGTCCCATAGTTTTGGAGCTATGGACCTATAAAATTCATTTTTCCATATTTTCGACAATCTATAACTCCAAAAGGAAGCATTTGTGCACCCAGGTTGGTCTATACTTTGTGTCTTATCTTGGTGTCAGGAATCACTTCCCAAACGTCGGTGTTTTGAAACACCATATATATATATATTCCTTTGATCGCGACCTAGATTAAAATTGAGGCGACTGAAGTTAAATATTTGTGCCACAGAAGAGCGTTTCTTAAACTAGTTTATTTGAAATCACCGCTGAACCTGTTGAATTCATCATATTTCTAAATAGGACACCTGTTTAGTTTTGCTGCATGCATGTCCAGTTATCCTACGTACAGTATAGCATATGATATTATTCCGTAAGTTGGCCACATTCGTAAGTAGAATATTTCCTGAAACCAAAATTTGACAATTATGTATAGCTTTCACTGTTTTAATATGATAAATTCCGGCAGAATACAGTATATGTTTTAAGTGTTGTATCTGAAACCTTTGGATCGTTCTGAATAATTTTGAGAAAGGCCCGTAAAATCAGTCCACTGATAAACGTGGACATTGTCACTACATTAGATGTATATATGTGCATACACTACAGCGAACAAGAGTCTATTGTATTTGAAATCGGATAAGTATAACAAAATCGTCTTAGTTTGTTTCTACAGTGTGTAATTATGTTATTACGTGTAATTATTTTATCTATTTTATTAAACTTTAAATTATCTCATATAGTAATAATGAATCAGTGGTTGTAAAATTATTTATTTATTTTTAGGTGGCAAATACGTTCCGCGGGCAATATTGGTCGACCTTGAACCAGGAACAATGGACACAGTGAGATCCGGACCCTTTGGACAACTTTTTAGGCCAGATAATTATGTCTTTGGTCAAAGTGGTGCAGGTAATAACAACATATGTATAACAATAAATACGTAAATACAGCTCACAGATGACGAGAAGAACCCTAGCAGAAGTAGTGTGACGTAGGTATAGGCTCGCCCACTTTTCGCACGGGGGTTTCAAATGACACCACGGAATAGCACACAGATAACTACCCGGAGTAGCAGACCACATCTAAGTATAGACCACACCTCAAAAACCGAAAATGGACTTGACCGTGTCGTTGACCTTTCCCCGCTTCCCCTGTTTTAGGGTTCTTCTCGTCATCTGTGAGCTATACTTCGGTGTCAATACCAGTGTAATTGGTATTTACAGTTTTAAACTTTTATATATATATATATATATATATATATATATATATATATATATATATATATATATATATATATATATAAAATTTGATATTCTATTCAAATTGTTAAAAAAAGATATCACACAATGTTTGTTAATATTGAGTTAAAATACTTCTATGGCATCTATTTTTAATCCAGCACTACATTTAAACTTATTATTTTCCTTTTATTATGTAAAATCAATTGTTAAATCATTGACTTATATTAGCTTGAAAATTAATTATCCCAAATGATGTCATAAATTGTTACATGTCTAGCTAACAACAATTTTTAAGTTACGCGTAAATGACTTTTTCTAGTCTGGCATATTGTAACTTTGCTTGATATTTCGAGAAAATTAATATTTCTTGAAAATTATTTATTTCATTTGGCGTAGTATGTTTTAATTTGTATACTAAATTCTGCAAATCGAGGAAAAGGCGTGTTAAATTAGAACACCTGCCGTTCAGTTGTCAAACAATGTAATCTCCAAAAATGTATATTTGGTTCTAGTATAGCTATCTATCTTCGAATTGTTAGAACAGATGATGGCGAATGTTTAGCAGAAATACAATTTCGGTCATTTCTGTTCACATTAGGTTAGTTTAGGTTATATTAGTGTAAGGGTCCAGCTTAATTTTCCAAAAAATAATAGGATTTCGCTTATTTCTATTAATATTAGGTTAGTTCAAGTTAGATTTGGTTACTTTATGTTAAGTCTAAGTACTTGCATCATTCATTTCTCCTGTGAATTTTGTATTTTTTACGTGCTTCTGGACTCCTGCCGCTAAACATTCTCCCAGATAATTACGCCTTAGACTATTTATGTTTATTCCCAAATACTATGTAATAAAATAGGCTCTTATAAGACATAATTACCAAAAACTGGTAACCAATTAGAATCTGTTGACAACACAGTATTTCGAAGAAAATATCTATCTATCTATATACAGTGGAATTTCTTTAATTTGAAGTCGAAGGGGACACGGAGAAAATTCGAATTATCCAAAATTAACCAAAAACACTCATTTTTAAGTAAAATAAATAGAACAAAATAACTGTACTGTATATGAAACATTAATTAATATGCAATGCATCTTATCTTTAAAGCAACAAATTTTCCTAAGGAATTAGAATACATTGTGCATAATGCACACCAATAGATCTCAAACGAATCTGCTTACCTTTGTGTCACTGCTTTTAGTTAAGTTAAAAGGAACTGGACAAATGTATGGTTCTTACATGCCATTTACTAGTTGAGGACAGGGTTCAAGGTCGTTCACACTTCTACAGAAGGGATGGACACTTCCCAGTTATTGAGGAGAGATGCATAACCATCTTTTGCTGGATTCTCTATACCGGGAGGGAGTCCAGTGGAGGTAGTATAAACAAAGCTTTCCCTTTCCTATGGTAACCTCTGGATAAAATAACAAAGAAAGGCCAGTTGAAATTGCATTGTTCTGTTTGCAATCTGTCGAACACTTCGAATTCTTCCAGTGTAAATACTTCGAATTATCCAAACAGGAGGTTCAAAATTTCGATTTACCCACGATTTTTTTTTTTTTTTTTTTATCTCAGACCATACAATGAGGTCGTTACGTTTCTACACAATCTTTACAGTGCTATTCAGTGACAAGACTTATTGAACTTAACAATAAACAAAAATAAACAACAAAAAATGAGATGACATTTCACAATAGAACATATACATTATAGAAGTACCAACTGAAATACTCGTTCTTTGCACAGAGAGAATAGGTTTATGGTAGAGGGTGACCAGACGTCCCGTTTTTAACAGGATTGACCCTTCAGAATATTCTGCTTTATGTATAAAATTCAAATTTTGCACTAATAAAATATATACTTTTTCTTGATGTATACAGTATTTTGCTAGACAGATACTCAGTCTAGGGAAAGGAAACTTTGGAAATGCTATATGTAGAAAATTTGTGTTATTTGTTTGGTAAGGTAAAGGGAACTGTCGTTAACATAGTTTCGGATTATTGTTCTTGTCTTGTGTTCTGTCCTTTTACGAGGAATATTAATATTTATTCGGAGCTCATGCAGCCAAGTCGACTTCTTCACTTATTATTGTTAAAAAATAAAATTGTTTAAACAAAATGGCCCATCAAAGATGGACGAATAGCTGGTTAAAAGTAGAATTTGTTTTACAATACTTTAATTGTATTTAAGAAGAATGAGCGGCACCAAGCATATTTAAATTGTAATATATATTGTTAAGATTGTTTTAAACTGAAATTGTCTAAAGTAAAACATTGATTAAAGGTAAAAATGGAATAAAAAATTACAGCAAAGCTCTTTTATAGTTATCTACATGAACGCCATCTTCCTTCTCGATTATTTCAAATCGCATAATCTTGATGTAGTTTACTATCAGATTTATGTCTTATGAAATAGATTGAGGGTTTTTTAAACATTATTTGCGATTATCTTATTTTTTTATTTAACCATTTTATTTTAGTGCCTCTTACATTATTTACTGATCAGTAAATTCATAGCTCACGATTATACTTCATTTTATTAAAACGATATCCCTCTTAATA
Source organism: Thermobia domestica (assembly GCF_964235325.1). Taxonomy (NCBI): domain Eukaryota; kingdom Metazoa; phylum Arthropoda; class Insecta; order Zygentoma; family Lepismatidae; genus Thermobia; species Thermobia domestica. The sequence goes on from NC_137458.1 coordinate 123,559,444, forward strand.
AATTTAATCACATTTGTTGTTGATCTGGTTAATCTCTCTTTCACAGACTTTTCTATATAAAGACTAATCCAAATCGACGTGTTCTGTTTTTATTAAACATTTTCTGCTCGAACTCACCTTCACTAACTTCCAACAGAAAAAAAGTGAACATTAATAATGTTTAAAAGAAACCCTCAATCAATAAACTTTGGCCTAATAAATCGTTACGCTGTGATGTTCTATTTGCTGCTTTGTATGCAGTGCCGGATTTACATATAAGCTAAACAAGCTATAGCTTAGGGCCCCACACTCTTGGGAGCCCCCCAAAAATTTAAAGAAACAAACTGGCTGTATTGTAATTTCCAAATGATTAAGCATACGGTATAAGATAAAACTTATATACAACAATGGTATTATGTACTGTTATGTAATAGGCTCTCATGAAGCAAGTAATGAGACCTCAATTGTAAGGGGCCCCTATTTCTCAGCCCTGCTTATAAGGGGACCCTGTTTTCCAGCCACGCTTATAATGGGGTCCCCATTTCCCAACCCTGCTTGTGATGGAGTCCCTGTTTTCCAGTCCCGCTTTAATGGACCCTCTGCTTGGAACCGAAATTGGAAACAAAGGATCGTGTCCCATCTTTCTAAAATAATATGTGATGATTTTATCCAAATGATAGCATTGAAAGTAAGAGAATTATTTTTTGATTATTTCATGAGTACAGAATACTTCAGTTTATCTGTAGGATTCCACTCCTGGCCTGCGCAAGTTTACTAATATTGTAAGGTATGTCTTAACAGACGGAATCTCAATTAAACATTTTCTAACTTTCCTAGAGAGAAGTGGCCACACAGGGCAAAGTATTGTTAAAATGGCGATGATAATCTTACAAATAAATGTAAAATTGATTTTAGTAAGTGTCGAGGCCTGTCATATGATAAGACTGCCAATATGTCATGAAAATACAAGGGTGTGCAAGAAATAATACTGAAGATTAATAAGAATGCTATATATGTTCCATGTGCAGGTCATTCCTTAAATTTTGTTGGTAGAGCAGTAATTAATTGTTGTTTAGATACAGTAAACTTTTTGGGAATTATTCAAAAAATGTGTAAGTTCTTTTCATCATCTACACATAGATAGGCGGTACTGTTGTCATTCTTCAAAGATGATTCAAAAAATCCAAAGTCTTTGTCAGAGATTAGGTGAGAAGCTCATTCAAGGCTCACAAGTGCCATACTTGACAATTATGATGAAATAATTTCTGCATTGCACCAGCTTTATATTGATATCACAGAGGGCGATGAAACAAGAAATCAAGCCAGAAACCTTTTGAATAAAATGGAAGAATTTGAATTTATGATAAATTATACGTATGGAATTATTTGTTGGATGAATTTAACAAAGTTAGTCAATCACTGCAAGTCTTCAAAATTAGCCTGCAGTAAATTGTATGGTTCACTTTCGGATTTTGTTAGATTCCAGAGATCATTTTGGCCATTTTGAAGAACATGCAGAAAAACAAATTAGCTGATGTTGACAAGAAAAACAGAAGACCTAGAAGGAGGCATATAAATGACGATGAAGATGATGCTTTAGAGAACCTTGAGCCAAGAGACAAGTTCAGAATCGAAGCATTTGTACCTGTGATAGATGCATTAGAATCTAATTTGGCACACAAAGCATCAGTATATAATGGTACTGCAATAAAGTTTTCATTCCTAATGAAACTAGATACGGCAGAAGAAGAAATTCGTGAAGGAGTCAATGCTTTAAGCCAAATATATCCTGCAGATATGGAGATGAACGTTGTTGGAGAACGATCGATAACCATCAACAAGTCATAGACATAGTCAAAGAGATAGTCAAAGTCATGCACATGAAAATCTGACACATCAGGATCTGTATCAAGCAATATTTAATGACCTTGTCCAATGAGCGTTACTAATGTAGAAGCAATTCTAAGAATGATAATTTCCTTTGTGTGATGATTTCAAATTGCCGTTTAGAAAGATCTTTTCTCAGCTAATGAACAAATGAATTTAAAACAACGTTTTTTGACAACGTTATGTAACTTCAATCTCATGTGCATAGAAAATTAAAAGTTTGATAATGTAATCAATAACTGTTTTGGCAAAGACAAGGAAGAAAGTGCTTTAATGTAGATAATGTTTGTTCATTCTTTGCATACCAGTATATAACGAATCATGATAAAATTATACAGTTGAATGAGTAATATAATATTGGGCAGATAGTAATATAATTAGTCACATTAAATATTTTTTGTTATTGATATTTTAAATAAATATGACATACGTATTACTAAAAATACCGTCTTTTACACCAACTAAGTTAGTGTAACAGGTTACAAAGGTCTGTTGTCCTAACGAATAGTGTGGACTATTATGGTCATAAGTTAATAAACTTATATCTATTAGGTCCATAAAGTACTATATAGCCAATATTAAAACCTCCAAAATGATGACATTTTGTTGCTGAAAAAGAAAGTTATATATATAAAGGACCCCATTACTTTTTTAATAGCTTAGGACCCCACCAATTCTAAAGCCGGCACTGTTTGTATGTTATCTTTTATAGTGAAGGACTCAGTTTATATTATATTAAACTTGTCATAAAATAGTTTTTTAAACTTTATTTTACATATGCCAGATTATAGGTTCAAATATTGTGAATAAAATGATACTATAAATCGACCAGATCAAGATTAAATAGTACTTGTTTACACTTTTGGCGCAATAAAAGATATGTCTTCAGAAATATTTATTTATTTCAAAAAATAACTAATAATGAAAAAGTAATTAACTGTGGAACATTAGTTGAAATAATGCTTTTCTAGGCTCGTAAAGGATGAATATTAACCATATTTGGACATTGAATATACCAATAGTTTTATATATATATTTATTTATAGACTAATTCTGCTTAATATCACTTTCTACTGAACTTTAAAGTACTTCTTCGCCATATTAGTTATGAATAATGCTTTAATTGTTGTTCTTAGCCAGCTGTATGTAGCTGCTATTTTCTCTAACTCTGTTCTAACAAGTTTATTTTGAATTTATAAATTTAGGATCTAAATTCATTTTCTTATCAATTCTGTATTTTATAATTAATTATTTAAAGATATAGTATATCTATTTTAATTAATAAAAAATAACATTACTTCAGAATTGTGTAGTGAGTTGTTTAAAGTTAAATTTCTTTTAGAGAAACTAACATTTCTACAACAACAATCTATTAACTGTCTTAATATTGATTTCTAATTCTATCTAATCCTAACTAACTCTAGGAAATAACTGGGCCAAGGGGCACTACACGGAGGGTGCAGAGCTTGTTGATTCAGTTCTTGATGTGCTGCGGAAGGAGGCCGAAGGCTGTGACTGTTTGCAGGGTTTCCAACTTGCTCATTCACTTGGTGGTGGTACTGGATCTGGTATGGGTACTCTTCTCATATCCAAGATTCGAGAGGAATATCCAGATAGAATAATGAACACATTCAGTGTTGTACCCTCGCCAAAGGTAATATTAACATATATTAACTATATATAACAATAACTAGTTAACAAGCTATTTTTATTTTTGTAATTGTGAAGCAGTGGCTACTCTCCGTATAAAGCATTACAGCTGTAAACGTCCAATATAGTTGGAAATTTCTCGAGATTTTTTTTTTTTTGGTCTTTTTTTTATCGTTTTCGTTCTTAGGATTCCAAATTGCTTGTACTTCCGCTCTTCTCATAGTCAGCGACTATTATATAGTATAATATATGTTTCTTTTAAAGTCCCATCGATTTGAAAGCGTCATAGATCTCAAACAAACAAACAAACAAAAAAAAATCGTAATGACATGAAATAACGTGTAAACTTTCTTTAAACTTTAGATTTTGACTGCAACATACTGTATAGCTCCTGAACGCCAGGTGTGCAACTGTTCTCAAAAAACGTCCAAACTCTTTCGCAGCCGTTTTCAGAATCCCAGCATTGCATGTTGACGATCTTCCGTTGTAATATTCTGAATAATCTTGCAATTTTTCTTTTTTCCCAGGTTGCATAAATTTTAGGTTAACCTTGAATAATTGTGTGTGTGGTTTATAGTGGTTGGGAGGTGATAATGCAGAATAACGGTTTTGCTAAAACTTTGAGCTACCCACGTTGACACGTTATGTTGATTTTTCAGCTAACGTCAACATTGAGGCAACCAATCATTACGTTCGGAAAAACAACGATCTCATAAATCTTAATATCTTTGCTGTTTCTATAATTTCTTCCTAATTAGAAAATGCACACAAAGTTTTTTAACATAAGCTTTCGTTTTAGCATCACTTACAACAAAATTTTTCGGACCAGAAAATGGATATTATACGGTCAATCTACCTCTCACCAAATTATTCATCCAGCTAATGTTTCAGTTTAAGAGCGAAGTATCTTTGAGCGTAGGTGGGGGATGGAGAGTCTATCTGCTTCTAGTTGAAAGTAAATAGCATTATGTTTGCCTCATCTGTTTAATTCCGGAAGTAGAAATGTTCGGAAAATTTGCAAGTCGTCATTCTTTGAAGCTTGTGTTATCTTTCAATGTTCTTGGAACTTTCTGCGCAATGCGACACAGATTTAAGGTTAACAAACCAAAGAACTCTGCGTATTCTCCTGAAACGTTGTAACCTTGCAACAAATTGACTGAGATCCTTACACGACAGTATTACCAATTTCAAATTATCGTGTCCACTTTTCGAGTTCTCCGTTTGATGTTGAGACGATTATCTGTTTAAAATCTACGACGTTTTCAAATCTAGTGGAAATACATGTGTAGGTGGTGGCAGGAAGAATAGAAGAGAGAAAAGAAGACATGTGGACTAGCATGAAGGATGTGGAGAGACTGCCATATTATCATGTTTTCTCACCCACTTCCCCCCTCTCTCTCTCTGCAAATCCTTTGAAGCCCTAGAAAAGACGGGTTTCCTCTCAAAAGGAGAAAGAAGAGTTCAATAAATTTGATTTCAAGAAAGAGCTTCTTCTTTTTACTCATTCCCCCTTTTAACTAATTTAAAGTGGGAACATCGGGCTAATGTTTTCGATTGTTCTTAAGTTGCGACACTAAGTCTGTAATGGCTAGTATCCACGATTACATTACATCCTCGTCTAACCCCGTCTGACTATCAATCTTCGTATACTTGCTGGCCGTCACAGAACCACGTTTGCTTGAATATCATTCAACAGAATAGTATATTCGGTACGCGTAGATTTTGCCTTACATATATCTGGAAGTTTTTTTTTTTTTTTTTCCTCGACATATGCATCATTTCTTAATTTTCTAATCAATTCAAGCTTATATGCTCCTGTTAAATTATTCTTTTTCTTTTCTTCTTGACAACATGGTACAGAAAATTACGTAAACTAAAAACAAATAAGTATGGTACATGATAAAAGGGGACAAAATCGTGAAGCAATACGGCCATGTGAACAAAGTGACGATCTGCGGACTAGCGCTCAGCTCCCGAAACAGTGACTCGTATCCTGTGTTGTTCACAACTCCGTGCCAAAGGAGCAGAACTTCTAAACTGAATCGGTTGTTCCAGATTTTGTCCGTGGCTTTCGATGTCTGTTAGAGAGAGACCCGTAAGCCCGAGAAACGAGTGTATGACACTAAATAGAGAGTAACCAATAAATCAGTATTATTACTGTAACCAGATTAACCTGAGGTGTATGCAAATTTAAGATACTGTCCTCTTATAGTGTAGGTACTATTGTTGGGAATGTAGATTTCTTATAAATACAAGGGGAAGTTTTATGATTTTGTCTGATACTATTTTATTCTATTCGTAGTTAAAAGTAGAGTAATATTCAAAGGAAGTGTATGTCCTCATTGTTTGAACATACTGCACACTTACATTCAACGATATAAAATGTTTAGTGATAATATTTTTCTCTGTGTCAATTACTTCACTGGATACAGATTGGATACATCAATAACAGTGGTCACTGGTGTGATATATTCATTAGCATAAACGTATGCTTAAGACGAAGGATGTATTATTACTATTAGTAGTACTAGTAAAGATGAAATACCTAGTTTTACGTCTCATAGGGTAAAGGAGACAGGTGGCTAATAAAAGTGAATGATAATGGAAACATTGGTGGAATGAGAATGTGCGAAGAAAGGGAGAACTCTGAAAGAAAATTAACCATGAACTCACATGTCCTGGGCTTATACCAGAGGTGAGCGCTATCACACATTATTATTATTATTATTATTATTATTATTATTTAGTAATATTCAATTCGTAAACTTTTCGAATATAAATGTTTACAGAATAAATAAAATTAGAGCCATTCAGTAAATTTTCAACATCTCTCAGAACAATTTAATATAGACTGACATGGAGAGTATTTGGGTTCGAACAAACCTATCTGCATGGAATTTTATTTATAAAACCATCTCTCAGCTCTAAATTTGCTGATAGTTGTTGTTTCTCAGTAAGATTCTGCAAACGTTCACTAGATGTCATTGCAGCGGTCATTACAAGCCAAACACAGTGCGATATTATAATTATAATTGCAAGTGAGAACTGTCGATATAATGTTGAAATCAATATGAATAACTACAAAGTGCACAATTAAGAAAAATAAGTCGGTAATATGCCTTCATTGCACGTTCTGTAATGTTAGTGCTGAACGCAACGCCACACCGATACTTTTGAAGTTATCTCCAGGTTCTCGAAGCCAGCGTTCTGCCATGTGGAACGAAACATTGGTTTATAAACTTCTGCAGATAATTGGTTGTAAATTACATCATGCAATTTCATGGTAAAATATCTGTCGTGTAGTTATAAGATGTATGCTTTGCGTTTAGCTTCTACAATGACAGTTTCAGTGGCATGTATTAAACGTTTGTAGTATTTTGGAGGAAGAACAAAAACAAAACAATAGCACATTCAGAGGGACATAATGGCTCTATAAATAAAATTCCATACAAATATATTCGAACCCAAATACGTTCCTTGTGAGTCATTTTTGTAGTCCTTACACACGTACGCCAGTCTTTTATTTTAAGATTTCCAGTATGTTCATCTCGTACTTAAACTACCTAATCAAAATGTTTCATAATATAATGTTCATGGGTATCATTACGTATTGTGTGTCAAATTCCTCAGATCTGCGATCGTTTCCGCCGAGTTAATTAGTTAGATAAGTATTCAATAAATTTTGATTACCCATTATTAGATCTATACAAATGTTCTATTTGTTAAGAACGTTTATTGTTTCATAGATGTTCTCTCTATTAATGAGGACATGAATTAAAGGTGTTATGAGTAATTGGTTTTTAGTCCATTAAGATAGTGAATTCGCAGTTGTGTTGTTTTTGAGGATTATTGGTATTTAATAGTGTTCATGTGTAAATCGTACTTAATCCCGATTCATATGCTTTTTCAAATTTTGTATACACGTTCTCCTTCAAGCATTTACTATTGATAAAATACCAAATGATCGTAATAATTGAAAACAATGACACGTAGTTTTAATGTTTCCGTTTTTTTTTTTTTTTTTTTTTTTTTTTTTTTTTTTTTTTTTTTTTTTTTTTTTTTTTTTAGAAAAAGATGAATAATGAATTTGTTACTAGGTAACAACGTATTTAAATGCGGAGTAATTTTTATATTTGTTTATTTTAGGTTTCAGAAACTGTCGTAGAACCCTATAACGCTACGCTGTCAGTGCACCAACTAGTGGAGAACACAGACGAAACATTCTGCATTGATAACGAAGCTTTGTACGATATTTGTTTCCGAACACTTAAGCTCACGTCCCCAACATATGGTGATCTTAATCATCTTGTGTCTGTAAGTAAATGTTTTTCTTTTCATTTTAAATTTCTATTTCGCGTTTTGTTCTTGCGGTAAAAACAAACTTTTCTTACTTAAAAACACTGACGATAAATAGATGAATAAACAAAAGTTTCAAAAAGAAAGAAAATTCTTAAAACAAATAAGAAAATATCCATGAAGATACTGTCCTGTTTGTAAAAGACAAACATAAACACTAGACAGACATGTGTCACGCTAATTCCTAATAGTGAACCACCATGATAATATATTGTCGCTTACTACTTGCTTGATACCAATATAGATGTCACTAGTATGCAGGCAAACATTTAAAACTATAGTGACGATTTAATTGCAGTTTAAAATCTGAATTGATTCAACACAATTTAATTATTTCAAAATAGAACAAGGTCGTAACCATATTTAGATTTGAGCACTAATATTTGTGTAACCGCAAATTAAATGGTGCGCAAACTAAAATAAGTAAATAAATGTAAACAATTATGTAGAGTTCTTGATTAAGCACAATTTTAATCTATAGTGTACCATCGGCCAAAGGCTCGGGCGCAACAACTGGTTATTTTTAAGGCAAAATATAACTATAAATACTTTTTTCGCAATCATTGTTTGGATATAATATGAAAATATTGATTTGTTACATATATGATATGTACATTCGTATAAACAAAAATTCGCGATTACATAGTTTATTTATTTATTAATTTGTTTTACATTCTAAGAAACAGAAAGCTTACATCGCCAAATATATTTAACTTTATATTTCTCAAAGCATGAAAAATTTTGAAAAGTAAAGCATATTGCTTTGCAACTCGAAGTATCTGCCTTCTGGCGGTCCAGTCAGCTGTATTTTTTTTTTATTCTCTTTTTCATTGGCTCTCTTTCTTTGAGAAGAGAGGAGGATAATATTTTTTCTTCTTTTTCTTAAAGTTGTTTCGTTTCATTGGGTTTGCCATATACCATCAGAGGCCTATCTTCGCTATATTTTTATGCAATATCTTAACAATATCCAAAAAATCGAAAGTCATGGAAATATTCCATCGAAACGCGCCCTTATGGGTCAAAGGAGAACAAAGACAAGTGTCTTGAATTTCAAGTATCTGGGAAGTATTTTGACGAGAGACGCTTACTGCACCAAAGAGATCAGGTCAAGAATTGGCATAGGCAAATAAGTATTCAACAAGAAAAAATCACTCTTAACTAGCAAGTTTAATATTAGACTAAGGAAGAAGTTCGTAAAGTGCTACATATGGAGCCATTGGACTGTATGGTTCAGAGACTTGGACGTTACGGAAGTTAGAGAAGAAATATTTAGAGCTTCAAAATGTAGTGTTGGAGGAAGATGGAGAAGATAAAATGGAGAGAGAGAGTAATAAAACGAAGATGTTTCAAAACGGATAGGAGTGAAGAGGACGCTTGTAGCCAACATCCTTCATAGGAAGGCCAATTGGATTGGACATATCTTGTGAAAAAAATTCTTTTTCAGAGCGCTATAGAAGGAAAGATGAAAAGAAAGCGAGGAGTAGGAAGAAGAACACAACTAATCGATGATTTGAAAAAGAGAAGAAAATATTGAGAGTTCAAAGAGGAAGCTGAAGATCCAGAAACGAGGAAGAAACATTTTCCAGCCCCAAACGTTAGAAAAGAAAGAAAGAAAGAAAAAAAAAAACTCATTAGTCTCAAGACTTGTCAAAAGGCAAAATACTTAATAATGATATCTTTAAAAATAATAAAAGTTTCTAGGTAATTAATAATATCAAATAAAAGAGCTACTCTTATATAGTTAAGATGATAGTTGCTTTCGCGTTTCGTATGCAACTAATCTCACTCGATTGTTATTATTGGTAACCTTAATTCAGGTTTTTTCATGCTTTTTTTTATTACCACAAGGCGTATACTCAATTATTAATAATATGTTAATCATAATGTATTGTTATCTTCTTCACTGTGCACAGAAAATAATACAGTGAAACCTGTCTTCAGCGGAATCGAGCGGGACTCGCAAAAATTTCCGTTAAAGACAGGTTTCCGCTTAATGGAGATAGACCTTTCCGTTAAAATATATATATATGCTTATAACGGACATAATGAGAAAATATATTGATGTACGCAACTTGTTCAATTACAGTACTTTTTCCTTCTACGGATTAATACCCAAAAACACTTAAACACAAAATATGCTGTGCACACTTTCCTTTATTTTTCCCAATAGTCAAGCAGGATTTTTTGCATACATTGCTACTACTTGGCTGCGGTATACTTCAGGACACAGAAAAGCTTTCTCTGGAATTTTGAAAGTCCTCTGAACTCTTTCCTCCTTGTTTTCACGACACGTGATGGAGATATATAACTTCTGCTTTACCTCAATTCATTTTTTCCAGAACTTTGTTTTGTCAGTTTTCTTCTCATTTTTGTTGGCTGTCGCTAGTTGCTACACAAGCGGAACAGAGGTACGCCTACAAAGAAGACTGACAACTGACATGCTACGTAGGACTAGAGAAAAATTGTGGGAGCTGAATATGAGTAGTGATTGACGAAGGTCAATACTGCCCATAAAGATTTAACAAAAGAACGAAGTATTTATCGCAGACAGTATATGTTTACCCTCTCACAGGATGTTTAAAAATTTTCTAAACGATGTAGTCTGAAACTCAGAATTTTCCGTTAAAGGTTTATTTTGCTTTCCGTTGTCCGCATAACACAGTTTCCGCTTAATGAAGGGACTTTTATATGTCTTTTACTCCAAAATCCATGGGACCATGAAATATTTCCCTTTAAGACAGTTTTCCGTTTAATAAAGGGTCCGTTGAAGGCAGGTTTTACTGTAATAATAATAATAATAATAATAATAATAATAAAACTTTTTCGTATTTACATGAATGTATATTCGTATTCTCGAATATTCGTATTCATTTTTGCATTCGCATTCGTGAACACACACACATTCATGTATATAACGTTTGCAAAAAAGACGAATTTGTAGGTGGTGAATAATGTTCCCACCTTGAGAACGAGAGATCAGGACTCGGTTGAAAGTGTGAGTTCATGTAATTAAGATCCTGCTGTAGACTTTAGGTCCATTTATACCCTCAGTGCTGGAAAGAAATCTTTTACTCCAAACAAATAGAGATTATTCGTAGGGAGAACACGATCTAATATGTCAAAAGTTCCTATTCTTACCCTTAATTGACAGTAAAACTGTATGTGTAAATTTCACTTTTTATGGTGGTATCCGAGAGGTAAGAAAGAAAAATCAAAGACTCAAAGTCTCCAGTAAAATATATATAATTTTCTGTTCTGTTTTTGTTTTGACGTATGTCTGATAAATTATGGGATACCGTTACACGAAGTGGTAACGTCCCCTTGGGGTTGTCCAGAATTAAGAAAGCTATCCAGTAAGGAAAGACGATGATATGTTCATACACTTGCCATAAATTTGTTCATACGCGTATGTTCTTGCATTCCTGTACTTAGTTCTTCCAGTTGACTTCTTACTGCTCTACCCTTTCGTCTGGGTGTCGCTCTGGTCGTTGAGGTCGCAGAACAGTAGCATAGTACAAACACAGTGTATATCGCGGGAATGAATGTTTTCGAGTTTCCATTAGTAGCTTCAACACTTCTTCCTCAGAAATTTGAAACTAAAATGTAGGTAACCGTGTGTAAGATGAATATGTTGATTTATATAGTCAAGATAACATTTTAATATTTGAAATATAGAAATATATTTGTCATAAGTTCAAAGATACACATGTGGCCAAAAAGTGTAACGTCCCTCAACGACCAGCCTTCTTAATGACAACATTTTCCAGGAACCGGCATGAAATTTCGTGAATTTGACATGAACCCCTATTCTGTGCCTCCACCCCTCACACCAACCACCAGAGATTGAGAAAAGTATGTGCAGCCTCTTTTAAGCTACATTTCTTGCTTTCATCTATGAAATAAACGTTGGCAACAACGACATTCTACAGTCAAAACGCTACGTGACCGGACTTTCCTCTTTCCTGTAAGTGCTTTATTTTCCGGAAAAGTGTATTCGTGCAGGAATAGTTATAACTGAAAATACCTAGGGTATATGCCCGAGTATTTATCCGAAATGGGTATTTGTGTTTCAGTTATCAGTATGTGGATTTCCTCCTTGTTGACGAAAAATTCTTATTTGTATCATCTCCAACACGAGCACAAAATAATCACATTAGGACGGACATTTTTCTCTAGAGATTTAAGATTGAAATTGATATTAAGTAATGCAATATTGATTACTTAGCTATCTACACTTACCATCATGCTTTTCCCACTAGCTCTTGACGGCGCCTAACTAGCTACTTAGTAGGATCCCAATAGGGAATCAAACCAACCTTCACTCTACAAAGATGTACGCAATTAATTAATTAATTATATATATATATATATATATATATATATATATATATATATATATATATATGTAAAAGACCTATTTTTTGGATAATAAATAGAAAAAAAAGTAAATACTAATTTTTTAATTTACCTACCCACTGAATATTTTCTCTACGTACATCACTAGAAGTTTCTCATTCATTTTGTTTATTTGAAATGTCATGAAGGGAGAAATGCTACGTATGATAAAGTGAAATTCTAAAATTTGAATGAAGTTCTGAATTTAAGTGTATTAAAAGGTATTCGAGTAGCAGTGCTTTTCGTAAGTTGAACTGAAATAAACCGAACACAAATATCTTTATACTACAGTAACTGTAGGATTAGGATTTAGATTTCTGCGCTTTCGGCATCTAAGGCCATTTAGCGCGTCACGATTTGAGGGATGATGTCCCTCGGCGAGCACACAATCCGGGGAAAGGGAAGGAAGGAAGCAGCCTGGAACCTATAAGTTAGGCACCACTCCGGCATTTGCCTGGTGTGAATGAGAAAAACCTCATTCAGGGTGGCTGGTCTGAAAAAGCGTGTTACACTTTTTCGACCGAGTGACCCCACCGGGAATCGAACCCGGGACCAACCGCTTACACCGAAGGCGAGAGCGTTAGCGACTACGCTACGCGGGGCCACTACGGTAACTGTAGTTTCCAAAAGTACACTAAATGAAATTATGAAAATACTGTACTATAATTGTATTTCTTGTCCTTAGAAAAAAGTCCGATAAAGAAAACTAGAATAGTGAGGAGAGACAAGTTCGAAGTTCCTCAACTTTATAGCCCGAAGCCGAAGGTTCTGAAAACTGAAGACTTATTGCATAAGATTTTGAATTTACAAACTGCGATGACAGTGCGCGTATTCATAACTTATTTCATATGATTGTAGACTCATTTGAGAAAAATGGGCCAAGCAGAGAGAATTTACAATTGACTCCTTAGTTTCAAGTAGCAAAAAGCATAGGGCTATGTTAATGTAGTTGCGAGGGAATAAAAGGTATCTAATTTTCAATTTAAACGTTTTCTTATAAAATGAAACCGCTATTCAGAATAAATAAATAAATAAATAAATAAATCCTCTATGAAGCGACCACTTCCCCTCACAAAACGATCGTTTTTAGTGGGACGACTGGTGGTCTCAGTAGTTTTCCTATAGGTGTATGTTTCTGTGCAGTAAAACGTGTTAATTTTATGTAAGGTTTTGAGAAGAAAGAGAACAAGTCGAAAAACTAAATTTTCAAATGAAGACTATTTTTTTTAACCTATTTTGTTAGTAGCTTGGGTTGACAATATAATGCTCATCGTGACTATTTATGTTTCAATTATTAAGGGACAATATTCTATTGTCAGCACAGTCCACTAGCAAAATTGGTAAAAATCTTTAAAATCTTTCTTAAAATTGAGGTTTTGGACTTGTTCCCCTTCTCCCAAACACCAGAAATATTTGTATACATCTTTGTTTACTATAACTTTTTCTATACATATCACTGTTATGTTTTCTTTTTTTCTCTGTTGTAGCCCTAATCTTATAAAAAAAAATTAAAAAGTTGTTTCATGAGTTTCATATGAATTTTCTATTTTCAGGTAACAATGTCAGGTGTTACGACGTGTTTAAGATTTCCAGGACAGTTAAATGCAGATTTAAGAAAACTTGCAGTAAATATGGTTCCATTTCCAAGACTTCACTTTTTTATGCCAGGATTTGCACCTCTTACAGCTCGTGGCTGCCAACAATATCGTGCCTTAACAGTTCCAGAATTAACTCAACAGGTACTCACGAAGATTGTTTTCTTATTTTTTATGACATGTAGCTAGGATTTAAGTTTGTTTAAATTTTACGGGTCTATGTTTAAGTTAGTTCAACGATGAAACTTTATAGAGGCGTTAGTAACAATAGAGATTCGTCGAGAATACGTAGTGGTACATAGCTGAGAAATCGTATATGTTGACATAGAAAGTTAAAATACTCAGTAAATAAATTTCGCTTTTAGAGTGCTAAGCCACAAACGATTTGAGACCAGTGTCTATCATATGAACTTTGTGATAGACAGGATCCCTGAGTTGTCTCGAAAATATTTCTATTCCGTTCGTTTTGCTAGTGTCAAACGAAAAACTTAATTAGCGCATCTTTCAGTATCAGTTTCATCTGACCAGGTGTCGTGATTATCGTACAGCATACATTTTTAGGTTTGTAGAAAAAGAACCTTGTTGATATTGATTTTGTCGAAAACTACGCATGAAAATTTACATTCACCCATATAATTTTTTTCTCAGCTCAATGAAATTATCATTTTATCTTCGGACATGTTTTTCCTCTGTTGAACGCTAATAATATTGTGCGATGGTTTCATGAATACAGGATTTTTCTTTGTTTTAAACTACCTAATAGTTAGGAATCTTAAACTCCATTTTGTCATTTTTCAAAAAATACATTTGTTTCTTGATTACTAAATTATCTCGTGAATCAGAATCTAGAAATGAAATCATATTCTATAGTACAAGTCAGAAATTGGGATAATTGCAGAAAAGTACGCTGCAAAGCATCTAATTTTTTACTTTGACACAAAACGCTAGTAATTTTTGTGGTCGGTTATCAGATTAAATAAAATGTGGATATTTCCATGTACACAATCTTTCTCCTGGTGATGCCACCTCCCAGGTGATATCTTTCTAGTTAATATTTAAAGTTTATATATTTCGTGTTATATATTTATTTCTGTTCAGTTATGGTATTCGGGAGATGATTCTCATAACTTATTGCTTTGAGTACACCGTTTATGTATTTATATTGTCACACTTTTAATATATGTATATTTCATATTAAACTATGTACTTTTGAACTAATCAAAATGATGGATATTATGGAGTTCTGACTACCTACATTACAAAATTCTAAATACCCTGTAAATGTTTATCCATGGTTTCTGGTTTTGGATACACACGAACATTGATGAAAATCGAATTAATACAACCAAATGTTGCAAGATATTAAAGTAGAATGTTCATAACTGTTAGATGTGCGTGAATCACTGCTAGGAGTACTAGGAGTATCTGTATCACTATTAGGAGTTGACAAGATCTGATTTTATATATATAATATGATTTTTTTCATATACATTATAACTATAAACAACCTGTTCCAGCAGAACTGTCAATTATTATTGGCAGCGAATGATAGAATGGCACTGCATAACAGTTTTCGTCGATTTTCTCGGAAACTACACGTCAGAATTTACCCTTAAGTTCAATCATTTTGTTAAGTTCAATGTGATCTATCACCTCAACTGATATAAGTCTTATCTTGGGACAGTATGTTAGTTAAATGAAAATAAGTTTTAAGAGTTAAACATAATTTTGGACTTTGTCTTATTAACTGTAATGTGTACTGTCATAATGAAGAACTTCATGAGAGTATACTTCAAAACCAGTCTCACCCTAATAGGTAGCATTGCTTCCGTTCAGGTTTACAAACCAATTGGTTTGCTCAATTTTCCCCAAAACTGCGTATGAGCTTTTACACTGACACATACTCAAATTCACTATTGACCATTCCCACACACTGCTCTTTATTGTTGTTGAATTTACTGGGTAATCACTTTGATCTTCCATGTTGAAAATTTCAAACTTTCACTGAATCAGTGTTCACAGTCATAACTGCAATTTCGAACTAACTAGTCAGTTCTTTTTCGACAAGGTATCTAGATCTTCCGCCGCGGACATTTCAATATTCACATCTTACACAGTCCATCACTTAACTATTCAATAACAAATACTAACTTCATGTACTAACTTCGACTATGGATTGAATCAACTTTTGAAGTCACAAATATTGTTGAGTCAATTAAGTGTATGAAATTTGTCATTTTACAAAAAAGATATATATATATATATAATGCTATATGTAAAACGCTTCAACAACTGCTTGTAGTTGGATTAAAAAAAATAGTACATAATATTTTCACCTTGTCATTTTTCTTTAGTTCTAAATTTCCTTAAAAAATTTTCTATTTCATTCCTAGTTGAATACTAGAAACTTAAAAATTCAAGGATAATTGCGCAAGCGCTCTTCTCTCTCCTGACTAAAGAAAATACTTCAGTAAGAAGTTAAAATTTGTATGCAAAGTATGAGATCTTTTAAGATTATTTATCCATAGTACGTTTTACAAGACGCGCTTCATCTCTATTGCACACACACACACCATTTTGATTTATGGTCGTAATTCACCTCCATGTTTCTCATTTTCAGATGTTTGACGCTAAAAACATGATGGCCGCTTGTGATCCTCGACATGGGCGTTACCTAACTGTTGCAGCTATATTTAGAGGAATTATGTCAATGAAAGAAGTAGACGAACAAATGCTCAATGTACAGAACAAAAATTCCAGGTATACCGTGTTCATTATCTTTGTTTTCACAGTGCTTTACTAATATTTTATCATTTAGAAGTCTTATGCACACATACACATTTAGTACAGCTTAACGTGAAATCTGAATCGCAACTTCCTACTGAAGATCAAACTCGAATCTCCAGCACGATCTACGTTTGATGCTTGAGATTCGAG